>NC_077233.1:27217143-27530276 GCF_027887165.1 Monodelphis domestica | reverse complement strand
TCTTCAGCTTCTCTCCACCTCCCTTATTCACACTCATTCTCCCACTCCCAAACCTCCCAAGCTTTTGCTAGCAACAACTTTCTTTTTTTTTTAAACCCTCCCCTTCTGCCTTAGAACCAATATTATGTAATGGATAGGCAATGAGGGTTAAATGACTTGCCCAGGGTCACACACAGTTAGGAAGTGTCTGAGGCCAGATTTGAACCTAGGACCTCCAGTCTTTAAACCTGGCTCTCAGTCAGTCCACTGAGCTACTGAGCTGCCCACTAGCTACACCTTTCTAAGAAGAGATTTTGCAACACAAGTGATTCCCTCTTTTTTAGCCAATTACTCAATTACAAATAGTTATAACTGGGGTCAGGATGATGAGATTCAGTTCATAGGATCACAGATCTAGAACTGTAAAGAATCTTAAAGGCCATCTAGAATAACTTCCATGTCCTACCCCTACCCCATTCTTTTTTAAACCCTTACCTTCCGTCCTTAGAGTCAATACTGTGTATTGGCTCCAAGGCAGAAGAGTGGTAAGGCTAGGCAATGGGGGTCAAATGACTTGCCCAGGGTCACACAGCTAGGAAGTGTCTGAGGCCAGATTTGAACCTAGGACTTCCCGTCTCAAGGCCTGGTTCTCAATCCACTGAGCTACCCAGCTGCCCCCCCCCACCCCATTTTACAGGTGAAGAATTGAGTGTGGATACCTGTGGATAATAAGCATTAGAGGTGGAATCCAGGACCTCTAAACATAACTATCATCAATTTGGATGGCCATTTATTAAGTTCTTGCTATGTGCTGGGCACTCTATGAGATCCTGATGATCTGAAGACAAGAAATTAGAATAATAGCTGCCCTCAAGAACCATCTGGAGCTGGAAGAGGAACTCAAACCATTGCCACCATCTTGACTACTTATCAATTGCCATAAGTCACAGCTTCTGAAGAAAGTTCTCTCTACCCAAATCCTTGGTTCTATCAAGTGGCAGCAGAAAAGAATTTGTTTTTATCAAAGGAAATGGCATTAAAGAAGATGCTTTACCACTGCACCCAAAGGACCATCTGATTGGCAGCTGAAAGTTTCCATGACAGTGTAAGCTCTTTGAGAGCAGACTGACTTACTTTTCTATTTGTATCCCCAGTTCTCAGCATTTACAAGTGTTTTTCTATCCATTCATTTATTCTGCATTCATTCATAAACTGAGGCCCCCTAGAAGTCAAGTGACTTATTCAAGGTGGTAAAGCCAAGACCTCAACCCATATCCTGACCCCAAATCCTGAGCCTTTACTACTGAGCCTTCCTCAGTTCACTTACTATGTTTTTAATGGATTTTTTCTTTCTGAAAGCCTTCCACAGCCATCAGCTCATTTGTTCCTATAAGGGAATGTCTCACTCAGGAGCCGTAAGATCTTCCTGGGGAAAAATGCCTCCCACCTGGCTCCCTGCAGGTCAGCAAATCAGGAAACAAAGGTAGAAGAGAAGAAGTTGAATTAGCATCAGCTGGTGGGCAGTTGGCAATTCCATAGAATAAAGGGAAGCACACACACCCAGGTGGGTTTATAAGGTGTTAGCCCTGGTATCACCTAAGATCTGGTCCATTCTGGTGGAGTAAATCTCATCAGCCCAGCAGGATGTCTCTGCGGGATCTAGTTAATCTTAGCACAATGTCTAGGTGGGACCACAGGGCTGAGACACTGGATGCTTCCCTTTGAGATAGAATCAGGATAGGATACAGCCTTGGGCTTGGCTTACACAACTCTGTAACTCCCTCTCTTTGAGAAGACACCTTCCCCAAAGTCTCAGCTCACAGGTTTTAGCCATTCCTGCACTTCTCAAAACAACCCTTAGAAGCTAGAGAGCAGCAATATTTCTCCCATCTTTGAGATGAAGATCCACTGACTCAAATAAGATCACGTCAATTAGTGACAGTCTGCCCTAACACCAACGTCTCCCAATTCACAGTTATCAAGCATTTATTAAGTACCTTCTGTCTACTGAAAGAAAACATGACAGTGGCTAGATAGAGAACTAACCTTGAGGTCAGCTGGAAGATCTGGGTTCAAGTCTTGCCCCGGACACCTACGAGGTGAGTGATTCTAGATGAGTCCTTTAAGCCCCAATCATTCTACGCAACTCTAAATTACAGAAAAGGTATCAACTCGCTGAACTAAGTCTCCTCAATTGGGATTTTAATTAAATTAGAAGCCTGGTCCCCATGCCATCTGCCATCATCACCATCACCAACCATCATCATTGTCATCATCATCATCACTAGTATTTCTATAGCACTTCAAGGTTTGTAAAGTGCTCACAGATGTTATCTCATTTTATCCTTATTAAAAAAAAAAACTTAGGAAGTAGATGCTATTATTACCTGCATTTTACAGATGAAGAAACTGAGGCAGAGAGAGGCTAAGTAATGTCTTTAGAGTATCTGAGGCTGGATTTGAACTCAGGATAGCTCCAGTTGGGGTGTTCTATCTACTGAGACACTTGGGACATCTATTTCACATTTGCTGAGCTGCCGATCTGAGGGAGTCAAAGGGAAAATTGAGGTGCTTTTGACTGATCCTAAACTATTTGTCATTTATCTTTGCTGAAAGTCCACTACTGTCGTCCTCTGGCTAGAGACTGCAGTACCACCTACCCTGCCAAGCCAGTGGCTAAAGGTGGAAAAAGACTCTAGCTGCCCATTGACGGTGGAGTCCAGCTAGTCCAGGCTTCTCTTCTGTCAATAATTTCTGAATTGCCAATCTGTTGGGAGGATTGCAGCCCTGCTGGGTTTTCTCTTCCTTGTGGAATCTTCTATTTAAGTGTCTAATTACTGCCTTCAGATTAGAGCCACCTAACACTTGTCTTAAGTCCAAGCGATCTACCGTAGAGATATAGACAAAGACACCATCTCACATATTGTTTTAGGGGTGGATATGCAGGATTGAATATATATTTGTGGTTCCCAACGGAAAATTGGAACTTGTTTAAAAGAGCATCCTGGGATTTCCTCATTTGCTTTTCTCCTCTCAGGTTTTCAGACACATGAACACCGGGAGGAATATGTTTTTGCTCTATTATTTCTGTCCTGAGGCTTTAGTTTTTGAGCCTGCTTTGAAAAGCAAATGATAGCAGCAAAGGCTTTGTATCCTCATTACTTAGCAGAGTGCTTGGAATATAGTAAGTGTTTAATATTTATTTATTACACATCCGGATCATGGTAGTTCCTTAATAAATAACTGTTTATTGATTGATTGATCTTAGTACAGTGCCTGACACAGAGTAAGCATTTAAATGCTTGCTGATGAGACTTGATTCTACTTTTTCCTTCCTAGGATAGGAAACAGTTAAATTATATTTTTTAAAGTTTTATTCATATCTTTTTTCATTAGATCATGCTCATTTTCAGATATATCATAATCCTTACTTAAGCAGGGTAGGGTGGTAGACATAGTCAATGCTTGATATTAGGAGGATTTGAGTTCAAATCCAAAAAAACACGTGACCCTGAACTAGGCACTTAATGTCTCTCTGTCTTGATTTTCCTCAACGATAACATCAGAGGGTTGAACTCAATGGCTTCTGAGGTCTTTTCCATGTTGATGACCCAGAGGAGAGAGCACTGAGTCTAGAGTCAACAAGACATAAGTTCAAAATCAACCTTTGTGACCTTGGGCAAGTCATTTAACTCCTTTCTGTCTGTTTCTTCCACTGTAAAAAGGTGATAATAATACCTACCTCCAAAGGTTGTTAAAGATCAAACGAAGTAACATTTGTAAAACACTTACCTTATATTAAGTACTCAATAAATGCCTATTTCCTGTCCCATCCCTTCCCCCTTTTTACCACTAAACCTATTATTCTGGGATCCCACCTTTACTCAGAGATGCTTCCCTTGCAATGATTGTAAAAATTAAAATAGAAAACAAAACCCAGCCAAAAAAAATCCTGAAATTAAACAGTTAAGTAATAATCAAGTAACATGGAGGTTGCATCTGAGAGCAGTGGCACAACTGTGTTGTCCTTGCCCCTCATCTATTCAATGAAAGGGGCCGTGTCCACATCTCTCTTCCAAGGTTAAGTTGTTCATTATAATGTTTCAGTCGTGAGTTTGCTCTGATCATTGATTTCATTGCTATAGCAATTGTGTACAGTGTTTTCCTGGTTCTGCTTACTATTTATTTCTGTGCCAGTTCACGTAAGTCTTCTAATGCTTCTCTGAATCCTCATCTTTTACATCTTATATCTTATATCTAACAATAGCCTATTATGACCACATACCACAATTTATTTAGTTGATTCCCAGTCAATGGGTATCTATGTTGTTTCCAACTCACAATAACTGCTGATATGATTATTTGACTATATGTAGTACCTCTCTTCTTTTTCACCTCCTTCTTGGAGCATCTTCCTAGTAGTGGTACCTCTGGCTCAAAGGATATGTATATCTTAGTCACACACAAAAATAATAAATATAGGAGCTATCAAACATTTGCTACTGATTGGAATCATGAGAGGAAAGAGATAGCCATTACAAATGCCTCCCCTAGATCTTTTTATCTCCCTTTTACCCTAGTTTTGGTCTTCCTCCTCTATGGTTAGTTAGGTCTGCGAAGTCTCCCAGGTCCTAGTGGACCTCCAGCTTTATTGAGCATGGGGGGCAGAGCAGTTGCCTGATGAATCTTTCCTCCTAGAATTAAACATACTTAATCCTCCAACCTGAAACTTGAAAGAAAAGGAAATTCCAGGGATAAACTCGATTTTTTGGATTATTGCAAGACACTTCCTTCTGTAGCTAGCACTTCTTAGTAACACGAGGGATCATTCAAGAAATGGAAAAGCTTTAAGGGATAGAGATTCCAGTTAATTTCCTGATTAACTTTGCTGTTCTCTCCAGCAAATAGGAGAGGGCTCCTGAAAGATTGATGAAGGTTGCTAGCACCCAGATGCTCACATAACTCCTCACATTCCCTACCGATTTTGAACTAAACATATCAGGAGGAAAAGGGAGAAGTTATGTGAATAAATAAACGATTTTCCAAGACCCCAAATATGTATAAATAAATGATATGTTTCTCAAAACCTGCACATAAAGCTTTCCCCTCTTTAAATTGAATCATAATCAAAGAACTCAGTAGTTAAAGCAACCCAGTTTAAAGTTTAAAGTTTCCTCTTTTTTTTTAAAGTGTCCTCTGAGTCTAGCTACAATCCCTGGACCTCAGAAAGAGAAAAATCCCACCCCCTTCTAGTTGGGAAAATTGTTTCCAAATTTATTAACTTGCACATTTAATAAATTGCATTTTCTTTAAATGCCTCTGATGATTGCATACCTCTGATGAGTTCAATCTGGGTTATATTTTTCTTCCTTTTACAGAAGAGTGAAAGAAAAGGCTTTCAGCATATTCTAAGTATCATGGGTGAATAACCTGCTTTGACTTTTATGAGCCTACAGCACCTTGGAGAAAATCTCTTTGGTACTTAGCTCTATGAACACCCCAAACTCGTACTCATCGCTCAACTGTTGTAGACTACTTCGTCTGTCTCAGCCAAAATCAATTGAAGGTACAGCATGAAGGTGAAATGGAAATCCATCTGGCTTGAGGTATAAAAATTACAGAATCGGCCCGTGGCAGAATACACATGACCTTCATCTTTTGTTGTTGTTGTCATTGGTCTGTAGTTTTTGCATTCAAGATCAGTCTCTCCCCACTCTGATCTATCCTCTCCTCAGCTGTCAAAGAGGCTTTTCTAAAACTCGGCGCTACCAATGTCATCCTTCCTGCTCAATAAACTCCAGGGCCCCCTGACATCTCCAGGACCAAATATGCCATCCTCTGCTTGGCAATGGAAGCTGTTCCATTGCCATGGAAGAAAAGGGAATCTGCCCCACCACCTTTCCAGTCTTCTTTCACCTTATCCCTGTTCATGCACTCTGCAGTCCAGTGACTCTGACTTCCAGGCTATTCCTCAGGCAAGAGACTCCATCTTTGGTCTCTGGGCATTTTTGCTGGCTGCCCCCCTTGTCTTTCCCCATCTTGGCCTCCTGGCTTCCTGGATGTAGGAGGTCCTACCAAAAATCTCACTTTCCATGCGAAGCAGCATTTCTCGCCCTCTCTTCATTCTATTTCATCCACTCTGTTGATTATTTCCAGTTGGTCCTGTATTTACCTTGTTTGTTCATAGGTATTTGGATGTTTCCCCCATTAGATTGGGAGCTCAAGAACAGTAACTTTCATGTATTTCTCTGTATTACTTAATACAGTGTTGACTGACTGACTTTTTTGTTTCAAACCCTTACCTTCTGTCTTAGAATCAATACTGGATATTGGTTCCAAGGCAGGCAGAAGAGTGGTAAGGGCTAGACAATGGGGGTTAAGTGACTTGCCCAGGGTCACACAGCTAGGAAGTGCCTGAGGCCAGATTTGAACCCAGGGCCTCCAGTCTCTAGATCTGGCTCTCAATCCACTGAACTACCCAGCTATCTCCAACTGACCGACTTCTAAAGTAGATGAGTTTAAAGTGTCCTCTGAGTCTAGCTACAATCCCTGGACCTCAGAATGATTTTTCTTCCCTGCCTTTTCAAAGGCTTAAAACTATATTTCTTGAACTTCTTGTCCATCGATATCCATTGGTGTGTATGCTTCTCATTATCAGGCATTCCATCCATTTGTGATAAATTAATATGCCATTTCGTAGGGATAGCTTCCTGTGTTCTCCAGATATGAGCTGCAGATCCTGGTCGAGTGGACTCTTACCCCTACTAGGAAAAAGTTACCATGGAAAGGGCTAATTCTATGCTTAGAAAGGGCTTCAACAGTCACACTATGGGGTTTTTGGTGACCTTAAGGTCATCGTTTGCTCAAGACTTCATAGAGACTGGTGCATTCTAGACACTTAATAAATGTTAATTGATCGATTATAATTGCTTTAATTTCTCTGCTTAGTCCCTCTCCGTGGGTAGTTGAGCACTTAAAAATCCCTGATTTGAGCTATTTTATCATCCTCGACACCCTGTACAAGTGACTGTGAAAGTGATCTTCCTACAACTTCTACTTCTGGATGAGAGAGTCTAAGGGATTTGACTAGAGTCATGAAGCGAGGGTGTGTTTGAGGCAGGAATTGAACTCAAGTTGCCCTGACCCTCTAGCCCAGATATCTGTTGTCTATACCACCAAGCAACCATCAAAAGTCCAAGTCATCAACTCAAATCAACAAATATTTATGAAAGCATCTACGATGTAGAAGGAACTTTTTTTTTAAGAAAACTGGAAAAACTTATAAATGCATTAAAAAACTGAACAGAGGATTTTATATGATTCTGGAGGTAATAGCGAGCCAGTGGAGTTGATAGGCAGGTGACTTGCATTGGTTTTTTTTTGTTTGTTTGTTTTTAATAAATAAGGAACTCAGGGGGCAGCTGGTAGGTTCAGTAAATTGAGAGCAAGATCTAGAGATGGGAGGTCCTAGGTTCAAATCTGGCCTCAGACACTTCCTAGCTTTGTGACCTTGAGCAAGTCACTTGACCCCCATTGCCTAGCCCTTACCACTCTTCTGCCTTGGAGCCAATACACAGTATTGATTCTAAGATGGAAGGTAAGGGCTTAAAAAAATAATAATTAAATAAATAAATAAGGTAACTCAGACCTAGAGATATTATGTAGCTTGTCATTGGTCACAAAGAATAGAATTATCAAATGAAGACTGTAACAATCTAACTGCTAACATATAAATGGTTTGAGTCTCCAGATAGAGATCTGACTCACCTAAAGTATGAATTTCTCTTACAACCGTATGATGATAAAGATCTCCTTGTCATTTAATCATTATCAGTCATGCTTAATTCTTTGAGATCTCCATTTGGGATTTTCTTGGAAGAGTTATTTGAATGGTTTTCTGCTCCTTTCTCTAGCTCATTTTGCAGATGAGAAAACTGAGGCAAATAGGGATAAGTAATTTGTCCAGGGTCAAACAGCTAGGAGGCAAGATTTAAATTGAGAAAGAGGAGTCTTCCTAACTCCAGGTCTTGACCCTCTACCCACCGTGCCTCCAGTTTTCCAAAGAATCTCAAGTTGACATAGACTCTACTTGCCCAAACAGATTCAAAGTTTGAAATGGTGAACTGACCCCCCTCCAACTGTTTCCAGGAAGAAACCAGTTCCTGTTCATTCTAGGTATTTGGTTATGGAAAGGCCCTCAAGGAAGTCAAGGACTTCATTTTAGAGACAAAGAAAATGACATCCAGAGAGATGAACGATCTTGTCCAAGACCACCCAGAAAATTAATAGCAGAGCTGAGCCTAATTCTCCAAGTCTCATATTCTTTCCACCATACCACATGTGATCTCTGTTAGACGGACTGCAAAAATTACAGTACAAAGTTTCTTTGCATTAGCGTAAATTAGATGACTTTGGGCACCTTCTATATTGTGCTTTATAAAAGGGCATCAGTCTTTGGGCTTCACTATTATATTGACCCCATGGTTTTGACCTGTTCTGATTGCAAAGGCATCTGGGAATAAATATGATCAAGTCATTTCTCATAGAAACTGATTGGGATATGAAATGGAGAAACTGTATATTAGCCTATAGGGAGCTTTAGAGCTCATCAGAAAGATCAAAAAGATTTTTTCAAAATTTCTTTCTCTTTATATTTTTCAAAAATTTCCATGATCGCAGTCCTTAGAGTTTGGGAACATATTTCCTCTGTTTTTAGCTGTCATTATATATCTATCCTTCTCTCCGTAGTGACTAAGAGAATGATGATGATCATTTTCATCACACACTTTATCCTCTTTGGCCATTGCTGAACCTAGAATGGTTTCCTTTCTAGAAAACAACGAGGCTACAACCCTCAAATTGGGCACACCATTGGGGGAAGGGAAATAATCTTATTAATGAGCTTCAGGAGGGCATCAGAAATCTAAACCTGGGAGTATTGGCCAAATTCCCTTTGGTTTGTTGTCCTCTTCAGTTCCCTATAGATAACATATGCCTCCAGGAAACAGAAAGACCATTTCCCCTAACTGTTTACTTTCTTGGATGTTTTCTCCAGCCACAAGGAGGAACAGAGAACTTCCCCAGAAAGAAAGCTTTCTTGAGCCAGTGTGACGGTGACAAAAGACCACCTGAAAGATCCCTTCCAGTTTCTTTTTCCAATTATATTGTGCCTTAGAGGTGTCGAACACATGCGTGTGGCCCATAACACTCCTGAGTACACCCTGAACCAGATGAAAACAGCTCATATCTGATTTTAATTGGTTGAGGTGGTAACAACAACAACAACAACAACAACAACAACAACAACAACAACTAACCCTGTGTGGTTTTCTAAGTGAATATGTGGTCACAGAGCCTGACACATGGTTGAGTGGCCCCATTTCTATTTGAGTTTGATACCACTGAAGTACCTCAATTGGTAGAAGTTGAATATTGGCGGGCAGTTTAGAGAGCACCAATTAATCACTAAGTAATCCTTCTCTGAGCTGAGCTTGCCTTTTTGCTCCATATTTCACTGACTGTAATAAGCAGGCACAAGTTGAGTTACTGCCATTCAACCCCAGACCATTCAATGGCCCCAGCACAAAGCCAGCACTGCCAGCACCACCTGCATGTATGCAACAAAGAATGCCTTCTAGACCTAGCTGGCGACGAAGGAGCATCACGTGTGCACGTGTAATATGTGCTGGTGTCCAGTGTTTGGAATTCAAAAACTATTATTTGCCCATAAAAATCATTATAACTTATATTTACATGATGTTTTACATGCATTTTATCCATTTGGTGCCCAAGTAAAATTGTATTATGGACCGATGATGTGCTAGGCACTATGGCTGACTTCTGGGGATACAAAGACAAAAATGAAAATGATTTCTGCCCCCTAGGTGGTGCAATGGAGAGTGCTAGACTTGGAGACAAGAAGATTCCCCTTTCTGAGTTCAAATCTGGTCTCAGAAAGTCACTTGGCACTCTTTGCCTCAGTTTCTCCTCCGTAAAATAAGCTGGAGAAGGAAATATTAAACAATTCCAGGGTCTCTGCCAAGAAAATCCCAAATGAGTTATGAAGAGCCAGACATGACTAAAACAACTGAACAACAACTCAAGAAACTTACTACTGCTTGCTGGTGGAAAAGCCATACACACAGATAAAGAAATCCCAAATATATTCAAAGTATTTGGAGAGGGGACAGAAAGAGAAGAGGGCAGAGATAGAAAGAGAATGGAGAAGACAGTCAGAGAGACAGAGACAGAGAGAGACAGAGAGAGAGAGAGTGGCACTGACAACTGGATAGATAAGGTTAAGTGGGACATACAATGGAACATTTGAGCCTTGAATAGAGCTCAGGATTCCAAGAGACACAAGTTCTACACACAGATACACACACACACACACACACACACACAACAGTCTTAAATACAGATACACATATGCACATATTTAAGGTACTACTTTTAAAAGAAAAGGGTAAACTGAATAGAAAATGAAAGAATAAACTCACAAAAATGTTTCTTGAGATAGCTAAAAGGCTAAACAATTTTGTCTTTCATGGACTTGGTGTCTTTTTTCTTTTTAAAAATTGTTTTAATTTATTTTTCTCAGTTACATGTAAAAACACCTTTTAACATTTGTTTCTCTAAGAGTTTTGATCTCCCAATTCTCTACCTCCCTTCCTTCCTGTCCCCTCTTTGAGCTGGCAAACAATTTGATATAGATTATACACATGCAGGCATGCAAAACTTTTCCATATTAGCTATGTTACAAAAGAAAACACAGACAAAAAATAACTCCAAGAAAATAAAAAAATTAAAGTATGCTTCAATCTCCATTCAGCCTCAATAGCTGTTTCCCTAGAGGTGAATAGTACTTTTTATCTGAAGTCCTTTTGAATTATTTTAGATCATTGTATTGTTAAGAATAGCAAAGTCATTCACAAATGACTATCATATATTATTGATGTTACTGTATACAGTGTTCTCATTCTTCCCACCTCACTTTGCATCAGCTCATATAAATCTTCCTAGGTTTTTCTAAAATCATCCTGTTTGTCATTTCTTTATTTTTTAAACCCTTACCTTCTGTCTTGGAGTCAATACTGTGTATTGGCTCCAAGGCAGAAGAGTGATAAGGGCTAGGCAATGGGGGTCAAGTGACTTGCCCAGGGTCACACAGCTAGGAAGTGGCTGAGGCCGGATTTGAACCTAGGACCTCCCATCTCTAGGCCTGGTTGTTTGTCATTTCTTATAGCACAATAGTATTCCAGCACAATTATATACCACAACTTATTTAACCACACCCCAATCCATGGGCATCCCCTCAATTTCAAATTTCTTATCACCTTAAGAAGAGCTACTATAAATATTTGTGTACATATAAATTCTTTTCCCTTTTCTTTGATCTCTTTGGGTAGTATTGCTTTTGATTCAAAGGGGGTCAAGGAATATACACAATTTTATAGAGCTTTGGGCATAGTTCCAAATTGCTCTTCAGTATGGTTGAATCAGTTCACAATTCCACCAACAGTGTATGTGTGTCCCAATTTTCCCACATCCCCTCCAGTATTAGTCATTTCCCTTCTTTGTCATATTAATCTAACAGGTATGAAGTGGTACCACATAGTTGTTTTAATTTGCATTTCTCTATTCAATAGTGATTTAAAGCATTTTAGATAAATAGATAGCCTTGACTTCATCTGAAAACCGCTTGTGAATATCTTTGGTCAATTATCAATTGGGAAATGACTAGTATTCTTAACTCAGTTTTCTACATATTTGAGAAATGAGGCCTTTATTGGAGAAATTTTCTGTAAAAAAAATTTTTTTTCATAGTTTCAGTGTCTTGAGGAGGGGTCCAGGTTTAGAATTTCAAATGATACCCCTAATGTTCACGGATAAATAGTGCAGTTCCTGTTATGCCCATTTTACAGATGAAGAAAATGAGCCTCAGAGAGTTTGTTCTTGACAAAGGTTACACATAAAGTCCAGGTTGGTAGGTTGCCATCATAGAAGTTTAGCTCTGGAAGAAACCTTTGAGATGTCTACTCTAATCCTCTTTCCACTGTTGTTTCAATGGTAATGGAGGCAGTGTAGTTTAATGGAAAGATCACTGGTCTCAGAGGTAGGATTCATCTTGTGGGTCTATCAGTAGCTCACTGGGAGATCTCGACTAAATCACTTTTAATGGCCTTGGTTTCCTCATCTGTGAAATAAGAAGGTAAGACCAGATGATTTCTAGCATCTCTTTTAGGAATTGAGTCATGCAGTTACCCCAGTGCCCAAGAAAGGGTTCATTCTTTGGAAAGACATCTGGAAGAAGACATGTGCAGAGATAAAAGAAGAGGTAATTATGAAATATAATGATATTAGGATAAAGTATGCAATCCTGTGATTGATGAAAGTAACCTTAACAAGTGAAAAGGCTCCTTATTAAAATATGACCTTCTGAAAAGGGGGGAGAGTGTTCCCAGGGCTGGGAAAAGAGGTGGGGGGAGCAATGTACACTCCAAAATAAATAACAAAGCTTAACTGCTAATTAAAAGAGACCCTGAGCTGTTTTTGCAATGTTTCCCTAATTTACTTCTTTGCTTATTTAGCAGGGTTAAAATTAGGTCAGATTCTACTAGTAGCTTGTTGAAACTGTAACTCTGATGTTAGCCTGGAGCAATCTCAAGGTCTGTTGTCAATCAGGAAATATTTACAGTCTCTTGGATGAATTCTAGAATGCCTTATAATTAAGCAAGACAAGGGAGTAAGTGAATAAGTGTGTAAGGGGAGGGGAGGAGTGCAAAGAGACAGACAGAGAAACAGAGAGAGCAAGGGAGGAGAGAAAGACAGGCAGAGAAATAGAGAGGGAGAAAGAGGGAGGGACAGAGACAGAGATGGGGAGACACCCAGAGACAGACAGACAGACAGAGAAATAGAAAGGGAGAGAGACAGAGACGGGGAGGCATACATACATACACAGACAGACAGAGAGAGAGACAGAGAAAGTCAGAGAGAGAGAGAGATGGAGAGAGAGAGACAGAGACAGAGAGAGACAGAGACAGAGAGAGATAAAGGAAAGACAGACAGACAGAGAAATAGAGAGGGAGAGAGAGAGAGAGACAGACAGACAGACAGACAGAGAGAGAGAGAGAGAGAGAGAGATAAAGGAGAGGAGATAGAGACAGAGAGACAGAGATTGAAAGTTTTAGCCAACAAATACTGAAATAAGGTAACACAAGCTAATATAGATTGTACTAAAGAAATGAGAAAGAGAATGATCTTTATGTGAAAAGGAGAAATTCAGGGTAGCTAGGTGGCTCAGTGAATTCCAGGCCTGGAATAAAATAGGATGGGAGTTCCTGAGTTCAAATATGACCTCAGAACCTTCCTAGCTGTGTGGCCCTGGGCAAGTCACTTAACCATTGTCTAGCCCTTATTGCTCTTTTGCCTTGGAACCAATACAGGGTATTGATTCTAAGATGGCCAAGGAAAGGGTTAAAAAAACAAAAAAACAAAGAATGAAAGAAAGGTCAAAATTCCTTCCTAAACCTTGGCAGATGAGCTGGTTGAACTTGTTAGAGCTCAGGGGACAAAGCATGGGTCTGGGTGAGTGAGAGCCAGAATCAACACTAGAGTGGGGTGACTGGAATTTGCCACAGGTCGCTGAAGTTTCTGTTTTGCAAGTGCTCAGGTCCACTTATCTGAAGGAAAAACAAAACTGAGTTCATAGCTAGTTAACAAGAATATTGACACAGGAGACTATGAGATGACACTTCTTCCCCTAGGTGTCTTCTCTCCCGGCCTGTGCTCCTTCCCTGCTCAAATTTTGTCAGTATCTTCCCAAAGGACCAACATCTTGAGCATCTTCCCCTTCCAGGGATGTGTCTCTCTCTCCGAGATCTACAGCTTGCTCCTGGTACATTTTTAAGGGTGTTTTCTTGGACCAAAGTGACTGATTATAGTTCAAGCGCTAAAATTAATTAGGGAGCACCTTTACACATCAGAACAAAAATTGAAGACCTGACCTGCAACATCTCGGATTCTCTTATCAGGCTGGCAGAGGGACTTGTCATATCCAAAATGTGTATCTAGTGTATACATTTTATTTGATTTCTCCGTTGGGAAATGCCACCCAAATCTAATATTGTTGTTGCATCGCTGCCCCTATATACATTTTCATAAAGTCTGCCTCACTTTATTCCTAGTGCCGTGCCCTCTGTTCCCATGTTTGGTTGCCTTTCCCATTTCTTTAGAGCTAAGTGAAAAGGTCAGTGTGGCCAGCACGAGCAGACTGAGTTTATCTTGCATTATTTAGGAGAGTGGCATCCCTTTTCTGGAGGTCCATGGCTTGGTTCTCACAAATATGTTTCATATGTACTCATCGTATTTTCCACTCCCCAATTTGTGCCCTTTCCCCCAATTAGATTTGTGATCTCCTTGAAAGAAGGCCTGCATTGTAGCTATCTTTGGGTCCCCACTGCCTAGCCCAAGGATTTCACTTAGAAGGCACTTATTTCATGACTGTTCAATCTGCTGAATATGATTTGAATGTGGAATGGGCAGCCTGAAAGGTGATTTTAAATGAATGTTCTAGAAGTGGAATAGAAACGGCATTGAATCTTCAGGAATATTTGCTGAAACGTTTCCCCACTGGATAAGAGAACCTGGTAAAGCAATAGTTCTCCAGTTCTTCTTCCCTGAGGACAATGAGGTCATCCAATTCTATTTTTTGCTTCTCTTTTCTCCTCTCCTCTCCCCCAGCTAGTAATTCTTGCTTTGCCCAACTCAGATTTTGATCCAGCACCTGAACTAAACATACCTGAGAATAATAATAGCTTCTGTTGCCTAAGACTTTTAACTTTTCAAAGTGCTTTCACATCTCTCATTTCTTTTGATCACAAGCTCATCTGCCCACTCATGCCATCTTGAAAAGAAACCTTCAACCTTCTCCTGCTCCCCTATTATTATGAGTGGTGCCATTGTATTCCTAGTTTTCTAAGACTGTAATAGAATGCTAAAATGTCCAAGCTGGAAGGGACCTAATCCAACCCTTTCTTATTACTGCAGTCCAGAAGGGGAAATGACTTTCCCAAAGTTAAACAGCTGAAGGGAAAGCTATCGCTACATGCTAGGGGTCTAGATTCCCAGTCCTAGGCTCTTCTCATCAAGGCACGAGTCGGTATTGTACTTGTCTACTCTGTGTGTGTGTTCAGTCATTTCAATCATGTCTTATTCTCTGTGGAAGCCACTTGGGGTTTTCTTGTGAAAATGCTAGAGTCATTTGCCATTTCCTTCTCCAGAGGATTTTATAGTTGAGGAACTGAAGCACACAAAATTAAGCCATTTGCTCAGGGTCATCCAGCTAGAAAGTGTCTGAGGCCAAATTTTAGTTCAGGAAGATGAGTCTTACCAACTCTAGGCCCATCTCTCCATCCACTGTGCCACCTAGCTACCCACTTGCCCCTTATGTAGGTTATCATTTTTAGTGCTTTCATTCTCCGCATCTAAACCATTAGTAAGTGGTGAGTCAGTATGCATAGTGCCTACTTCTCTGATATCATGGAATCGCAGATCTGGAAGGTGCCTCAAAAGCTATATAGGCCAACCTATATCTGAAAAGGGACCCTTTCTTCAATATACCCTACCTGTGGTCTTCCAGCCTTTGTCGGGAAACCTCCAGGGAGTGTGAACTCACTAACTTCCAAATTAAACCCCTTTTGCTTTTAAGAGAGTCTTGATTCTTAGTAGAAAGAGAATGACTCTTATTATCCTCACCCCCACCCAACCCCCCAATAATTACTTAAGAAGCCTTCCTTCTACCAAGTTGAAATTTATCTACTTACAACAGCTACTAAATGTTCTTAGTTCTTCCCTCTGGATCCCAAACAAAATCAGTCTAATGCCTTTTCTCAAAGATAGACTTCCATTTGCTGAGAAATAATTATCAAGTACACCCTGCTAAATTCTGGACCTAAATCACTTATTTGAAGTATCTGATGATATAGTCATGGTTCATATAACTGCATGTCACAATTTGGACCATCGTTATTTTTCATCCACTTGGGTTTTACTTGTAGATGGTTTGGACAAAATCTTGGATGGTTGGCAATCTTGTCTAGGAGGCCATGCTTTGTTGTGGGGCCTGATGCCACCAAGATGTTGCCCATAAACAGGTATAGCTAGAGGGCTCCACTATTGATAGATTCCCTATAAATGGTAGAGTAAAAATAATAGGTATGAATTGCTATTCTCTATTAAAACAAAAATCTGTTAAGCAAATGTCCTCATGTGATGTTATGCCACCAATTAAGTTTGTGACATTGGGCAAGTCCCTCTCCATCTCTGGGCCTCACTTTCCTATCTGAAAAATGAGGAGGCTGGAATAAGGACCTCAGTAGTTTCTTCCATCTTGAACATTTTGTGATTTCTTAACATAGATTACAGATGGGAACTAGGAAACTAAGAAAAAGGATTCCATTTTCAGAACTTCTCAGTACCTCAGGACATGGACATCATTTCTTTCTGCCACCCAAGGGAGAATGGAAACACCAGGGAGAGGTGGAGTGGGCCATGACATTGAGAGTGAGAAAAAAGGTTTGCCATTGCAAAGAACAGTAGCTGGTATTAGCTTTAGTATTACCGAGTCAAAAAACATTTATTAAGAACCTACTTTGAACCCAGAGGAGTGTTAAACACTGGGAATATGGAGAAAAGAGAAAGGTGAAAAAAGACCTTGCTCTCAAGAAACTCATCATGGTCTAATGGAGAAAATGACATGCTAACAACTACAAACAGGACAACCTCAGAGGGAAGACATTAGAATGAAGGGGGACTGGGAAAGGCTTCCTGGAGAAGGTGGGATTTTGACTGGGACTTGAAGGAACTCAGGGAAACCAGGAGACAGAGTAGGGGAAAGAGAGAGTTCCAGGTTTGGGGGATAGCCAGTGAAAATACTCAGTCAGGCGTGTCATGGAAGGTAAGTAGCAAGGAGGTTGGTATTAAGAAATTATGATATAGTATCTATAGTATCTAGTATCTAGTATCTATAGTATCCAGTATATATCTACAGTATATAGTATCTATAGTATCTAGTATCTAGTATCTATAGTATCCAGTATATATCTACAGTATATAGTATCTATAGTATCTAGTATTGTAAACCTCAAAATTCCTTAGACTTATAAATGTTGGAAATTTCACCATTGGGATATTTCATACTTGGAAAATTTCTTACTGATAGTCTATTGGAATGGGAACCCCATTGGCATGGGAGGTTCCTTCTCTTCCCTTCTTAAGATTACTTTAGGACAGAAACCCTTTGCTGAACAATGGAAAGGACTTTGACCTATGCTTAAGCATAGAACAGGAATTTCTTTGAGTCTTGATTGATTTTAGAATTGATACAATGGAGATACTTGGAATAAATCTCCACCCTATTCAGTCCTAACAGGATTGAGTAAGGGCTGCAGCCTAGATCAAAATTTAATTATTCCAATCTCTACCATACTCAAGTTAACAGGATTTAGAAAGGGCTGTAGCAAAGGAGTATAGATTTAATCATTTGAAAAATATGACCTTCAACAGACATGTGCAAAAGCCAGAAACCTCTGGGCGGTCCTGGGTTAAGCGAGAGCCTCCATTGACAGGGAAATTGATGAAGAGTGATTGGTAGATGTGAGGACAGAGGGGGTATTTAAGCCCTATTCCCTTCTCTCCCCTTTCTCTCTCTCTATATATCTCTAATTCCTTTCTTGCTCCTATTGTAATTAAACTCCAAAAAGGCTGACGGCTGACTTGAGTTTTTCATTTAGGAATTACATAGCTGATTCCTTGGCGACCTTAAATTAATATATATCAGTCTTTTAAACTGATTCCCTTGTAACAGTATCTAGTATCTATAGTATCCAGTATATATCTACAGTATATAGTATCTATAGTATCTAGTATCTATAGTATCCAGTATATATCTACAGTATATAGTATCTATAGTATCTAGTATCTATAGTATCCAGTATATATCTACAGTATATAGTATCTATAGTATCTAGTATCTAGTATCTATAGTATCCAGTATATATCTACAGTATATAGTATCTATAGTATCTAGTATCTATAGTATCCAGTATATATCTACAGTATATAGTATCTATAGTATCTAGTATCTATAGTATCCAGTATATATCTACAGTATATAGTATCTATAGTATCTAGTATCTAGTATCTATAGTATCCAGTATATATCTACAGTATATAGTATCTATAGTATCTAGTATCTATAGTATCCAGTATATATCTACAGTATATAGTATCTATAGTATCTAGTATCTAGTATTTATAGTATCCAGTATATATCTACAGTATATAGTATCTATAGTATCTAGTATCTAGTATCTATAGTATCCAGTATATATCTACAGTATATAGTATCTATAGTATCTAGTATCTATAGTATCCAGTATATATCTACAGTATATAGTATCTATAGTATCTAGTATCTATAGTATCCAGTATATATCTACAGTATATAGTATCTATAGTATCTAGTATCTAGTATTTATAGTATCCAGTATATATCTACAGTATATAGTATCTATAGTATCTAGTATCTAGTATCTATAGTATCCAGTATATATCTACAGTATATAGTATCTATAGTATCTAGTATCAATAGTGTAAACCTCAAATTTCCTTAGACTTATAATTGTTGAAAATTTCACCATTGGGATATTTCATACTTGGAAAATTTCTTACTGATAGTCTATTGGAATGGGAACTCCATTGGCATGGGAGGTTCCTTCTCTTCCCTTCTTAAGATTACTTTAGGACAAAAAACCTTTTGCTGAACAATGGAAAGGACTTTGACCTATGCTTAAGCATAGAACAGGAATTTCTTTGAGTCTTGATTGATTTTAGAATTGATACAATGGAGATACTCCACCCTATTCAGTCCTAATAAGATTGAGTAAGGGCTGCAGCCTAGATCAAAATTTAATTATTCCAATCTCTACCATACTCAAGTTAACAGGATTTAGAAAGGGCTGGAACAAAGGAGTAAAGATTTAATCATTTGAAAAATATGACCTTCAACAGACATGTGCAAAAACCAGAAACCTCTGGGCGGTCCTGGGTTAAGCGAGAGCCTCCATTGACAGGGAAATTGATGAAGAGTGATTGGTAGATGTGAGGACTGAGGGGAGGCAACTTGGATGGTGTCCTTAAAGATAGGAGGGTCTGGAGACTCGGGAGAGAGGGTTGAGTTTTTGGGTCGGTGGGGTTCCTGGGCTCGGAGGAAGCTTGCTCTGAAGGAAGCTGAAGGTGGGGGCCTCTGAGACTGTTTCTCCATTTTGGACACGTGAGTAATAGGGACTGATCTCTTTTCTTTGCCCCAGCTATCTAAGGGCTTGGGCCTTTTGGCCCAGCCTAAACAGAAGGGGTATTTAAGTCCTATTCCCTTCTCTCCCCTTTCTCTCTCTCTATCTCTAATTCCTTTCTTACTCCTATTGTAATTAAACTCCAAAAAAGGCTGACGGCTGACTTGAGTTTTTCATTTAGGAATTACATAGCTGATTCCTGGGCGACCTTAAATTAATATATATCAGTCTTTTAAAGTGATTCCCTTGTAACAATAGTATCCAGTATATATCTACAGTATATAGTATCTATAGTATCTAGTATCTAGTATTTATAGTATCCAGTATATATCTACAGTATATAGTATCTATAGTATATAGATACAAAATAGTATGTATGTATGATTGGGTATGTGGTGTGTGTGTGTGTGTGTGTGTGTGTGTGTGTGTGTGTGTGTGTGTGTGTGAAAGGAATAAGAAGTCTGGGGCAGGGTGCAGGTTATGGAGGGCTCAAAGAACCAGGGGATTTTTCATTTGATCCTATAGAATTTGCCAATGGAATTGACCATTGGGGCATGATCAAATTAAGGTTTTAGGAAGTTTGAATGGAGATAGACTGGCGTGACGAGAAGCTTGACGGGGGATTATGAAATTGCTGTTATTGTTATTAACAAAGGGGTGGAACTGACCAATCTGGAAGTGTGTTTTGCCTGGTAATAAAAATAAAAATTTAAAAAGTAAAAAAAAAAATATTAAACCAAATAGGCAGAATTGATGATTACATAAGTTGATATCCAGGTTGCTAGGAAGACTTCCCTAATCTAAAAAACCCAAACCGAACATTTCTTTTTCAGCCTGCTTTAACTGTTTTTCTAAAGCCTAAACGTCACGTTATAGATTGATTCCTTTCATTAAGACTGCATTTCCTTCTTCAATAGTAATTAACATTTAATATTTATGAGTAATACTCAATACAAAGTAATATTTAATAATTCTGAAGAGTTCAGGGGGGCGCTATTGGAAGATAAATGCAATATAGGTCTTGCCTGTGATGTAGCAGCCCCCCAAAATTGATTTTGAGCGTAACTTCAAGACTAGCAAAGTGATCATCCCATGACAGTCAGCCCCAGTCAGACATTTTTAGGAACATTGTGATTAGTTCTTTTTAAAATTTTATTAATTTATTTATTACCTGAAAATTCCCCAATATCTCCCACCCTTCCTCCCCTCCTCTTACTGAGAAAGCATCATTTGACCAAAAAGCAATGTATGTATAAAACTATGTCTTGCTTGTTTCTATTTATCAGTGATTAGTCCTGAGTGTCAGAGGTTGAAGGGGGACACTGATAAGTTCAAGAATGTACAGAGTAGGGCAACCAGAATTATTTAAAGAGACAGAGCATGTTTGTCCTGATGAAGAGAAGGCTTAGGGGCGACATAGTTGCTGGCTTCCTATTAGATTCATTCAGACATAAGAGTTACCCCAAAGTGGAACAGTCTGCATCAGGTATCTTGTCTTCAGACAGAGGCTAGATGACCAACTGTATGGAAGATTACCTTTTAATGGGGATACCTTTTGTTGATGGGTTGGAGTACTGTAGATGGCTGCTGATGTCTCTGCCAACTCTCACATTTTGCAATTCTGAAAGAAAAGGAGAAAGGAGAGAGCAAAATCGATAGGAGGAGAGAGGCACAGGAGAGAGAGGGGAGGGAGAAAGGACAGAGAGGAGGGAGAGAGCAAAGTAAAGTGAAAAGATCCAGGAAAGAAAATAGATTTTCTCTATTGTTGTGAGTGACTTGTTTCTCTCACATAGAGGAAGGAACCTTTCCAGAAACAGGAATCTAGAGGTTTTGCAGGGCAGAGGGGACAAGGTATCACAGGGCAGGGGCTTAAGAAAGCTGTATTTATAAACCATCCCTTTATAAAGATAGAAAGAATGCAATACAAAAAAGGATCATGGGAAACTGAAAAAAGCCAGTGATTCCACTATGGGGATGTAACTGTTTTTGAAGGGTATGGTGTCTCTCATACTAAATAATAGAACTCCTTTTTTGTTTTTGTTTTTGTTTTTTAAACCCTTACCTTCTGTCTTGGAGTCAATTGACTCCAAGGGAGAAGAGTGGTAGGGGCAAGGCAATGGGGGTTAAGTGACTTGCCCAGGGTCACACAGCTGGGAAGTGGCTGAGGCCAGATTTGAACCCAGGACCTCCCATCTCTAGGCCTGGCTTTCAATCCACTGAGCTACCCAGCTGCCCCCAAATAATGTAACTCTTGATAGGAAATGTTCTATGGACAAGATAAACAGGATTCACCTTCATACAGTTGTGGGAAAAAGAAATAACTGTGGAGTCAAAGCAAGAGATAGAAGATACTGTACATTAGGACCAAAGTGATCACTAATAATAGTTGGGTATATTAAAAATTAAAAAAAACCCCAAAGTTGGATAAATGAAAAATATATATGTATATAAATGAATATATATGTACATATATATATATATAAATTGCTTAGTAATGATATTCTAGACAGGCAGAACATGCTCTGCGGGGCGGCTGCATGGCCACATTTTCCCCAGGGAGGTAGCGATCATTTGTTTCTAGGACTTTCCCCACAGAAGGATCATAAAATAAGTTGGAACTTTTAAAAATTTTGAGTTTCCAATTCTACCACTCTATCACCCTCCCTATCCCAGGTGCCCTCCCTGAGAAAATAAGCAATCTGTGAATTTTAGATTTTACATGTACATCATGTAAAACATTTTTCCATGTTAGTCATATTGTGAAAGAGATCTTAAGCAAAAAGATTGAGAAAGGAAAGTAAACCATAGAGGCTAGATGTTTTTGAAAATTTGTTACTTCCCAAACTGTTTAAACTGCCCAAATGACTGCTAAAACCTGCTCCTTCTTCTTTTCCTCTCTGCCCTGATCCCAAACTGAAAAGGCACTTCCGTTCCTTTGTCTAAATTCCCACTGTCCTCTGACCCTCTCTTGTGGCATCCTAACATGGATTCCTTTATCAGTGTCTTCACTAGTCCATTCTTAACATAGTTGCTAAGTTTCACTCCTAAACCAAAGATGTGACGTCAGCATCCCCTTTTGAAAAAGTTTTCAGTAGCTCCCTACTACTGATAAAGTACGCAATCTGTCTTGCAGGATGATTTTTACCTACCTTCCATCTTGTTTTCTATCACTTCACCTTCACGCTTTGTATTTCAATCAAAGGAGCCTGCAGAGGACCTTCTGTCTCCCACTCCCACATCTGGAATTCCGAGCTCCCTCCAAAGCTTTGCCCACATGTCTGCCCCTATAGGAATCCTCCAGTTCATAATACTGTCTCTCCCCACACAGTTATTGGTATTTATTGTGTAGACGTTGTATCACTTTATCTGGAGCTATAGTTAGAGCAAATTAGAATAAAAACATTTCGAAAGCAATAGCTCTTCCAGTTTGGATTCTTTTAAATTCCCACCCCTGTACCTCATTCCCAAGCTCTCTCAACAGTGGACATTCCATTTATTAAGCTCTTAACATATACGTTGAATTGAATTTTTTTTAAACCCTTACCTTCTGTCTTGGAGTCAATACTTTGTATTGCTTCCAAGGCAGAAGAGTGGTAAGGGCTAGGCAATGGGGGTCAAGTGACTTGTCCAGGGACACACAGCTGGGAAGTGTCTGAGGCCAGATTGGAACCTAGGACCTCCCATCTCTAGGCATAGCTCTCCATCCACAGAGCTACCCAGATGCCCTCTTTGAATTGAATTTTAAGTACCTCTAGGGCAGAGATTGTGTCTTATTCCTCTTACTTCATCTCCTCCACATCACAAAATTCGATGTCCATAGAAAGCATCACTAAATAAATATTCACTGAATGAATAAACTGCATAAAAATTAAGGATCTTGAGCTATTTATTCAAGCATTATTTTTAAAATTGGAGAGCCTGTATATTCATATCCATTTATTGTTAGAAATTATGATTTTACACATGACTATTTGCACAGTTAAGCTGAGTGATGTTTATCAGTATAAGGTAAAAAAGACCATGAAATTGAGGCAGCTAGATGGCTCAATGGATAGAGAGCCAATCTGGGAGATGGGAGGTGCTAGGTCCAAATCTAGCTTCAGACATTCCCAGATGCGTGACCTTGGGCAAGTCATTTAACCCTTATAGTTCTTGGAACTAATGTGCAATATTGATTCTAAGACAGAAGGGATGGGATTGTTTTTTTTTTTTTTAAAGAATATAAAATCACAGAATGTTAGAGCTGGAAGAAACCCCAGTGGTCATCTAGTCTAACCTATTCATTTTACAGATGAGCAAACCAAGACCCAGAAGAGTAAGTCAGCTTACCCAAGGTCACACAGATAATTGGTAGTAGAGCTGCAATTCAAACCTGCATCCCCTGAAGTCAAATCCTCTTTTCACCATACTAGGCTGGCTTCCTCTAAAATTAGATTTTGATTAAACCCTCACGCCCTCTTCTTTCCCTGCCTCTCCAGCAAAATATTTTTAAAAGACACAGAGGAAAAGAATTGCCAGTATTAATATTCAGTCCGGAGATAAGAAAAATGTAAACAAATGGATAGTTTCATATGAATTGAATAAAACTCAGGCCACTAGTAGAATCACAGTCACTTACTGGTAGGGTAAGCAGTGGGTGCCAGACTAATTAGCTGCTTAGCAGAATGAGGCAAAGCCCAGTGGATGCTAGGGATGCTTTTGTGCAAGGACATCAGGCAGAATTACTTAACCACAGTTAGCTTGGGTTGAAATACCAAACTAATAGTTCATCAGAAGTCTAAGTAAATAATACAAATCCCTTCCAGAGGAAATAGGGGCCTTTTGGCACAAATATATGATACGGAAAAAAAAAAAAGACTAGGGATGCAGAGAGAGGAATGAGCATCCATGAAACATTGAATTGTATTTTCCAGCTCAGATACTTCATCTCTCGATGGGATCGGTAGCCTTCTCTGGTCCTCCATCTTCCTAGGACAAATTCTGTGGATAAGCTTTGGCAAATGATTCCTTGGAGAAGGTCACTGGAAAAAATGAACCCAGCAAGTGGGCCAAAGAATTGGCCAAGCCTAGGAGTGAGGCTAAGGTTCTTGGGTATAGAAAATTAAGTTCTCAAAGGTTCTTGCCTATCCCTTACCTTTCACTCTTCTGCCTTGGAACCAATACACAGTATTGATTCCAAGATGGAAGGTAAAAAAAAAAAGGATAAAATTCAGACCAATCTCTTTTGGCCTCAGTCCTTCCAGGGTTCTTTCCAATGTTCTTTTCATTTCTTGGGTCTTGTCTGCAAATGGGATATTTGAAATGTACTCAAAGATAAATTGGCTGTCCATGATATTGCTAAGCAAGCCATGTAAAAGTTAAAATTAATCTATAATTTCAAATATTGTATTTTACAAGATTTATTAATAATCACTAGAAGTAACAAAATATGGCCAATCTACCTGTTCAAACAGCCCCTCCACCAAAGTCGTGACCCAGGAAGCAAAGAGTGCTAGCCAGGGAAGACCACCTTATTTATTCCCCAGTTTAGTCAGCACATAATGACAGGGAGTCAGTGGGCTCCTGGGAAATGTAGTTCAAAGGCACAAGATTTCCAATTACACAGCCAAGAGGTGGAATGTTTTCTTTGCATTGACATTAACGTTAAAATTCTCTTATGCCCCCAAATTGTATATATCCTTTGACCCAGCAATACCACTACTGTGTTTTGTTTCCTAAGATTTTGAGGGAAAAGGAAAAGAACCTCTGTTCTAAAATATTTATAGCAGCTCTCTTTGCAGTGCCAAAGAACTGGATCCTGAGGGGATGCCCAACAATTGGGGAATAACTAACCAAATTGTGCCATATGATTGTGGTGGAATACTTCTGAGCCATAAGAAATGAGGAGCAGGTTAATCTGAGAAAAATGTGGGAGGACCTACTTGAAATCATAAAGAATGAAATGAACAGCACCAAGAGAACATTACCTACAGCAGTGGAAATATTGTTTGAAGAATGACTTGTATGTGTCCACCTCCAGAGAAGGAACTGATAAATAGAAACAAGCAAGATATAGTTGGATATGTACATAGATCTTTTTGTTAAATGATGTCTTCTCTAATGTGGGGAGGGGTGAGTGGGTGAAACCTGGGACCTTTCATGCAACAAAGAAAGAAAATTAAAAGCAATTAAATTCCCAATTTCTGCAACATTTTAAATATGATCATCTTTTTTCCTTTAGGAGCCCAATGAGGTAGATTCAGTTTGGTAAAGTACATCTCCATGGTCCCACAACTCATAATTATGGTGAAATGATGGTCCAAGGACCCATTATTGAGACCTATTGTGAAGTTCTCTGGCTCAGGAGTTTGACCAGTGGTCAAATCTCACTTCTGATGTTGACCACTTGTAAGACCTTGGGCGAGCCACTTACCTTGCTTGGGCCTCAGTTTCCTTATCTTTTAAAAAATCATTTAATTATTTTTTATTCAGCCCTTCCTTCCCCATACCCAACTGTAAAAGGCATCATCTAGAAAAATATATAGATTATGTCTGTCATCACTGGATTAAGTTTATGTAGTGAAATGGAATGCCCATTGGATTTGGAATCAGAAAACGTGGGTTCAAATTTGAACTCTGAGGTTTCCTTGCCTGCATGAATTTGGAAACTCACTTAGTCTCTCCCTGTCTCAGATTATCCCTGGGTAAAATGAAGATATTGTATTGGATCCTTTGCAGCTTTTCTAAGTCAGATCTTGGGTTCAAAGGACTCTCTGGAGTTATCTATTTTTTTTTCTGGTGCTGAAATTGAAATCACTTATTTCTTGACATTCTTTGATCGTTGGATGAAACATGGTAATCTTTTTTTTTCTTCTACGACAAAGATTTTCATTGTCCCATTACAATAGGACACAGAATACTGGTGTGGAGTTAATTCCAAGGGTATTGCCCATGTTATATGTATACTTGAAAGATAAAGAGAGGCACCCCACATTTCACCGATTTCATGTCAGAGGAAATAAGCACCATATGAACAAATCTGAACATGAATACATTTTTGAACATCACAAAGGAACGCCAGTGGCTTTGAGGCACAAGATTTGGTCTCCTAGAATCATGGCATCACTAAGGACTTTGTTGCGGAGATATATTTGGATTATGGTAAGAATTGACCCATGTGCATACTTCTACTCAAGAGGTCGCTATCCTAACACCTCGTATTTGTACAGCTCCTTTACATTTATAAGCCATAGTCTTCATAACAATCCTGTGAACCAAATATGGGGAATAGGAGGGAGGGCCAAAGAGATCTCATGACTTACATTCAAAGACTTGAATGAACTAGTATAGCATGGAGTAAGTAGAACCTGGAGAATAATATACATAATGGCTACCATTTGGCCGACATGTAAACACACACAAATATACCCACAGAATATAAAGGCAGCCAAATCCTGGTTAATTGTAATTACTAATGTCAATCCCAAAGAATCATTCAATCAATTTGCATTTTTATTAGATACTTAAGTCTATAACAGGTACCGTGCTGGGCACTGGAAATACAAAGCCTGTGAGTTTCAGAGCAGATTGTTGACTTCAGGTCTTTTGTCTCTAGTGTTCTTTCTTTACTGTCTCTAAGTCATTCATAAAAAAAGGACAACTTTGTCCCAAATAAGATTTTTTGCTGTCTGAAATATCAAGCATTTTTGAAGATCATGAAATACTGTAAGCTGTGTGCCAACATTTGCTATCAGATGCCACCAGAACCAGAGTGAGCCATGCCTCTTCATTCTTTATAGGTTTTGTTGAACTTTTTTTTAAAGATAGTTTTTGGTTTGAACACTGCAATTATTTACCCCAAATAGCTCCCTACTTCTTAATCTTGACTTCTATCAAAGAAAAAGCAATTAGATGCCATGAACTAGCACAGCAACCAAATGTGACCATTTTTCTTTCACCTGAGGTCCTCCGTTTTTCCAGAGCAGGTGAGGGTATTCCTGTAAGTCCTCTGCTTTGATAGAATACAAATTCCTCTAGAGCAAGGATTGATTTTCGTTCATTTGTTTTTGTATCTCGAATGCCAAACAAACACCAGGACTGATATGTACCTAATAAAAATGCATATTGAAGGATTTATTCTTTGGAACTGAGATCGGTAGTCAAAATTAACCAGGACTAGCATCTTTTGGCTTATCTGGGGAGTATTGATGTAGTGTAGTTATTATGCAGATTATTCTCCAGGTTTTATTTCACTCTGCATCAGTTCATTTGAGTCTTTGAATGTTTCTCTGAACTTTTCATAGCTATTATTTCTTAAAGTGCAATAGTCCTCTCTTACTTTCATCTTCCTCTCTTACTTTCATCTACTACAATTTATTCAGCCATTTTCCAGTTGATTGAAGTTAATTTTGTTTTTAGGGTTGATTTGTTTTTATTACTACAAAAAGTGTTGCTATGAATATTTGGATACCTACAGAGCCTTTATTTCTGCCTTTAATATCCTCAGTGTATACGTCATGGTGGCACACCTCAGCCAAAGAGTATGAACAATTAAATGATTTTTGTTGTATAATTTGAAAATTGACTTCCTGGAGAATTGGATCAATTTCCAGCTTCACCAACCTTGTATTAATTTGCCTATCTACCTAAAGCAGACTCCCTAACATTATTTCCATCTTTTATCAACTTAGATAAAATCTGATTCACCTTCCCCACTTTGAGGGGGGAGATGATATTAAACCTCAGAATTGTTTATCAGTGCTCCTTTTATTTGGGACTTAGAAGAATCTTTCATCTAGCTCTTGAGAGTTTGCAATTCTTTTAAAATTTCCTTTCCTTTGACCACTTATGTGTACAGGAAGGATCTTGGCGATATTTATTTTTGTATTCGCTGAACTTTCTGAAAAGTTTTGCTAAACTTTTGCAAATATGTTTATCTCATATCTCTATGAGCAAGAAATTTAACATCTAAACCAAAACATTCTTTGAACATTTCCAGAACACTATCGTTTTTCTTAGCACTAGGTCTTTGAATGAGACATAAGGGAAAAGGTCAGATGAAAAGATATTCTAATAGTCTTTCAAGGGATATAATCTAGGCTGATGTTAAAGCACAGTGAAAGCTTGAACATTTGGTAGCAACATCTTTTGATGTGTGGGGAATTACACCCCGATTTTCCATATAATAAATGGCATTTCTCTGCCACAATTCATGCAGCGAATGGTCGATGTCTTTAATGTCTTGTAACATGAAAGTACTCATTGTTTAGACTTTTGCTTGGAAATTATAGTTCATTTTGTTCTTCTAATATAGTATAACTTTGACAAATATGTGCTCTGAATGAGTATTCAGACTATTTTACCCACAGCATTAATGAAAATTCTGAAAGATTCATCTGAACACTTTTTTTAGGGGTGATTATCACATTTGCCTTGTACCTAATGCATGGTAGAAAAATGAAATGTCATCAGACCTATAAAGGAATAATTTTTCAAACTTCTATATTGCAAATAAGTATCTTTGTCATGCAGTTTGAGGAAAGAGTAGGCTAGAACTCAATGTCATTCAAAACTCTGAATCTTCGTTGGTTACTGTAGAGGATCTATGGGCTTATCCATGCACAAATTTCCACTAATAGTGACTATCATGAACACATCCAAACTCTATCTCCTCTTATTCTTGTCCAAGTCATTCCATAATTCACTCAAAAAAAACTTCACAGCACGGTAGATTTTTGTACTATGATTTTTGTTATTATGTGTTCCATGGATGTTTTCAATCAGTTATCTATCATTCCAGGACACTTCATTTTTTGTACAGTTTTCCAAAATAGATTATTATTGATATTTTCTATTTTATGCAACCAATATTTCACACTATATACTTCACCTCCCACCACAACAATCCAAAGTAGTGAAATTGCTAATACTAAAATTTTTCTACCTTACCTGTCCTCTGAGTTTATTGCTATTTCTCATCCTTTTGTTATTATTTTGAGATTATGCTGATATAATAGACTCAAACTCATGCCCTCTGTCTAAATAGATTCTTTCTGACGACCCTAATGATGATAATGCTCCCAGGGGTTCCATATATAGTTTTCCCAGATGGTAATGTAAGCAGTGTAACTTTATTAAATAATTGTGATCTCTCACTCATTTTTACCTTTTTATACTTTTTTCAAGTCTTGTGTTTGTCAAAGTTTCTATTGAGCTCTTTCGTTTTTTAAATCAGGAATGCTCTATTTCATTAAGTATCCATTTTTTTTTTACATTACAGGAATATACTTGTGTTTTAATCCTAACTCATTTGCCTTCTGGAAAATCATATTCTCAGTTTTCACTCCTTTATTATGGTAGCTGCTTAATTTTCTGTGATCTTGACTGTGGCTCCATAGTATTTGAATTATTTCTTTCTTGCTATTTAAGAAATTATAAAGGAAAACTGCCCAATTCTCCTAGACGTGGGGGACAAAATAGAAAATGAAAGAATTCACTGATTATCTCTTGAAAGAAACCCCCAAATGAAAACTCCAAAGAACATCACAGCAAACATGAAGAACTCTTTTTCATTTGGGGATTTCTTTTAGGAGTTGATCATTGGACCAATTTCTATTTATCCTATGGTTCTAAAATAACCAGGTAGTTTTCCTTTATAATTTCTTGAAATATGATGTCTAAGTACTTTTTGTGAGCATAATTTTTAGGTGGTCCAATAATTCGTAAATAATCTTTCCTTGATCTATCTTCCAGGTCAATTGTTTTTCCCATTATATATTTCACATTTTCTCCTATTTTCATTCTTTGGATCTTGTTTTATTGTTTATTGATGTCTTGTAGAATCACTGACTTCTTTGGTGAGGTTTTGTTCCTTTTTACCATTCAGCCAGTTCTGATTTTTAAGGAGTTTTTTCTTTAACTTCTTGGGGGCCTCTTATCAAACTGTCAATTTTCTTGTGTAGCTTTCATTTCCTTTCCCATTTTCCTCTACCACTCATTTTTTAGACTTTTTTTTTGCTCTCTTAATCTCTTTCTTTAGCTTGCTTAGAATTCTTGTTGCTTTTATGACTGTTCTGCATTTGTTGAGATTTTGCTTATAGATGTTTTAAGTTGTTGCCTTCTTCTGAGTTTGTGTCTTGAGCTTCCATTCACCATAGTAGATTTTTATTGCTAAGGTTTTGTTTTCCAGTCTACTTCTTGACTTTGGATTGTTAAGTGTGAATCAGACTTTCTTTGTCTCACATCAGCAACTTTTAATTTAATCAATCAAAAACTGAAAACACCCTAATTAACATGTTGTTAGCCAATAAGTAAGAGAATTCACAAGTCACTTACTTAAGTAGTTCACACCCTCAGAAACTCAAATCAGTCAGGAACTTGTGAATCCTTTTGATAAACCTTCATACCTTCAGAGGATGAGAGGTGTGAATCCCACAGACACTGCTCCCCTGGGCAGTGCTAGGCAGTTTGGAAGCTGTGATTGGCTCCTGTGAAGACAGGAAGGGACAAGAACTCACTATAAAATCCCTGAACTTCTTCAGCTGGAGAGAGTCTTCTGCAAGCAGTCTTTTGTAGATGTCTTCAGCTTGAGTCTTTGAGTTGTCTTTGGCTTGAATCTTCAGCTTGGAACATCGGTTGGTGACCTGCCTCTTGGAGGTGCCCCTGGACTTTAGATGACCCATGACTTTACTTAAATATATTTATAAAAAAGATAGGGCTTTGAGTCTGAAAGAAATCTTTGCTTCTTTCCTCTAGCTTCATTGTGTTAAATATGCACTCTTAATCATTGAGAGGTTAAAGCCAGTGATCTCTCATGAATTACATATTTTGATTGAGATATGATGCACCCACAAATCTGTACCATTCATCCGTCTATCCATCTCTCTCTCTCTCTTTCTCTTTTTTCTCTCTCTCTCCTTCAATTTTTTATTCATCCAATTGCATTTTATTCTACATATTGTCCATAATTTTTAATCCATGTCAGTGTTATTTATCTTTGATTACAAGTAAGCTTATAGAGGACAGGAGTTGCCTTTTTAAAATTCTCTTGCATTACATAGCAAAATGTGTACCTTGGGCTTTTAGAAATGTTCTTTCATGATGATAGAAAAAAACACTTTCTATATAATAGAAAGGATAAAAAAATGAAAAATACATAATGAGAAAACCAGTAGTTTCTATTAGTAGCTGTGTGACCTTAGATAAATTACTCAAATTCTCTGAGTTTGTTTCTTCACCTGTAAAATGAGAATAATAATAATTATGATATCTACCTTACATAGGTGTTGTGACTCTCCAGTGAGGTAATGGAGGTGGAAGTGCTTATAGACCCTAAAAAGCAGTGTTGTATATATGATTTCATATCATCTACAAATCAGTGTCCTGTCTGACTGTTATGAACAGGATGCAGGGTGCAATGACAATTGATTAAAAGGAAAATACAATTTCAGATCACGAGGACATTTATGAATGCTGATGATTTACATGACACTCTCCATATCCCTGAGGCAATTGGTAGAATCTTCTATTTATTGGATGGAACCCTGAAAAAACCCATGATTCCTTTGGGAACAATTATGGAGAGATCACTGGAGTAGAGGCTGATTGTCTTTTGTGTCTCTATTCCCAAGATTTTTGAAGTGGTGGAATGCTTTAGGAAAGAACAGTAGCTCTAGGCTATATAGTATCCTCATTGTTGTGTGTGTGTGTGTGTGTGTGTGTGTGTGTGTGTGTGTGTGTGTGTGTGTGTGTTAGTTTCCAAATCATTTAATTATCAACACTTCTAGTTGTCATTTCTGTGGACTCTGGGAATATACGATAGTTTAAGAAAGGAAACTAACTACTTATCATATCATGTTACTCAAATGTCTTCACTTTCCTCAGTTGGTATCCCTGACCATTCATTCCATGGCGCAGGAGACAAAGTAGGCAAGGGAGGGAGTATTTATGGAAATAATGTGCAGAGATCCACACTCACACCTCCACAAAATGGGGAATGGATGACCCATAAAATTTCAGCTGGTCAATGATCAATGCAAAATGTCTATCATTAATGCAGCAGCCACCTTTCTTGTCATAGTTCATTAACTTAGACTTCTCATACCTTCTTGGCTCTTTCTCCCCCCCCCCCCCCCCCGCAACTGTGGAATGATATCTCTAGTATATTGACCCACTTTGTTATGACTGTTTTGGCTAATTCTTGTTCTGGATTCCCAAAGCCTATCATAATTCCTGATTACTGTACTCTCTCTGCCACCACTGTATTCTCTTTGCCTAGACTGTAATTCCCAGCTGCCTTTGCAAGAAGAAGTTCTGTTGGCTACCATCTTATTTCACCTTCCATTTAGCTTTGAAAGAAGAATTTCTCTTTTTTTAATCATCTCATATTGACAGTTTTGTGCCGTGGTCCAATTTAAGGAAGAATAGACAGATCCTTTGTCATTGGTGGTCCTCTAAAACAAAGAAGTCAAGATCTTAAGAGTAAACAATTGCTCCACCAGCCCTATTGAGCCAACTCCAATTGAAGAACTCAACAACGAGGCAGGACAATTATCCTAAAGCAGTCCAGTGCCTAGAATTCAGAATAGGAACTTGGTTCTATATCCCTTTCAGTCCCTGAAAAAATAATAATGGGGTTTGAAGGTAAACCACCTCCTTGCTTGGCCCAGACCTCAATCTTCTAGCAAACTCTGGTCCTAATACTTTCCCATGAACTGGGGCAAGGTGGAGTTTGTGTTGTCCCAAGTTCCTGGCCAGATGAGCCTCTGAGCAAAACCATATATTTAATAAAACAATCTACATTATAAAAGAGCAATGTAGATGACTTAGGATACACTCTTCTGAGCTGCAATTGAGAATGATGAATGCCAGTTGGGTGAGGGTTTATAAAATCTAATCCAGGATGAACTGTTTTATATGAAAAACATGACTCCACTGTGAACCTTCACAAGAATATATCCTTCCTCTACAGGCAATGAGTAGCAGGTCAACAGAAGATTGGCAGACACCAAAATGACACTTGTAGAACCCCCCCACCCCCTCACTTGTCAAAGGGCCTTTTATTTTTAACCTTGTGAGCAACTTGGTCATTTCTCCATGTGTTGCTCTATCTTGCATTCCTAAGAACCAAGTAATGGGAGAAATGGAGTAATTCTACTGTTAGACACTCAGCTTGTACTATTAGGGGATAAATTTGCCAGTATTTGGTCATGTTTTCTTAGATCTTTTCAGTCACTATATACCCTCGATCCAGGCTATAATAGATGCACAGACCTTAAATAACTCTGTTACCTACAATCTGGTTTCAGTGGAAAATGTTCGTATATAGCAGTGATGGTGAACCTTTTAGAGACAGAATGCTGGGCCCTGCCCCCAACCCATTCTCCCAAACTGATTGACATGGCTGTCCCCACAGAGAGCATGTGATGTGCCCCTCCCCTGAACAAAGTGCCAGGTGTGCCCTGCCTTCCCCCTTACTCCACACAGGGGAAGGAAAAAGTACTCACATTGGATTGCTGGGTGGAGGGGCAGGTGAAGTGAGGAATGTCCTCAGTGAGTGTTGAGGTGAGGGGAAGGGAGTGGCCCAAGAACTCTGCTCCCTTCCAGCTCTGCTGCCTGTGACCTGTCCACCTTATCCCCTGTGAGCTCCCTTTGAGACCCTGGGCAGAGGGGCAGGTGATGCAGAAAAGAATGTCCTCAGGTGTGGTAGAGAGGGGGAGGGGAGAATCTCTTCCGGAGTCCCTCTGCCTTTCTAATAATGAATTGGGAGGAGGGGAGGGCAGCTGTGTGCCACAGAGAGTGTTCTGTGTGCCATGTTTGGCTCCTGTTCCATAGGTTTGCCATCACTGCTGTATAGTCTCAAGCTGTCATTTTGGTAGTAGAAGCTATTACCAGTAACTATCTACTTTATCTTTTAAAATAAATGTTATTGAAACTCTTTCTATTTCATTATCATTTTCCAGTGTCCCTCAATACCCCCAAACACAACCTGCTTTTTTTTAAAAGGAAGTATAATTAAGCAAAACAAATCAACATATTGGCCACATATGACAATATATGCCTTATTCTTCATCTCTACCAACTTCCTGACTTGCTACATCCAGTGGAATGTGTATTCCAATGGAGAGCTCAGATCTTTTAATCTCTCCATATATATATATGTATATATATATATATATATATATATATATATATATATATACATATATATATATAATTGTTGTTTCTAGAAAAATTCCTAGGGACTGAATGGGAGGGGGATCTATGAAGTCAATCAATCAGTAGGTGGTATGGGTGCTATGGTCTGCGGACACCTGAAGATGATGTGAGGAGCCAGAGGACAACTGGTCGATGAATCTTTCCAATAATGGCCATATTGATTCCATTACAGTTCCTTGAGCTAGAAGTTCGTTGAGGATCAGGGAGGGAAAAGAAAAAAAGGGAAGAATGTGCACATAATAGAAAGGTTTGTAGCTGGCCAGAGAATAGCATTTTAGGTCTGGGTCTCACTCATCATAAACCCAGGAGCCTAGCACAAGAGTAAGAACTTGGTAGAGGGAGTCTGGAAGTGAAGGAGGCATTAAATGTAAGTCAGTCCCTCTGCCCATGGGTTCATTCTTCCCTCTGATTGGAGAGTGGAAGTCACTTTCTAAAACCTCCATTTAAAGAAGGCATTCAGGCAGCCATCTTTTCATTTCCCACCCAGCTGCACTCTAGAATCCTCTATTATCCCCTCCACCACACTAGGAACCTTCTATCCCTACCACTCTGCTTTTTCATCTTCAATTTGTGCATTGCCTTTTCCCATTAAACAGGAGAGCAGGGACTGTCTTTTGTCTTCTTTGTATCCCTGGTGCCTGGGATAGTACCTAGCATATAGTAGGCACTTAATAAGTGTCTATTTATTGGCTGATTTAGCTATATAAATATTTGTTACAAGGATTTTGTTTTTAATTTTGTTTTTTTTTTTTACTTTTCAATCTGGGGAGACCTGGAGAGAAAAAAAAATCCATTTTTGTTCACTGAAAAAATAAAATCAGATTTTTAGATTGCAGAAACAAAATGATTATCTCTCCCCATAATAGCAAAAGGAATCTTTTAACTTTTCAACTCCCCTCTGACCAAGAATCCCAGACCACATCATAGTTCTGGATATCCTTTTTCCCTGAGCCCCAAATTGAGATTCACTGTCTATTCCCTGCCCCACCAATCTAACACTTTCAGATTCCTTTTGTGCCCTCCAGCAGGGCATTGAATGCAATTCCTTGGCACTAGGAAATGAAATCCTCTTAGAGCTTTTCTACTATTGCATATATTACCAATGGTTGTTTCCTTCCTATCCAAAGAGTCACCTTTTACTGACCCTTTGAATTTTCTTTTTTTTTTCTCATAATAACAGAGAATTTTATTTATTTCCCCTGCAGTATGTATAAACAGGGCACAAAAATAGTCAATTAAACTTTATTTCCAAAGATATCCCTACTTACTGGGGTGAGGACCCTGCAGAAGGGAAGGAGGGAGAGGAGGAAGAGGAGGCAGTGGGTTGGTACTTCTTTCTCCTCTCTCCACAGAAAAATAAATGGTGGATGGTCTCTGCTCAAATGAGAGTAAACAACTTCCTTTGAAGAGCCATCTCAAAAACTTTCCTTGTTTTAAACAAGCCCTAAAGGTACCAACAGAAGAAAATACTTGGTGCCTAATATGTGTAAGCATGAGCATGAATACATGGATACGCATCTGTGTATATGTTGTGCCCAAGTACGTGTTGTGTGTGTGTGTCTGTCTGTCTGTACCAGGAAGGAGAAGGGTTAGCATAAGTATGAGTTGAAGCCACAATCAGTAGGCCTCTGAGTCAGGCTCTGGCTCTGAATTTCCTAACAGGAACAACTGTAATGAATTATGGACAAATGGCCTCTGAGCCAGGGCTGGAAAGGGACATCATCTAGGAGTCAAGTCTAGGAACGTTCTTACTAATTCAGGGCTTAGAACCAACCTGTGGGATGCCAGGATCCCAAGAAGTAGGTCTGGAAGAGCCTAGGCTTGGCTTCATATGTGCAGAAACACTAGGAACTGGGGTTGGGGGTCAGGGAAGAAAGGATCTTGGGGAGCGAGATATCAATAGAAAAGCATTAACCAAAAAAAAAAACTGGAGAAACCCACTATATGACCATCCCCCCAACCCCTGCCTTCAGCCCCAGGGGCAAGGCTCCATGGATCCTCCAAGTCCAGAGGTGAATCCTTTCTGGAGTTGTCTCCTGCCAGGTGTCTTGTTCTAAGCTGTGGTAGGACCAGTCAGGACCACATTTCCAGGATGCTGGAAGATGGGAAGGCCATCCTGACTTGGTGTAGAGGGCAGCTCCTCCTCTCATGCCCTTTCACCACCATCCTCAGCACCTGTCAGGCTCTCCTTATTCACATCTGGAGAGTCCAGGTTCTCTTGGGATAAATCTTCAGAGAATGGGCTCAGAACTGGAGAGGTGATATCTGGGCTTGGGTCACAGGACCTCTTACTCTGCTCTGAGGTAGCAATGGTGGTAGCCGGGCTGGCCGGGGTGAGGTACACGTCATCATCTTCCTCCTCCTCTGGGATGGGAGACTCATGGATATGATTAAAAGCATTTTGGTACTCCTTTGACAGCTTGATTTTCAGAGTCTGGAGCCTGAAGTAGATACTGTCCAGGTCCTTCCTCATCTCCATCATTGTCTTGGACTGGTGTGTGAAATGCTCACTCATGTGCTGCATGTAGATGTTGGACAGTTTGTTAAAGTTCAAGACCATTTCATTGGTTTTCTCAAACTGGTCTTCCTTGCCATCTGATGGTCTTCTGTGCCCTGACATTATTGGTCACCTCTTCTCTCCAGGGCTTTAAGACATCCCTCTCTCCTGGTTCTTCTATTTTTCTGACTGATCTTTCTTTGTCTCCATTGCTGGAACCTCCTCCAAATCAAGTCCTCTAGGTGTCTAGGAGGCTCTGTCCTGTGAGCTCTTCTCTTCTTGATCTGTACTAACGTACAGGTTGAGTTTCAGATGCCTACTCTATATCCCATTGGAGAAGTCGCAGAGGTCATCCAGTCTAATCCTTTCAGTTTTGCCCAGGAAAGAGATTCTGAGGTGGAATGGATCCCTTCAATCCAATATTAGATACAGAGCACTGGGTTAGAGCCAGTGGCTCAGGAGTCCCCAAGGAAAAATCCCCAGAGAAATCTTCCTAAAGGAAGCGCGACTCGGACCCCGAATTTTCTAAACCAGTGAGTTTTCAGCACGTTTCCTTCCAAGATTATCAACATAAATTAGAAACAGAGTCACTAGGTGATACGTAGCCATCTTAAGACATCTGAAATGATTTCTTACTCGAGCCCCCTATGGGAAAGAAGGTTAGCCTGTCATAGGTCACCATGGCATCCATTGTTGCAAGGGCTATGTCAGTACTTTCCACTGGCTACTTTCCTCACTTTCAAGGCTAACCTCCTCAGAGGCCATTTCCCAGTGCCATCTGATGGGCTGAATTCACCCAGACTTTTCCCAAAAAGACCCTTGTGAGCAAGAGTTCCTTTTGTCTAAAAACCAGGTATGTGTACTTAGAAGTGGAGGAGGCTGACTTGGAGGTGAAACTGCCGCCTACCTACAAATGTCCCAGGAGATGCTGACTAGCTTGGTTTTCTTGAATGTTCAGCCTCAGGGACCTCAGTGTTTTCAAGATGAATAACCATTAATCAGCAGACTTTTTTTTCCCCTTCATTTCTCTAGGGAGTCACAATCAGTTTTGTTCTCTCTGTGGGAAGGTTAAATATTGCCTTGTGGGTTTCCTTTGAGTTCAAAATAATGAACAATGCCTTCTTTACCTATTAAAATCTTGCTTCGCATGACCAAGATTTTCCCCATTGTTTGAAAGATACACTGAGGTTTTCCCACCCCAGTAACCAAACAAGCCCTTGACTCTCACCCCTGCTCCACCCAGAGATTTGTCTCATAGAAACTGCCTGGAGAGATCTGCTAATCTGATCTGCCTGGGAATACCATCAGAACTAATAATTGGCTTTTTTTCCCAGTGCTACCTTGCTTCAATTGTCCATTCTTCTGTCTGCCCCTGTTCAATAGCCTTAAAGTTGCAGTGTCGTCACCCTCCAACCTCCCTCTGACGCCAGACTCTAATCTAGTACAGGTGATGTCCCAAGTGGGGCAGCCTCTCTTTCCTAACTTGCAGCCACACATTCTGCCAAATTCATAAGACCCTCCGCCCCTTTTGAGTTCCACATCTGCTCAGTCCTATTTCAGTGTTCATCATGAGAGCAGACTGGCAACAAAGATCATCCCTGACCAAAAAAAAAAAGTCAACAGGATCCTAGACATGACAACAGGAAGACAAGTTCAAATTCCACCTTTTAATTACCACTTGTTGCCACGGACAAGTCAATTAACCTCTCTGAACCTCAGTTTCCTTATCTGAAAGACAGAAGCAAAGGTCACTGAGACGTTCGAATGCTACAAAAGAGCTAAACAGCAGCGGTGCCATCTTCTCTGCTTTCCCTCTATCAGAATTACTCTCCTGAATCAAACGTGTGGACTACTGGCAAAGGGATACTCACTGGACTTCCACGGTTGTCTTCTTTGATGCTAGCATCAAACACTAGCAATGAGACCCACTATGGCTTATGCAGAGGGCAGCTCTATGGTACTGGGAATAAAATACTGTACCTACCGTTAGGAAGACTCATTTGACTTCAAGCTAGCTGTGTGACCCTGGGTAAGTCAGTTCACCCCGTCGGCCTCAGTTTCTCCATATAGAAACTGAGCTAGAGAAGGAAATGAGAAATCACTTGTATATTTGCCAAGAAAATCCCAAATGGAGTAATGAAAGGTAGGGCATGACTGAAAAACGACTGAACCACCACGCAAGTTCCATGATTCAACCAATCCTTGTATTGACCATCTGACATGACCAAGGACTTGAAATACACTCTGCTGACCTTCTTTATCCCATCAGCTAATTGCCTACCCAGGGCCAAACAGTTTTATATACACACTGAGCAAATACCAGAGGTAAGATTTGAATCTAGTTTTAAAATCTAAGCTGAACACTCTGTCATTATTCCTTCATGATAAAACACTCATTAAACAAAAATCCATGTTTAAAGATTCTTATTTGTTTTTGCTAAGTTTGGGAGAAATAAAGGCCATTTGATTACAAAAGAGTACTTGGATCAGGTTTCATAAAATTGAATTTTAATATTTCAAAGGGATATGTGACCTCATAAAATTGGGTTCCATCACTAGTCTAGAAGAGGAGGTGTTTGATCCAAAGAGCAGGTCCATTTTGTTTTCCCTTTGTTTCATGGTGGCCAAAAATAGCATCACCTCCTGCTAGTCCTCCTAGAGATGTGCTCCTCACCCCTTAGCTAGCTTGACTCAACTACCAAACAAATGAGTGACTCAATTTACTTCTGTAATCTGTGTTTTTCTGTTCATCGAAGGATTCAGATTCAGATGGAGACGTGACTAATTTTTAGCGTAGAAGAACCTGCTACAGTAATATTTATCCATCGGCATAACCTTTGAGAACTTGAGGTGACTCATACCACAATGTGATGTCATAGAGGGGCTTCTGTGGAGAAAGCAGAAGTTGCAGTAGGAAAACAACCATTTAAAGGTGCTAGGGTAATGCCAAGGGAATTAACTAGAACCAGAAAAACTCCCCAATGGCTACAGCAATGGAAATGGGAAGAATACTCCTCCCCATTTCCCACATCAAGCTTGGCGCCAAAGAAGATATCGACTTCATAGAATGGCAGACTTGGTGGAAGTTTTTGCTAGTTTGCAGGAATATTCCCCCCCCCCCCCAACCCCCTTTAGACTTCATTATAAAGGGCAGCTCTTTATTCTTTGGGAAGAATAGAAGACTGTATTAGGAAGTGAAGATGATATTTAAAAAACAAAATATATCAATGAAAGTTGAATTTTCAAAAGGTTACTAAATCAAAAGAGTCTTTTGTCCTCATGTTGAACTCAGCCTCCAAATCTTAATGATCAGGACTGCCACCAGGCAGGCATTTATCGCATCCTGGCCAAGTTTTCATTAGAACCATTTCCTGGGACCTCTTTCACCTTTCATATAATTGTAGAGTAATTCATGTGTCTTTGTTGGCAATTAGCTAGGCAGGATTGGTCTGTCCTATTCTCAAAACGTCTCCAAAATTTAGGATTTCAAATGACAAGCAGAAAGATAAAGATGGTGGCAGTGACAATTGCATTCTTCTAGGGTTTTTTGTTTTTTTGTTTTTTTTTTGTCCATTTCTTAAGGAATGGTGAAGTGTGATCTCTAATGGACAAGTGAGTGACTAGTCAGTTCGTTACTTCTGTAATCTGTTGTTTTCTATTCGTCAAAGAACTTTCCTGAGACATAATATCCTGCTGTAATTACGTCCCTTCTTCCACCCCCTTTGAAAAGCTGAGCACTTTTCTTGGTATAATTCTCTAACAACTCTTTGATTTCCCATATCTGTCCAAAAAAAAGTCAATAAGATTCTCTATTCTAAGCTTGTGAGTATCTGAAGAGTTGTTAGCCTCAGCTCTTTAATTCCTTTCACTGTTTTGCAATTTATGTCTGGTTCAGTGTCGTTTTATTCCCCTTCTGATATTTCATCCCGTGTTCGAACGATGGAAATAGAATGTGTGTGGGTTCCTAAAATAGGAGGGAGATGGGAAGAAGAGAGCCTCCCTAACGCCAGAATGTTTCCTTTGGCTATTCTCAGATAGACTGGGAAGAAACTTGAACCTGGCGCCATATTGGAGTCAAAAATCATAAAAAAACCTAAGTGGGGAGAAAAATAGAAATGTGAACTTGCCTCCACCATTCGGAATTCTCAAGTGGCAATCTCACACTACCATTTGTGAATTTTAAAGCCACCGGGTTTTGGGGGTGATCTAGAGCAATTCTCAAAAGTCTTTAGCTATCTCAGAGATTGCCTGCAGAGGCTGAAAAATGTATATATATTTATTAAATTATGTATGTATACATATACATATTTGTTATCTGTCCATATAATCTATTTCCTTTGCAATTATATATTTTATTTTATGTTTTTTAAAACAATCTGAGAAAGATTTCACTGGCTTCATCAAAATGCCAACAGGTTCCATGACTCAAAAAAAAGATTAAAATCCCCTGACTTGGTTCAGTTTCCCTGCAATATGTGTAAGGGTGGGAGTCCTCCACTTGAATTAAAGTCATAAAAGAAGGATCAGAGAACTGGGTCAACTCAACTAATCAAAGGTATGAGCTAGGCACAACAAATCCTTAATTTGGGAGGAATGAAGTGCTTTGATCATTGGATAAAGACATACAATGCTAGAACAGAGAAATGTCTTGGGATCCTCCAAATGAATTCATCCCATTTCTTAGCCTATGTATAACACAACAATCCTTTTCAAAGTTGGAATTCTTGCAGCAGGTCAGGTGATTGGAGGCTGACCATGGTTTTGAAGAACTCCTGCAAAACAATTGCCTTTTGTGGGGAAGGAATCAGTTTCTTTCCCTCCTCTAACCTGCCCGGTGATGGCCATATGAAGTTCAGAAAGTTGGAGAACCTTGCTGCTGCCAGTGTCCCAGAGCCAAGAGCTGATGGTGGCACTCACACCAAGAAATGAAGGAAACACCAAGGACAAATTAAACAGGAGTTCAGGAAACTGGACACCAGCCTTCAGAGACCAGAAGATGATTTTACCGAAGAGCAACTTCATTACAGCTCCTCCAAGGAAGAAAAGGACTTCTGGGAATCAGAAATTATGATTTTATCCAATAGCTACATGTGTGCGCCAAGTGTAAGCGTACTCTTCCCAGTCTTTAAGCGAAGGGAAAATGTGCTCTGGGGTTGGAGGAAGTGTTTTGCTACTAATTTTCTAACTATACATTCTAAGTAAAATACTTCAGCCCCCCCTCCCCCCTTTAAAACCCTCACCTTCCATCTTAGAATCAATACCGGGTATTGATTCTGAGTGGTAAGGGCTAGGCAATGGGGGTTAAATGACTTGCCTAGGGTCACACAGCTGGGAAGTGTCTGAGGCCACATTTGAATTCAGGACCCCCTGTCTCTAAGCCTGGCTCTCAATCCAATGAGCCACCCAACTGCACCCTAAGTAAAATACTTTTTATAAAAGCTTATAGGATGCAATTGGTCAATTGATAACGGCAGAGAGAGGCATTGCAGGGATAGAAAGTGCCCAAATAGTGAGGTGTGGTTAATATGGGTGTAGCTTTTACCTAATCATTTTTGTTCATTTTTCTGTTAGTGTTATAGAGAAGGCTTGAGTTCCTGGGAGTGAAGTTCCTGCTATATCTAGAAATGAGTATGCTATAAAAATAGAAGGAATTCACAAATTATTTTTTAAAATTTCAAATTCATTAAATGATTTGACTATGCCATGATGTCAAAGCCCTTATCAATTTTGGTGGATACACTCTAGCTTATGGAGGTCAGGAGTGACCAGAACTGAATGCACCACTCTATATGTAGCCCGATGAGGACAGAAGACAATAGGACCAACTGAACTCTTTCCCTCAATCTTGAGAAGAAGCTTCAAATAGCTTCAGAACTTCTCACTTTCAAGATGGACCACCTTGATATCTGGCATTGTCTGAACAATATTTTATCATCATCTAATTTATTAAATTTAATATCCCATTTCCCATTGCTGTAATTGTTGAGGAATGCAGAAATACTTGATAATTTTTCAATATCTATCATGAAATATTTAAAAAATAAAGACTTTTTGTTACTGGATTTAAAAATATATATATATATATATATTTATTTTATTAACTATTTCCCAATTACATGTAAGTTTTTAAACATTCATTTAAAAAAGTTTGGCTTCCAAATTTCTCATTCCTGCTTTTTCTCTCTCCAATGTGATCAATGTATACATGTGAAGTCATGTAATACATATTTCCATCTTAGCCATACTGCAAAAGAAAACACAAATACCATGAAAAATAAAGTAAAAAGTGTATGCTTCAATCTCTATTCAAAATTTATCAGTTCTTTCTTTGAAGGTAGATGGTATTTTTCATCACAAATCCTTTGGAAATGTTTTGGATCATTGCATTCATCAGAATTGCCAAATCTTTCACAATTGATCATCTTGACAATATTGCAGTTGCTGTGTGCCATGTTTTTCTGATTCTGCTCACTTGACGCTGTATCAGTTCATGTAAGTCTTCCCAGGTTTTTCTGTGTTCCTCTTGCTCATTTCTTTTATTCTTATATTATATATTACATTTCTTAAATCATAATAATGTTCCATTATACTCATGTACCACAACTTGTTTAGCTATTCCGCAATTGGTAGGCATCCCCTCAATGTCCAATTGTTTGCCATCACAAAAATAGCAGCTATAAGTGTTCTTGTACATATAGATCTTTTCTTCTTTTCTTTGATGTTTTTAGGATACAGACCTAGTAAAGGTATTCCTGTTTCAAAGGTCATGCTCAGTTTCATAGCCCTTTGGGCATAATTCCAATGAGATATTTCATGTTTCCTTCTATTTTTTCATTCTTTTGATTTTGCTTTATTAATTCTTGCTGTCTTGTGAGATCATTTGCTTCTACTTGCCCAATTCTAGTCTTCAAAGACTTATTTTCAGATATGATCTTTTGATTTTCCTTTTTGGTTTGGTCTATCCTGATTTTCATGTCTTCTAATAGTCCAATTCTGGTCCCCAATTTGCTTATTACTTCATTTGAATTCTGTGCCTCTTTTCCCAAATGGGCAATTTTCTTTTTTAAGCTGTTATTTTCTTTTTTGTATTACTTTCATTTCTTTTTTCCTATTTTCTTCACATTTTTCTTCTAGCTTTCTTACTTGGTTCTTGAATTCCTTTTTGAGTTCCTCCAGGGCTTGTGACCAATTTCCATTTTTTTTTGGAAAGTTTAGTTGTGTGTGTTTGTTTCTCACTCTCTGCTATTGCTTCTGTATTTTGTTCTTTTTCTCCATAGAAATTTTCTAAGGTCAAGAGCTATTTTATCTGCTGCTTATTCCTTTTGCCACTACAGAATTGGGACTCCAGCACATTGGTAGTCATTGCTTTCTTAGCTTCTGTCTTGCAGGGCTTTGCCTTGAAGCTATCTTTCCTTCCCTGTCAGAAGCCTGAGTGAGGGCAGGTAGATCTGTGAAGTTCTTTGTGTTGCATGAACTTTAAAGCATTTTGCCCTGAGGCTATCTTCCTGCTGCCTTGGCCATGTGTAAAAAACCTCCTGGGGGGGGGGGCAGGACTGACCCCAGAGTTCTTCAGGCAAGGGTGAGGAAAAATAACAAGAGAATACAAAAGATTGGAGCTGGAAGAATTCTGCCTTGTTGATGGCAGGCAAATACAGTTTATTTCAAGCTGCTAACAACTTTTAAAGGTACAGATCACAAGGAATGAAAGCATTCCTTTGAGAAGGGTCCTTGGGAAAGTACTGAAACAAGTCCTTGGAAAAGTGCAACAAGAATGGTAGATATGACACCTTGTACAGGATAAGAATTCCAGGAATTAGGGCAAGAGAATAGTTTCAAGAAATATAGATAGGTACCTGGGGCAAGATTATGATTCAAGTACCATCCAAGATTCATGGAATGGTCAGCAACAACATGTCTTTGCCAGCAATAGACATGTATTACTATGAGAGACCTAAAGAAGGGGAGGGAGACACCATTTGGGCTCATTCTCAGACAGATTCTGAGTTCTCAACCTCTTGACAGAGGGTACTCAGATCTTTATCTTAGATGGGCTCCAAGTTATCAACCTTTGACAGCCACAGTCAGCTATACCCCTACCCAAGTTCTGTGTTCTTCAGCCTCAGAGTCTTGCTGCCAAGGCCTGGAACAGCCCTCAAGATTAAGTCCTTGGTGCTTTTAGCCAGTCCCAGAGAATTTGGAGATTGGTCTGGCCTCACTCTAACTGGAGCGGTAGATAGGTGGGGAGGGGTGAACAGCTTGTGCTTTGATTAGTGCAAGTTTCACCCCCTTATAGTGTGCAACTCTGCACTCACTACCTACCTTTCACACTGAATCCAGTGGGAGATCCCCTTTACTGGTCCAGTTTTTATTTCTATTCTTTTAAGATGCTTTGTAATGATTGATTGGAAGGAGATTTAGAAGGTTTTTGCTACTATGCTGCCATCTTGGCTCTGCCTATGCTTTTGGGCATAATTCCAAATTGTTCTCGAGAATTATTAGACTAGTTCACAACGCCACCAGTAGTACAATAGTGTACCAATTTTTCCATATAATTTCCTCTGCTAGAGTTTTAATAAGTTTTAGTAATTCAGAATAATCTTATTGCCAAGCGCTTATAACTAGATAGGAAAACAAGATAATAAGGTTACAGAGTCAGAGATGGAAGGGATGGAAGGGATATTATTTGTTCAATTTCTATCATCCTCCCATTTAAAAGATGAGAAAATGAGACTTGGAGAGATTATGACTTGCTCAAATCTCACAGGCACTTCGCATGGGAAGAGGGAGTGAGAGGGATTTCAAATTAGGTTTTTTTGAGACTAGAATCAAAGTTCTTTTTAGATTTGTGACTTTTGGCAAATCAACTTTGCCTCTTTAGTTTATTGGAGTCACAGAGTCACAAGGTCCCTCTTACTTTACTCTGCATCGCTTCATATAACTCTTCCTTTGTTTCTCTGATTTTCCTACTTCTTACTGCACATCAATATGCTGTGACATTTGTGCAGCACAATTTGTTCTACCATTACCCAATCAGTGACTCTCTCTTCCTCTCCTGCCTCTTTATTTCAGAGGTCTAGAGATATTTAGCCAAGAGAAGAGAAGGTGTTGGCGTCCTTTTGATGCTCTGTTGAGTGGTGTCTCTGGATCTCAGGCAGTCAGTACAACCCATGATACAAGCAACTGGAGGAATGGAACTTTCTGTGTCCTTCCATCTAGGCTCTATGCAAGGCATCAGCAACATTAACAGTGGAATGATCACTGCAGTTAGAGTCAGAGGACAGGGATTTGAACCCTGGTCCTGCCACTTAATACCTGTGTGATGATGAACATATCATTGAACCTCTTTTGGATTCAGTTTTCCTCAGTTATAAACTGAGAATGAGCTAAATGACCTCTGTGGTACCTTTTCACTTCAAACTATGACCCCTCAATCCTCCTTGAATGTGACTAGTATATTTGTGCACACACATCAGCAGGAATATTGACCCACGTTTTCTGTGTTTGTGTCTCTTAAGGCATTTTTAATTATACCTGGGAGCCCCTTTATTGGAGAAGAGCCTTTAAAGCTGAGTTGAGTCTCCCTAATAATATGCTTTTTTTTTTGCTTTTTTTTTTTACAATCATGGGATCAGGTGAAGATTTTCTGTAAGGAGTCTACAAGGCTAGGCCAAATTTTACTGACTCATAATTTGAGTTTAGACAAACACTTAGGCACTTCCTATGTCCATTACCACTCCTGTGTTCTAATTATTTCTTTGGGTGAGAAAGCACTTGCAAAGACTCACTTTAATACATCTTGAGTACCTTTCCTGTTATACTTTGGACAGTTCCCAATAATAGTGAGGAGCATGGCACCTAGCCATGGACCTAACCTCCCTTTTCCCACTCCTTATGACCAAAATAGAAGTATATTAATTTCACAAGGAAGTTTCATGGGAGAAATTGGGTGTAGATGATAATGTTTGGGGCATTTTTTATATCACTACTGCCTGGCACATAATAAGTGTTTAACAAATGTGTTTTGCCTGATGGACGTTAGGGAATCTCAATGTAGAAATAATCAAGAAACATTTATTAAGCACTTACTATGTGCAAGGAACTGAAGATATGAAAACAAAAGGGAAACAGTTCCTGCCCTCAAGAAGCTTATATTTTAATGAAGAGACATCATGCTGGGACATAGATCTTCCAAAGACATGTATAAGAGATATATTGGTAACCTTAGCAGGGAAGACTCTAGTGGGGGGAGACCAAGTAAAGCCTCCTGCTGTAAGAATCTCTTGACTTGAGGAAAAACTCAGAAGATTTAAAATCTCAGACTCATTCTTGGGGCCTCTAATTGCCTGGACTATGGACAATAATCCAGAGGTTTTAGAGCCAGTGTTGGGCTTCCCACTGATGACCATGATTGGCCCAATTGGAGAGCAGAGACCAGAGGCCCCAGTTCAGAATCTCCAGTGTCACTTTAGGGAAGATTTAATGAGGTTTTCCTAACCAGATGATTGGAATAGAAGACTATCCAACAAGCTGTTTTCTATAGGGATGATTATGATGGAAGAGTTCATTCTTCCCTGAAAATGTGAGAAGCCAGATACTTTGGAGAGATTAATTTGAGACATCATGTCTCTTGGCTGCTGAGACCCAGCTGGCTTGTGATCTACGAACGATTGGATGGTTCTGGGCCTCACTCCCTGTTTTCATCAGGACTCAGCTGCTCCATTTTAAATAATTGATAGGCTTCATTTCTTCCCAATTCTGGAAGAAGAGCACTCCATAGTTGATGGAGTTCTTTCAAATGCATTGCGTTGATGAGTATTTTTATCTCTTTTTAATAGATGAAGAAATAAATTCACAAAGGTTAAGTGATGATACCCATATAGCAAATGAAGATTGGAGCTTAGATTAGGTCCTCTGAATTCCATTTGATCCTCATTCTGTCTGATTATGCAAATGTTGACTAACATTTCATTATTTAATTGTTGTTATTTTGGTTAAAGACCAAACTTGATCTTGACCTCTCATAAGTCTACTGCCCCTTTAAATGAGAAGATGGAATGTGGCTAACACAAGTTACCCCTGCTAGTATCACAAGCAGGGCAAAGCAATGTGATAGACCTAAGCCTACTCAACCAGTTATACCTAGCTTGAAACTAGACAGAGCAAATGGGGCTTTGTCCTAAGATGCTGACATGAGAGCAGTCAATATGCTTCCTCCCAGGAAGGATCTACTTAGCATCCTTCCCCCATCTTGGAGACTCCCCTCCGGTACCATCTTGGCATCCTTCTTTCAATGTCTTCCAATATTTATAGAAGTTAGATCATCCTCCTCTTCTTGCTCTTCTCCGAGTAGCTGCCATTCGTTTGTGTCCTCTCCCTCACCCCCAACACCTATTCAACTGTTTTGTCCCAGTTACCCCTCTGCATACTTAAGATTTCTCTAACATCTGTGGCCTAGGTTTTCACTTGAGTCTGGATCTTCCCATTCCCATTCTTGTTTCTTCCATCCTTGACATTTCCTGATATTTATTTGGTTCTTTTCATTCTCTGATTACAGACCTTTCCTCAATCTCTCCTGGTTTTGGCCACAGTTTAGTGTTTCCTGAACCTTCATGTTTTCTCTCAGTTTGGATGTATGGGCTTCTTCTACCAGAGGAAAAATAATTTGTTCTTAACAGATGAGCCCCACTCTCAGACTTAGCTACAGACCCAGCTATTAACCCTTGGTTACGCTCATTTGGTGACAGATGATCAAATCCAAAGTTTTGTGCCATTCTGGAATTGGTGGGTATAGAGATTTGTGTAGAAATAATAGGAACGCAGGATGATCAAATTTGGTCCCTGAAAAAAGATGGGAAAATGTACCTCCTTCCCTTTTATTTTTTTCTTCAGTTGGGTTACTATGGATAGAGAACATGGTACAAATGATCAGATTCTGTTAATATATTGCCTGATTTTATGAACTATTTTTCCCTTTTGCTATTTTAATTTTTTATATTTCACAAGGGATTAGAAGGTTCCAGAGAGCTATATTTGGAAATGAAAGTGATATAAAACAAAAGATATCAATAAAATTTTCATGAAAAAATAAAAGAAAAATAAAAGAATAGCATCAAAATTTAGTTATCTCTTCATGATAAAATGGTGGTAAGACAGATTCTCCTTTTAAATCAGTAAGAGTTGCTTTAAAAACACATATAATGTCTCCTCAGTAGAGCTAGAGCTTTTACAGGATTTAAAATTAAGCAAATTCTAGGCTGCATGTCTTTTAAACATTTCTTATTGATCTTTTGTCTTTATATGACCTTCATTTTTCACCCAGAGAGTGGCATTTCTAATGCTGGTTTGCCCTTGAAATTCAACATCTGAGACTCTGTGAAATTAAATAACTCCTCTATCCCTATACAGCTAGAAAGTGCTTGATGTGGGATTCAAAAGAAGGTCTTCTGACTCCAAACCCAGTCAACTGGCAATCATTTAGTCATGCCTCATTCCCATTCCTTTACCTGCCCATTTCCTTTTATGACCACACAATACGTGACCGATATTTGTGTACCACTTCTTAAATATCTCATCTCCTGAAAGATGCTGCCAGCATTTCAGGTCCGCCAGATGACTCTCCATTCAGTTGCCCTCAATTGTACTTGATAGTTTCTAGCCATGAGGCTAATCAAGAACAGGATTAAAAAGATAAGGGTTGTTTGTGTGTTTGGTCATGGAGCAATCTCAGGCTGTTGAATGCATAGGACAGGTTCCCAAATGTCATCTAGCTTGTCTTCTTCTTCAGCTTATTGTCCAACTATAGTGTCTATTCCATATAGAGCAAGGCAATGGATTGCCCAGTATAACTATGGCATCATCTGGGAAATGGGTACCTTTTTGCATATTTGTTTTTGCCTCTATGGATTACTAAACCGAACTCTTTAAAGGTGTGTGGAGCATGATTCCTCTGTATTCTTGTTCAGTAAAGAAAAGAGAAATAGAAAGATTATAGATGTCAGAGATTTGGACCTGGAAGAGACCTTGGTGGCCATTGAGTCCAATCTCTTAATTGTACAGAGAAAACTGAGGCTCAGTGGGGTTGATGATTTGTTCCATGGCTTGGATGGGATTTGAACCCTAATCTTCCTGACTAAATCTGGTGCCGTATCCATCTTGGATATCCACACTTGGTACAGAGGGGGCTGACAAAAGATTTGTTGCCAGCTATGAATCAAATGGGAAGGACTCAGAAAAGCATCAGTACTGTTGCCAAGTGTTTGTTCTGTGTGTGTGTGTGTGTGTGTGTGCGTGTGCCCACAATGACTTCTTGCATAGGCTGTTTGCAGAGCCTCATCTAAACATCTGATGATCTATCACCCCCAGCTGAAGCCTGGCATCAGTCAAACAGCCTAGTTATTGCTCCTTGTCTCTGGTTCATTGTTAGGGGAACAATGTTCTTCAGAAACTTGTCTAAACATGGCCTCTCTGTGCTATAGGCAGGCAGCAGCAGGGGTGACAGCCAGGGTTTTATCTGGCCAAGGAGACAATAGGTTAGCAGCAGGCAGGGTAAATTTCAGACAATTTTCTGGCCCAGATTAAACATTCCCTGGGTTCTCATTGACTCCGTGGGGCAAGCTGATCTGATGCCTGGTTTGTTAACCTGTTGCACGCTGCCCCAGAGCTTCATCTGAGCCACTCTGGGACAATAATGTGAGAGAAGCAGAACTTGTGTTGTAGGGGGGAAACTGTAATATTAATAATAATAACATTGATAATAAAACTGATCATGATAATAATGATGGTGATAATGACAATGATATTAACAATGATAATAAAAATGATAATGATGATGAGAACAATTTTAATGATAATAATATTAATAATGTCAATAATAATGATGTTGATAATAATGAAGATACTACTACTACTACTACTAATGGGCTTATGGGAAGTAGCAGGAAATTTATTAATGTAAACCTCAAAATTTCCTTAGACTTATAATTGTTGAAAATTTCAATTGTAAACCTCAAAATTTCCTAATTTCAACAATTATAAGTCTAAGGAAATTTTGAGGTTTACATTAATAAGAAAAATTCAATTGGGGAGAATAGAGAAGATCTTGGGACATAACCCCAGGAGTAGGTAATCAGAGACACTAAGGTATGTTTCACACAACTGGAAGAGTGGGATCATAAGATGGAGATTTCTGGTTCCTTCTACCAAAGAGAAATAACTTGTTGAGAGTCTACTGTTAGGAGAATAGCAGGGTGGGTCAGACCAGGAAAAGTTCCCAGGAAGCATAGGGGACATGCGAGAAGATATCTTACCTCTAGCAGCTTTCTTCAAGACTTCAATGAATATGTGATCTTATCAATGTGGGCATTCCCACCACCACCGCCACCACCACCAACGATTTATTATTCATCCTGCTTTCTATGTGCTTGTCACTATGTGCTAAATGCTGGTGTTATAAAGAAGTAAATGCAGTCCCTGCCTTAAGGGAGCTCACATTCTAATGGGAAAAATCATTTGCAAATAACCACATACACACAAAATATATAGAGTGTAAATGGACAATAATTTCAGAGGGGAAGACATTAGCAGCTGTGGAATGAGAGAAAATCCTCCTGAAGTGGGTGGGATTTGAGCTGAATCTTAAAGGAAACCAGGGGATGGAAGAGATGGAATTGAGGGACCAGAACAGCCAGTGCAGATTATGGCTCAGCCATGCCAGCACTCCATGCAGCTCTCATTCCTTTCCACCCATTAATTTACCACCAAATACAATGTGGACTTTCTATGTATTTCCGTGACACTAGAAGCATACCAATGAAATACTCAAGGGATCCATTGTTTTCCTTAGTCCCATCCTTTCAATCACCCTTTCTTCCTTCCTTCCTTCCTTCCTTCCTTCCTTCCTTCCTTCCTTCCTTCCTTCCTTCCTTCCTTCCTTCCTTCCTTCCTTCCTTCCTTCCTTCCTTCCTTCCTTCCTTCCTTCCTTCCTTCCTTCCTTCCTTCCTTCCTTCCTTCCTTCCTTCCTCCTCCTTCCTTCCTTCCTCCCTTCCTTCCTTCCTCCCTTCCTTCCTTCCTCCCTTCCTTCCTTCCTTCCTTCCTTCCTTCCTTCCTTCCTTCCTTCCTTCCTTCCTTCCTTCCTTCCTTCCTTCCTTCCTTCTTCTTCTCTTCTTTCTTTCTTTCTTTCTTTCTTTCTTTCTTTCTTTCTTTCTTTCTTTCTTTCTTTCTTTCTTTCTTTCTTTCTTTCTTTCTTTCTTTCTTTCTTTCTTTCTTTCTTTCTTTCTTTCTTTCTTTCTTTCTTTCTTTCTTTCTTTCTTTCTTTCTTTCTTTCTTTCTTTCTTTCTTTCTTTCTCTCCTCTCTTTCTCTCTCTCTCTCTTTCTCTTTCTCTCTCTCTCTCTCTCTCTCTCTCTCTTAAACTTTTTTCTTTTCCTTTTTTACTGGACTGGTACTTTCATTGGTATATAGGGAGTTCTGTCTGAGGAATGCCTCTCTACTAATGCAGGTTTACCACTTAATTTGTGCTTCATAGCCTTAAATTGAGAAATTTAGTAACCTTTTCAAAGTCAAATACCTGTTTTGTCAGAAGTAGAACTAGAACCCAAGCCTCCCTGTTTCCTAGGCCAGATTGCTATTTTCTATGCAACACTAAGGTTATCTCTAATGTATTTGATTCTTGGCCAATATCCTGAGAGCAGAATTCATTCGGAATATTCCTAAAAATCAGATAGGACCCTTATTTTTTCCTCATTCTCATTTGAGTATGCTTGGCTTCAAGCATGGCAGCTCAGAGGTTAATCCCAGCATCCAAGAGTGAAGAGACCTTTCACCTCTCTGAGTCCCATAGCACTATTTCTATTATCTCTCTGACAGTGGGAATGAGATCCTGTGTGCTCAAAGCAATGCTCCATGGTGACCCGAGGGCCAGAAATGGTTAATAATGAAAGGCATTGCACAATCTGAATGAGTCAAGTGAAGGAAAATAGAATACCAGGTCACAGCCTTTTTTTTTTCAAGTGGGATACTTTTAGAGAACAAGTGGTTCAGTTGGTGACCCTAAATTTGTAATATAACAGAAATGATCAATTAAATGTTTCCTAAATTCTAGGGAAAATGCTCTTAGAATTCATGAGTAAAATCTGCAATGCTGTTTGAGTCCCTGATAGCAGAGATAAATTCTGTTACAAATAGAATTGAATGGTTTAGCTGACAAGTAAGCTCTAAGGTTGGTTGTGAAACCAATAAGATAGTCTAAATTATGGCCTATATGCAGTAGACAAACAGTTATAAGGTCTTCTGACATCTCCTGGACAGAGGGAAATTTATCTATATCCTGGCCACCCACCCTCAAACTATTGAGATCAATTCAAAATCCTATCCAACCTTTAAATTCTCCTTCTTCCATGACATCTTCATGACTTCTCTAGTCCACACATATTTTCCTTCTCTAATTTTTTTTTTTGGCTAGGACACTTATCTATTGCATACAATATAACACTTACTTGTATAACAATCTTTCAGGTTTTTTATGAGAAGCAGCCTAACATGGTTGATAGTCTATTGCCATGTTGGCAAACCTATGGCACATGTGCCAGAGGGGGCTGTTCACTTTCCTTCTCCACCATTCCTGAATGGGCTCAATACAAGCACTTCCTTCCTCCCCTGTGTGGGATAAGAGTGCAGCTCACATATGGCATGACAGTTGCAGTTTGGGCAATCGTTCTCTAAAAGGTTTACCATCACTGGTCTACTGTGCTGTCTGTCTTTGGGAAAACATGTATTCAAAACTTGCCTTTGATGCTTACTGGATGGGAGCTCTCGGGAAAATTACTTAACATCTGGGGGTCTTTCACAGTTCCCTAGGACTTCTCTATAAAGTTATGGCCAGGCTACCATTTACAATAGGATAAGGAGTTCACTAATGAAATAAATGATAGTTCTTTAGAATATTGCATGTATGATCCCAAATTATTTAAATTACTTGAGAGAAGTGGGACATTGTTTTATGCTTTTTCTTGTCATTGGACAGGACAGAATAACTGCAGTAGGGAGGGTCAATGGTTCTCCATGGATTGTGTGTGTGACATGATGGAACTTACCAGATGCTAGTATAAGCTGGACTAGGAAAAGTATAACAAATGGGGTAAGTCACATTCCTGAACAGCTGATATGAGTAATGTGGATGCTTCATTTGTATTTAAATTGTAAGGCAAGAGCTTCATTTCCACATGGAAGCAATGGAAAAGGTTGGTAATGGAGGCCAAGTTGCCCTGTTCTCCATGAGGATATATTTGTACAGAAGTCTGAACATGTCTCAAGCCCAGCAATGGTTTGGCCAGTGATAGGGGCAACTCTTTTTAATTCCTTTCCAAAGCTACTCATTGAAAGCACAAATGATTCTGTGTCAGATTATGGACTGTTGTAGGCAGTCCGAGGCTAGTTCTCTGGGCTCTGGAGCACCCTAAAAGAATGATTTGCTGTACCCCAAAGGTAGGTTTACTTCCTTGAGGATTAGTAGACAATCATGGAATTTCTCTCCTTATAGCACAGGCAATGTTGAGGACTTCTACGCCCACCTTTGGTCCTGGCACAGTTTGGAGCTCATGGAAAGTATTCAATAAATACTCATTGATTTCTTTTTTTTGGAAGGAAAACCATTCAGTTTGGGTTTGCCCAGGGCTTTTTATTTCTATATTATCCATGTGATGATAATGATGCTCTGATTGTAACTTTCTGACATGATTGGGCACTCCATTACAAAGCAATAAGAATCCTGGGCTAGAAACATTCCTCATCCATTTCTATTGGGTGATTCTGAGTATTCTGGACATTATTTGCATATTTGCCTGCTAGAATAAAGTGGGTATAGGAATCAAAACACGAGAGCCCTGAATTCAAATCCTGCTTCTAATGATAGCTGTGCGACAATGCATTAATTACCTTTTCCTCATCTATGAAATATGAGAATTTGATGACAGTCTATTTGAAAGTGCTACATAAAGTTCAACTACTCTTTTCTATACTTTATATGCAAACTATTCATTTCCCACCATTGTCTTTAGAATAAGAAACTCTCAAATATGTCTCTTTTGGCCCAAGGCATGACAGAGAGAACTCTGGATTAGTCCTGCATTCTAACCTGGTGTACTTTCTGTCTGCCAGAACTTTAAAACCCTTCATAATTAGATTCCAGCCAATCCTGTTAGAATAATTGCAGACTTCTTCCTCTTACACCTACCATGTTCCAGCCAACACTGCCTATGTCAGTTCCCTTCATTCAATAAGTATTTAGCATCTTACACATCATTTCATCTCTCATCTCTGGACCTTTGGACAGGTTGTACCCCCTGCCTGGAGCACATCCTCATGGCTTCCTCTTGGAATCCCTAAGCCCATTCAAGTCCCAGCTTGAGTGCCACCTCCTATCCAAAGCTCTTCCTGCCCACCCCTAATTGTCAGTGTTTCCCTAACCCTGAAATTATTTGGAATTTATTTGAGTCAACATGTTAGTTCTCCTTCTATAAAGACTCTGTAGGATTTAAATTAATGTAATACTGTATTATATTTTATAAAGTTTATTAATCACTTGAAGTAAAGAAATAAAAAAGAAATAAAAGTATAAAAACATAATTTTAATTAAGTTAATTTAATAATAACCAAAATAAAACCATGCGAATAGTTTTCTTGCTTCTCCCCAAAATCCCTCTTCAGCCAGCTGCCGATCACAGGAAGAAAGAATGAGAGGCGGGGCTACACAAAATTTATATCCTGCCTATGTCAGCACATAATGTGAGAAAGGAGAGTGGGGTTCTGGGAATTGTAGTCCGGGGGTTCAAGTTCCAATTATACAACCCAAATGAAATAAATGTTTTTTGTATTTGTCTTTTTTTTACTCATGTGCCTGACATATAGTATACGCTTAAGAAAGAATTGTTCAACTGAACGAGATGGATGGAATTACCTAGTTTCACTTGTTTCATTTTTTTCACCTGTAAAATGGGAATTAGAGGCAATATGGCAAAAGTGGGGAAAGCTAGCCTTGGAGACAGAAAGGCAAGATCCCACCTTGGACACACAGTGACTGGGTGTCCCTAGACAAGGAGTTACTTAACCTTTCGAGGTTAAGAGAAAATGATGGTAGAAGGAGTAAATCAAGTCGATGATGCATAATTGAAGATTATGTTGTATTAATATGGGGACTATGTGTAATTCGTGTTACAACTAAGTATAAGAGCCTGAAATTGCCAAGGAGGTACTGATCTTCATGGTTAGAAAGAATTTCCTCACTGAGAATTCCCTATACCAAATAAACTCACAGTTTTGTTTTGTTTCTTAAAATAAGTTCAAGAGGGAAATACGGTGACTCAGTGGATAGAGAGTCAAGCCTAGAGATGGGAAGTCCTGGGTTCAAATTTTGTTTCGGACACTTCTTAGTAGTTTGACCCTGAGCAAGTCACAACACACCAGTGGTCTAACCTTTACCACTTTCCTGCTTGGAACTGATATTTAGTTACAATTCTAAGGCAGAAGAGATGGATTTTTAAAAAATGAGTTTTAAAAAATTACAGGTTAGGAAAAGTAGGGGATTATCTTTGCTTTTGGGTTATGGTAAAAATAAAAAAGGAAACATGTACATGAAAATATTTTTAAAAGTCTATGATGCTGTGAAAAGGTAAGGGGTTGCTTTCAGGATAATTCATCAATGAAAAATTAAGGCACTCCCTTTGATCCTTGGCTATGTTATATTTGCCCCCTCCTCTTTTTCTCCCTCTCCCTGTCATAGTGGAAGAGCACGGCATCTGATCTCTGCTTATTTCCCTCCAGCATATTACCTCCATAAAATATATACCATTGGCTTCTCTCTAGGAAGAGACATGAGTTGACCATCCCCCAATAGTGAAGTCATGTTTCTTCCCCGGTCCTCAGCAAGAAAGACCCATGTTTGAGAAGACACACTTTACATTCCTGAGGGAAATAAGGGCCAGCTTTACTTTTCTCTGAATATAAGCAGTTTGGGCCATGTGAATAACCATGCCACATTTTCCCCCTGGCAGTTTCTGAAGGCTGTGATGGGGAAATAACAAGAGGCAGTCCAGAGGTGGAGGGAGGAGTGGGGCTTGGCCAAAGCAGAGGGGCAGCTCAGAGTCTGAAATCTTAGCTCCACTAAATTCTTTCTTTTCTTTTATTACTTGATCATAGGTCAAGGTGGAGAATGGAGGGACAATGATGAAGCCTCCAATACAGAAATTTTATCATCAAAATAGTTTTCTCTGATTCACAGCAGAATTAGAATTGTGGAATCAACTTTTGAACACTCCACTGGATCCTGAGATGGGAGGAAGTGTCTTAGAGAGGGGGATTAGTGGTGCTGATCTTCAAGAGGCCCATGATCTCCTTCATGGGGTTGACCAAAAGATATAGACCTCACTATCTTGTAGAACATAGGATCAGGCTTTCCAATAGATTGATCTATCTGCTTTCATAGAATTATATTATGGAAATATACACACACATGACATTGTCCAGTTTTATTGTCTGTGTTTGGGGATGTGAGAAGGAAGTTTACTCTTCCCTCCCATTGTCTGGGGATTGACAGGTGATGTCTACTCCTGTTGACTACCTTCAGCAAGCTTGAACTTGATTTTGTGAAGGAAATCATTGGGTGAATTGAGTCATAAGGACAGAATAGCACCTGGAAAAAGGCAGCAATAGAGAAGAGAGATCACAAGATAGGGGGCTGGGTGAAGTCCCCTACCCCCTGTGAGGACCAGACAAAATAGAAAACCATCATTGGCTCCTAAAATGTGAGGTGTGAGAGTTAGTGGGTGGAGAAAAGATTTGATAAACTGAGGCAAGAACAGATTTCATTTTCTTCTTTTCCCTGTTTGTTGCTGACTGGACTTCCATGTGAGTGTGGCTAGGTGGCCTGAATGGTGGCCACAAAATAGCAATCTAACTGGAACAATAAAGGAAATAAACTATATAACTTTTATTTTTCCACCTTTTCCCCCTACTACCTTTTGAATTAATAAAATTATTACTTTATGGCCAGTCTCATAATTTTCACTCTTATAGGGAAGAGGAGATATTTAGTACAATCCATTTGTAAAGGATCAAGGATTCAGAACTGGAAGGAATTGTAGAACCATCAAGTTCAAGACCTTCATTTTGCAGATGAGTAAACTGACACTGAGAAAGCTTCAGGTGATGTACCATGAAATGTCTGAGACAGTAGTAAATGTCTGAGACAGGATTTGAACTCAGGTTTTCCTGACTCTAAGCCCATGTTTCATCCATCGGTATCTCCAAAAAGTCCAAAGAATAGGAACCAACAATGTTACAGAATTATGCATAATGGTGTTCCATTTGTGGAATGCTCGCCATATATCTCAAGCGCATTAGAACAGTAATCATAAGAGCTAATATTCTAAGTCTTTCCATCATCATCTTCACAGGTCTGAGAGAGGACACTTCTTTAGATTTTGTTTCCCTGGGCTTTGTATCAGTTTCTTGCATAATACACTGGGAAAGCAATGGGTCTGGAGTCAGAGGACCCAGATTCAAATTCCATCTCTTATGCTTACACATGTGACCTTGGGTAACTTACTTCCCTTCTTTGAAGCTCAGTTTCCTCATCTGCAAAATGAAAGTGTTGGACTTAAATGGCCTCTGAGGTCCCTCCCAGCCAGACTTATGATCTCTGATGCTAAAATGGAAGACTCGCTAAATATGGTTTGCCCTTATCCTCCCATGACTGAAGCCTGGCTGCTTTTGAACATGGGACATTTAAGTCCAAGCCTGGAACATCAGAGATAATTTAATAGAGATGACAACAATGTGGTGTCACATGTGTATTTGCTTCATTGGTTGTTGGGTTGATACCCCTTGGAACACTCAAGAGAGGATGTCAACGAGGTCAAATAGGATGGTGGCATGGATAAACATAGATAGATTGTAGGTCTACAGCATTAATTTCAGCATGCATTTTTTAAAATTTGAAATTCCATAAAAATATTAAGAATTTTTTTCTCCTTACTCCCTTCTCCCCATTGAAAAGAATAACAAAACCATAAACGTGACAAATATGCACAGTCAAGCAAGACAAATTCCCATACTGGTTGTGCCCCCAAATGTGTGTTTCTCATTTTGCACTGAGTCTATCACAGCTCTCAGGAGGAGAGTAGGATTGTTCATCCCTGCTCCTCCGGAATCATAATTGATCTTGGCATTGATCAGAGTTTATAAATCTCTGACGATATTGATAACCATTTAGTAAGCAGCTACTATGTGCCAGCCAGTCACCATCCCAGCTGCTAGAAATACAAAGACAGAACGATCGATCTCAGGACTTGAAATAAGGAGAGGATGGGGTGTGGTGGAGATTTGTACACAGATAAGTTATAAAATATTTAGACAATGATTTTTTTTCTCATGGAGAGGGGAAACCCACATAGATGAAACGACATCTCTGGTGGAGTTAATTATTCTTTTAAAAATCTCTATTCTGGGGAGGAGGGGGTTTTTATGGGGGTGGGATGTGGGGGAGACTATTTCTTTTTCTTTCTACAAATCGTATGAAAGAAATGACAAAACAGAGGTACCAAAAACATCAGAGACCCAGCTACTGGCAAGAGGCAAAGTGGGCTGAGTGACCTTGATGTGCTTGCCAGAGTTGTTATGGCAACAGGAAAATGAAATTGTGGTTGCTAAGGCACACAGAGCTAGAGCAATCTCCATCCCTTTGCTGGTCACCGTACTCCCCAAGTGCAGAAAATCCAGTGAAAGTGACAATGAGTCAGCGAAATGGATTGGCAAGAATGAGGCAAAATAGAGCTAGTTGTATTGCATTGCATTTGCTCTTGAAGAAAATGTGAGGACTTTGCAATGGGTAGAATAGCCTGGTCTTATTTAGGCATCTTAAGTAGGATTAACTGTTCACAAATGAAAATGGAATGGCCCCAATCCCCTTCGACTTCATCAGCTGTTTCTGTTGCAAACAGATGATTTTTAAACAGGTCATGTATTCACACTGTAAATCTTTGCCTACTAAAAGGTCAACATAATTAGTGAAGCATCATCTTGGTCTATTCCTGGAAGTGACAAATGGCTCATTAAACTGAGTGATGCCCTGTGCTCACCTTAGGAGAATAGCCAGGGACACAGATAGCCATTTCTTCCAACGATGACGGCACTCTGTCTCTCTTTCCTTCCTTCCATCAGAACCTGGGCCATTCCAGTGATCCTGGGCAGAAAGAATCAGTGTGCCAGCAAAGATCCTTGACATACTGATATTCTCTGTAATTAATCCTCCTCTCCATTTCAGCACTCATCGCTGAAGGGAGAGAGAGAGAGAGACTTACTGTTCTTCAAATTTCACTTTATTAATAATAGAAAATGGAGTACATTGGTACTCTGCTACAAATAGAGTTTAAATGTAATGGTTGACTGTCTCTTGCAACTAGCTTGCGTAAGGAATGATCTATGACTGTAAGATCATAGATTTTGAGCTGGAAGAGACCGTAGCCATCATTTCAAGATCCATATTTTACATTTGAGGAAACTGAGACTAAGAGATAGTACTAATGGGAAACATAGTTAATAAGTCTAAAGGCAGGATTTGAACTCAGACCTTTGTGGCTCTAAACTTAATAATCCATCCATTATGCCATACCTAGCTGTCTTCATCTCTATGGGGTGGAGGTGGGGTGCCAGAATGGATCTCTGAGCTTGTACGGTGTAGAACTTCTACTGTCAAATACCATTCATATATGGGCATTTTCCTCTACTGTGATATTTGATTTTGCCCATTTGGTCCTCAGAGTTCTTTTTGGAATGCTTATACATAATATGCTTATGAACGAGCCCAGCTGATCACATATTTGGGAGAAATTGGGTGACAGAGTCAAATAAACATGTGTTGCATCAAGAAAATAATTCATGTGTTCGTATGCTCATCATTATTTAAAGGGGCTTGAGAGAAGGCTGCAAATGCACCTGGAGTGACCAGTATAGTGTTAAAGACACAGAAGTTTTGTCATACATAGCTGTGAATTATTAACAAAGAAAAATGACCTCAGTGGTAATCCCAGAAAAGAAAATTGTGTGAAGAGGTGTCTGCTGGGTTGGATCACTTACCAGCCATGAGCAAAACCCAAATTCTCCTGGTCAAATTCACTGACCACTAGAAAATAATTGCTAATCTTTTCACCTTTCTTATTGAATGATGGGACATAAGTGAATTCACAACTTGTAGTTTTGCTGTGTGCAACATACTGAATAAAAATAAAAATAAGAATAAACCAGGTCCATCACTGTGAAGGAACCTTAGAAAGGTAACAAAAGAACAACAACAACAACAACAAAAACCCTCAGAAATGAATATTATCTAGTTGAGAAAAATGAGAACAAAAATGATAATGAGACTTGGTTTCAACTCTTGCTTCTGATACACAGTGGCTGTGTGACCCTGGGCAAGTCATTTAACCTTTTGGGATGTTAGAATTCTCTAAGACATAAAATGGCAGAAAAAGTGTGAATTTGCCATGGGGAAAAAATATATATATATGTATAATATTATTGTTCAGTTGTTTTTCAGTGGGGGCTGATTCTTCCTGACCCCATTTGGAATTCTCTTGGCAAAAATACTGGAATGGCTTGCCATTTCTTTTTCCAACTCATTTTATAGATGAGGAAAACAAGGCAGACTGGGTTAAGTGACTTGTCCAGGGTCATGAAATTAATAAGTGTCTGAGACCAGATTTGAACTCAGGGAGACTCAGTTTCCTGACTCCAGTATACATATTGTATACGACATATACGGTTAATCCTTAGTATGTGGTGATTCTGTATTTGCAAATTTGCCTGCTCACTCTAGGTCATTTGTACACCCAAAGTCAATACTCATGGAGCTTTAGCACTCACTTGAAGACATGCACAGAGCAGCAAAATAGTTGAGTCACTCAAGGAGCACATTCCCAGCAGAGGTCAAAGAAGGCAATGGTCTGCCTTCTTGTTTCAGCTCTCATCCTGTAAACAAGTGACGTTGTTCGTGGTCTCGTTATACTCCCTTTAAAAAATGTTTTTCTTTCTATCTGTGCTTTTTGTTGGCGATTTCTCTGTCCAAAATGGCCCCCAAGCATAGTGCCAAAGTCTGTCTAGTGGTCCTAACCACAAGAAGGCTGTGATGTGCCTCACAGAGAAAATACGAGTATTGGACAGGCTTCATTCAAGCATGAGTTATGGAGCTGTTGGCCATGAGTTCAATGTTAATATGGCCCATCCTGCAAAAGTACCTGAGTACATGAGACTGCTCCAGAAAGGGCTCAAGTAAACGTTGTGACCAGAGGCTCAGAGGAAATGAACTCGGGATTTCCCCTAGAAGCCAGGGTTCCGTATTCTCTAATTTATCGCTCATGGCAACATTATAGAACATAATTACTGGAATCAACTGGGTATGTAAATACATACAGTAGGGCCCCATATCCATGGAAGATACTCCTACTGGGGATGGCTGAAACCATGATTTAAGCAAATACCGATCTGATCTCATATATATGTGCTCTTTCCACTCTTTCCCCTCTGCTCAAAGCTCCACAGCCTCTCTCTCCTCCAACCCTAAAAACTAGTGAAAGTGAAAGTCGAAGGGTGGGGTAAGGTGAGGCAGGCTATTGCCCCAGGCAAAGTTTGGAGCTGCACAGTTGACCCAGAATAACTGAAACTTTGGAAAGTGAAATGTGGATAAAGGAGCCCTACTGTATATGAAAGAGAGAGAGAGACAGAGAGAGAGACAGAGACAGAGAGAGACAGAGAGAGACAGAGAGAGACAGAGAGAGAGAGAGAGACAGAGAGAGCGAGACAGAGAGAGAGAGAGACAGAGACAGAGACAGAGAGAGAGAGAGAGACAGAGACAGAGACAGAGACAGAGAGAGACAGAGAGAGAGAGAGAGACAGAGACAGAGACAGAGACAGAGAGAGACAGAGAGAGACAGAGAGAGAGACAGAGAGAGACAGAGAAAAAAATTAGGTCTGGGCAAGAATCTCCCAGTTAGCATTTCTCCTGTCACCCTCAAGCCAAATTACTTTATATTTACTTTGTATGTATTTCTATACCTTCTATAAATGATACATAAATATATATCTTTTTTCAAAGTTAGTTTTTGCATATATTGTTTCCCCCAGGAGAAGGTAAGCTCTTTGAGGGTAAGGACAGTTACCATAGTTGTTTTATAGCCCCATTGCCAAGGCCAGTGTGAACTTCATAAATAGGAATTGGATTAAATTGAATTGAAGGAAGGAAAAGAACAGTTTCCTTTTAGGACTTGATTAAATGGACAATCGAATTCTCTGTTTCTGTCAGGGAGGTGGTTTCTGATATATGCTTTCTCCCCACCCCATCAGACTCAAAATCTCATTTGCAAAAATGAATTAGCTAGCAAAAGAAAGAAATTTTTCATTCATCTGATTAAGTGGGCCAGCATAATCAGGCAGGAAAGATGGGAGGTTGCTTCCATGCATATTAAATGCAATCTGGGAAGGGGAGGTAGCAGGAACTCTGAACCAGCTATGGAGGTAGCAGTTCAGTTGGTGAAACTGTAGTTATCAGCTGATTCAAAGAGAGGACTTGTATAGAATATGAGATGAGGTACTCTTACCCCTGTGGGTGGACAACCAGGGAAGCAGAAGGTGCTGGAGGTGACTGCCAGGTGTCAATTTCCAGATGTGGCATGGCGAATGGAAGAGTCATGAAGAGCAGTGGAAATTGCTAGTGCCAAGGATAAAAAGCAACAAACAGGGTATAGGGGAAAATATGGGCCAAGAGGATAAGTCAGGGTCAAAGGGATTGACGAGTCTAGTTACTCCTCCTATTGACTTTGACTAGAGACAAATGCAAAAGCAAAAATCTGGATAGAGGAAGGGCAGGCAGAAGATAACCTCCTATGTATGACTTCCTACACATCTCCAAGAGCTGAAATGTGGAGTCCCAGGGCATGATTCAGTGAAGCTTAACAAATTGTGACTTAATAGCAAGGTCTCCAGAGGGGGTTGGGAAATCAAAGATCTCACAGAATCAGGTCATACATAATGGGGCATTCTCTCAGCATTAGATCATTAAAACTTAATTAGAACATACTTAGCAGAGTAGAGTTGTGCTACAGACCCAAACACACCACTAAATTGCCTCTTCTTATTGACAGACATGAAGGACAGTCTGATTAAGTGGCTTCCTGCCATGAAATTATCATCCTTTTCTGAGCATCCCCACTGATGGAGACTGTTGATTCCAGGAGGAGATGGCCTGGGGATATTTTATCTCTCACTGACATTTGAAGATATTGAGAAGCCAAGAGTGGCTGGGAGTTGGGCTCCATTTCCTTACAGTGGAAGCATAATGAGATGGAGAGTTAGAAGTGCTATGGAAGGAGATTGGGTCCTGAGATCTGCCTCCTCCAAGTAAACAATGAAGATGAGGCCGAAGTCATTGATTGATATCCAGTATTACCCAACTAGTGTTCCACTGAGGTGCTACTTTCATTTCTTTTCATTCTAGCTTTTATTCATTGTCATCAGAATGAAAAGACCCACAGATGAGCTAAGAGTAAAGATTCAATGTTATGTGACTGTTTCTTGGGGATAAACATATTGTATTTTAGGCAAAAGCTTGATCAGGGGTCATGAAGAGTTGCTCAGAGACACGAGGAATCACTAAGTGGTAGATAGAAGACTCATCTTGGAGATTTATCTTGGAGATAGTCCAGTCTCTGATATATCTTGGCTATGTGATTATGAGCAAACCACTTACTCTCATAATGCTCTTGGTAGATCACTAAAACTATGTCACAATCAATTGGCTCCTCTGCATTGATGGAGGGAAGTTTCATACTGGAAGGACCTCATCCAGATGAACTCATGTGTGAACAAAGACACTTAGATATGCAAAGAACCTTTTGCTTTCAATTACTTTGGTTCCCTTTATATAAAATTGACCTGATCTTTTCTACCAAGGGAGGACTAGCTTCTTGGAAACGGTTGAAATGTATGAAATATGTGACAATAATATAATCTAATATAATGACAATAACATAAATGATTAACTGAAATAACCTCTATTTAGGTAGCGTCTGCTATACTTTCCTTTTAATATACCACTTCATAATTTGCTGAGTGAGAGGGAGATAATAAAAAGATTATTGGTTTAAGCTTTACATCTATGAATGATCCCATGACACCAGAGAAGGTCTTCACATGCTCAGGGTAGACATCCCCCTAACTCACCAATGGGCTTGAGGCCTCTTGATTACCTTAACCTGGTTTAGCCCATCTGGAGAGATGCTTTTACCAAAGTATGGCCACTGTGCACGCTATGAGTAGATAACGATTTGTTCCAAGATCAAGAAGGCAGCTGAATCAGGGTCTATGGAGTGCTTAGAGCTTCATCAGACATCAACAATGCCAAGGTCATCCACTGCAACCCAAGCCATCACTAGTCATCTTGATTTTTGTTTTGCCAATGGACTTTGATGCCTGGAGAAGAGGATGAGACTGACAGCTTTGGGCAACTCTGTCTCGCTTAAATCCAATTCACAGGCAAGTCCAGATATACCAATTATGTCACTATTCTTCTCTGAAAATGAAGGATGAATGACAACAAAGCCTATGGTCTCAATCTCATCTTCACGAACTATTTTGTGATTTTGTTCAGATTGAAAATGATGCTAAAGGTTGCATCAGGCCCTACGGACCCACCACACTGGATCCAAAACACTGAATCAAGTATGCCAGAGCTGAGATCTTTGCCAAAGGCTAGCACAATTAGCCAAAACCAGATGGAGTGAGTTCCTCTAAATACGAATCATTAGGAGCACTGGGAGCAACATCTTTGTCTTAAGAGAACTAAGGAGCATGAGACAAAGCTGATAGTATTTCCCCCTTTAAAACAGCGATTTAAAAATTTTTTACATCACCTTCGTCTCTTGACTGTTTCTTGACTTCGTCTCTTCCCTCTTTTGTCCCCAAAAAGGCATTCCTACGAATAAAGAATAAACAAAGAAATGGGGGTAGGATGTAGTTCAGCAAAAAAATCCCCAATCAATTCATCAACGGAATCTGACAGTACATGCAGTGTTCCACATCCATTGTTCCCCGTCTCTGTAAAGAAGAGAGTGACATGAATCAAGTCAACTATTTTATAGGCTGCTGTTATTTTCCAACATTATGTAATTGGTTCCTGAAATTCTGTCATAGTGTAATAAGCATCTGTGGATGTCACCTCAAGTATAATGATAACATATTTGTAATTATATTACAAGTATAATAAATGTTTATTGGTTGATTGATTGCAAGTGAGGGAACTGAAAAAATATGGTAACTAAAATAGGCTGAGAGAGAGTGGGGAGAGTCTCTTCCCAGATGTCTGACTCTCTCCCTGTGTTCAGCCCATTTGAGCTCATATTCATTTAGGTGAGCTAAGCCATTGTACATGTTTTCCCCCAGGTTCTGTTTTCTTTGTCAGTATATATATATATATATATATACATATATATACATATACATATACATACATATACATATACATATACATATATATATAATATACAGTATATATATAAGGGTTTAAAAAAAAGAAATAACTTGACTGGCATCGATGAATAGATGTGTCAGTTCATTGAGGTCTTTCCTGGTTTAGTTTTTCTTCTATTTTTACTGAATGTATTGTCATGCTTGCCTCCAGACTATAGGCCTTGAGATTCAATAAAATAGAAAAATATGAATCCCAAATACAAAGGTGGAAGGTGTGAAGCCGGAAATGATCATTGGCAGCTATCTATTGTGCTCATGTTTCTCTGAATTGCTCCTATTTGTGCCTAGTGTAATAATATTCTCCTGTATTCATATACTTTAGTTTGTTGGGATATTCTTTAGGCACTCGGTGTTGACTTTTTTTCTATATTTTCTTTTTTTTTCATTTTCTACTGGAAAAAGGGCTGCTAGGAATATTTTGGTATGAATAGAAGCTTTTCTTCTGTGAATGGATTCTTTTGGTCCTCTTGTCCTTAATAAAAGGATCATAGATTTCGAAGTGGAAGGGACCTTAAAGGGCATCTACTCCATCCCTTTCTTTTTAACCACAAAGGAAGAAAAATGCTGAGGGATACATTGACTTGTCTAAGATCACATAGACAGTAAGAGAGCTCTTTCCATTGACTGCCAGGCCAATATGACAATCAATGGTTTGAGGACTTTCTTTGAACTCCTCCTCTCCCCGACCTCCAACTTCTCCACATATTGATCCTTGGTTTTCTGCACATCCTCTTCAATCATCAGCTTTGGAGCTAATGTAGATGCCCACTAGGTGCAGTTTGGTGGCATTCTTGGGCAAGAGAGAAAACATTGGACTGACAGAGGGGTATCTTGGGGAAACTTTTTATTTTTTATAAATTTGATTCATTTCCTATATATTTAAAAATGAAGCTTTTATCAGAGCAACTTGTCACAAGTTTTATGGATATTTCTTTGTTGTCTATGTTGCCTTTTGGGCAAAATGTACTTTCTCTTATCTCTTTTAATTGGGTTTATTTTTCCTTTTGCTTTGTCTGAAATCGTGATTGTTATTTCTGCTTTTTTTTTTAATTAGCTGAGCCTTATTTTAACTCTCTGTGTGGATTCTGTTTGACATGTGTCTTTTGTAAAGAACATATTGTTGGATTTTAGTTTCTAATCCATTCCACTGTCCCCTTCTCTTTTATGGGTGAACTCATCCCATTTTTAGTCATAATTACTGGGTATTTCCATCCATTCTATTTTATCCTGCTTCTCCTTCTCCTTCTCTTTTTTCTTCTTCCTCAAAAGTCCATTTTGCTTCAGGCCACTTTTCCCCTTAATCTCTCCATTTTATCATCCCAGTCCCCAACCCATATTTCTTATCCCCTTCCTTGCTTATTTCTCTATTGGATAAAGTAGATTTCTCAACCCAGCTGAGTATGTGTATATCCTTCCCTCTTTGAACCAGTTCCAATGAGAAGGGAATTTAAGCATTGCTCTCTATTTTATTCTTCACTAGAAAAGCTCTTCCTTGCACACCCTTTTTATGTGAAAAAATTCCCAATATTACTTCTCCCTTCCCCCTTTTCCGTGTACATTCTTCCTTCTCCTTCATTTATTTTTTTGAAAACATACCAACATTATCAATTCATACTCATGCCCTCTATATATGTAGCCTCCTCCGAATCATCCTAATAATGATATGGGAATTATTTCTTTCCGGCTGTTTTCAATATTTTCTCTTTGACCTGGGAGCACGGGAATTTGGCTATAATATTCCCAGGAGATTTCATTTTGGGATTTCTTTCAGAAAGATAACCTCCAAGGCCTGCTGCTTCTACTGGTGATGCCTGCTGCTAAGTATGTTCCAAACTGGCCTTGACGCCAGTCTTGTAGACCTCTCCTATCAACCTCCTAAGTTTTCTTAAGTTGGAGAAATGGTTCACTTTGATACTTTGTTGGTTTTGCTGCTCTAATGTTTGATTTGAGGAGTTATTTTTAAATTGTTTGGAAGGGAATTTTGGGAGAGTTCAGCTGGGTTATTGCTTGTATTCCACCATCTTGGTTCCCCCCAAAAGGTTCCAGAGTTATAGTAAGTAGTAGTGCTGGAATTCAAACTCAGTTTCTAAGATCCCAGGCTTCTACTACTGCCCCATGCAATGTAAGTGAGATATAGATTGTTAGTAATGTCAACTTGTCAGCTTCTCAGAGGAGAGACAGATAAAGGGTGATAAGGACTTGAATTAGGAAGATAGCCATATGAGCAGAGAGAAGGGAATGGATAGTAGAGATAAGTTGGAAGTTAAATTGAGAGGATTTGGCAATTGATTGGATATGAAAGAGAATGATGGTGAGTCAATCAGTCAGTTGACATTTATTAAGAGTATATAGGGACCAACAAGGTGACCCAATGGATTGAGAGCCAAGACTAGAGATGGGAGGTCTTGGGTTCAAAACTAGTCTTAGATACTTCCTAGCTGTGTGACCCTGGGCAAGTCACATCACCCCCATTGCTTAGCCCTTACCACTCTTCTGCCTTGGAGCCAATACACAGTGCTGATTCTAAGACAAAAGACAAGGTTTTTGTTGTTGTTGTTGTTATTTTCAAGTGCATAAGATGTGTCAGACACTTTGCTAAATGCTGAGGGTATTAAGAGAAGAAAAAAGTAGTCCTCAGATTGGAACTCCCATTCTAATGAAGGAGAAAACACATAAATAACTATATCTATATCTATATCTATATCTATCTATATCTATATCTATCTATCTATCTATCTATCTATCTATCTATCTATCTATCTATCTATCTGAGATCTAAACAGAGTAGATGGAAGGAAACCCCATAGGGGAAGGTACTAATTCCTAGCAGATCAGGCAAAGAAAAGTGAAACCTGAGGCTTACTTTCAGCTTTCAAATGTAGGGTACAGAAGCCCCTGCACTTCTTGCTAAGCTAAGGATGCAATTCCACTCCATCCTTTCTCCCACCACCCCAGCCAGTAAGAAATCTACTTGAGTGTTTCAGACATCTTTCTTTGTTTGGAGCAAAGAACTAGCTTCTTTCCCCAGAGAACTGTGACTCTTGTTTAGACAGTACAAAAATAACGTCCCTTGTTTGCATTTCACCAACAGCTGACCAGTTTCTTTAGCATCCAACATAGTATCTGGAGAGATTTAGAACTGGCTCTCCATGTTTAGTGCTCATATAAATACAGGACGGGTCGATTGTCCTAGAATCAAATGATTGTCCAGAATTTAAGGTACCTTCCACACCATTTCAATTAACATGGTGGGGAGTGCTCACATTAGAATGGCTGGGAACAGTCAGCATTCAATTGATTTAATTTGCAAGTCTCATTTTGAAAGAATTATATGTTATAAATCTGCCCCCTGTCAGTTTCTGACCATTGTTTTGTACTCTGTGCATGCAGAATTAACTTCCCTCTTTTCTCCTACCTGTCCCACTCCAGTCACCCTGAAGGTGTATTTAAGAACACTTAAGTATTTTTAATGAGATCTTAGAGGGGTACTTTGAGAACACCTGGGAAACTGAGGCTGATTTTGGAATGCTCTTTACTAAGGGCTTCTGGGAGGAATCAGTGCCCATGATCTGATCTCATCCTTGAAGCTATAACAAGAAAAGTGGGGACAAAGAACCGATGTAGTGTAGTCAAGGTGAGGAAAGTTCAACCACTATATGTTTTGATATGAGGCTTTGATTTGCAATATGACTGACTTATGGGCTTGCACAGAATTTGGAGCTTAGTGTGTGCCTATCTTGTCTTTCAGTCACTTAACTTCAAAGAACAGTGAAAAATTCACTAGTTTTGGAGATATACCTGAGTCCAAATGTAACCATTATAATTTCCTAATTTTGTCACTGAATTTGGAGTCAGAGGGCATGGGTTCAAATCCTGATACTGTTCCTTGCTACATATGTGACTGAGTAACCATTTAACCTACCTGAGAAAAGGCTTCCTCATAAATATAACGAGGAATTTAGACTAGACTGGCTCCATAGTTACCTTCAATTTTGGATCTATGATCCTTGGTACAATGGATGTATATAGGTTCTTTCCTGCACTTCATGTTATCACCTGAGTATGTATTCTTTTTGTTTTCTCCATGTGATTATTGAGTGTGACCTTTTTCAAGTTACTATGGATCTCACTGAGAAGGGTTCATAATATTCTAGGACTCAGTAAAGTCAGGAAAATCTACTCCCCAAATGGCAGTACCTGAAGAATTCCACTATTTCTAAGGAATTCCTGGTCCATTCGAAGTCTGTTCAAGAAGTCCTCCATCATATAACAATTTACTGTCACAAAATAAATGCTTAGAACCCATGAAGATTGGAATTTTCTGGCATTTTAAATAGCATCCTAAGCCTGTGATGTTAGTATATGGAATTCCCATTGAGGTACACCATTGAGCAACAGTCTTCAATTTCAACGTAGTGTCTTAAAGATCTGTGTGAGGCACTAAGAGTTTGTATAACTTGTCCAGAGTCTCACAGTTAGTATGTATCAGAGGTAGGGCTTGAATTCATGTATTTCTAGCTCTGAGGCTAGTTATCCATTAGGCCATGATGCCTTTTAGTCCTTTAATAGACTCTATTAAAAAAAAAAGAAAGAAAGATGGGATTCTGTGGTTCATCACTTGTCCAAGGAACCATCTGGATAAAGTTGATTGAAACTCAACTAAGATGAACCAACCATAGAGAAGAGAAGGCAGAATTTGCAACCTGAGGGAACTACAGAATCTTTTAAAAAATAAATGTAACTTCATTATTTTACTTGGCATTTACAGTAATTCAAATCACTAATAAAGTTTTTCAAGTAGGGAGCCCATTTAAATGGACCATAAAGCCTCATTTGGAAGTAGAATCTGAAGCCTCTAAAGAGAATTTGTTCTCCTAAGTCAGCAACATATGCTCTTAGTAACCTGGACTGCACTATTCATCTTCTAAAGCAAATGCTTTCTTCATAAATAGTCATCAGGCTGGCACTAAAGACCCTCTTCAATCTGACTCTATTTTTTCTACCTTCTCTATCCTTTCACATTCTCAATGCAGCAGCCAGACCAGCCCATTCCTCATTTCATGAACCCTTTTTTTCCTTATGATTCCCTTCCTGTCTCCATCTTCATTAATGGTTTCCAAGGGAACTGGATTTCAAAGTGTCTCAACCTTCTCTCACAATGGGAAATTCGCAGTTTACCAGCCAAGGTCTCTCTACCCTGGTAGACTTTTGAGTGGTCAGAATTGGCCCTCGTTATCCCAGAAGTGCTCTTCTCTTCTCTCAAGCTTGGTGGAGTAATATACAACCTTCCATGTATATTGTTCTGTCCTGGCCACCTGTCCCATCATCCTCTCTATTCCCAACTTCCTTGTCCTGGCACCAGCAGTTCAGAGTTCGTTTTGCCTTGGCACTGGCCATTCGGAGCTGTGCAGTAGGGTGCCCTGGGGTTGTTGCCCTGGCAGGATTTTGCATCTGAAAGGCTGTGGCAGCCCCAGCTGTTATTCATGGTCTTGGCTGTCTTCTGCTGTTTGGAGCTGGGATCTCCACAGCAATGGAAAGAGGGAAAGGGAAAGGAGACCAAGCTGTGGGGCAGGTTTTGGCTTATCCTGTGCCTGGTCCTTGGGTCTGGGCACGCAACCTTGACTTCTTTAGTGTGGAAGATAGATCACTTTTTACCTTCTTTCAGATTCTCAGCATCTCAGACCACAGGAACAGCTGAAATTGCTCTGAGTCGAGTCACTAACTTTTGTTTGGGAGAGCTTTAAGAGGTTGTGGGGTTTGTGGGGGAAAATGCCCATTCCACTATCTTGTTGCAGAAGTGACCCAGAAGTCTGGATCCATTCACTTCTACAAACCTCAGGGTCTTTGTTCCTGTTGTGCCCTAGAGCTGGAATGCCCCAAAATGTAAAAATGTGTCAAAATCCTGCCAACCCTTTGAGGTCAAGTTCACATGCCACCTTCTTTATGAATCCTTCTTTTATCCCTTCTCCTTGCCTAGAGATCTTTGCTCCTGCCTCAGAACCCTCGTGATGTTTTTAAAATTCACTTTTGGTCGGTTAACAGCATTTATTAAGTGCCTGCTGTATGCCACACACTGTGCTAAGAGCTGGGGATAAAAAGAAGGTCAAAAGGCTCAAGGAGCTCACAGCCCAATGGGGGAGTCAACACGCAAACAACTGTGCAAAAACGATATCTATATGAGAAATTAGAGCTGAACAATAGAAGAGAGAACACCAGTTTTAAGGCGAATAAAGGAAGGATTTTTTAATTGTGACCTGTGTTGGGGCCAGCTATCCTCAAAGGTCTCCAGCACACAAGGACAAAGCAGGAAAGTTTCTATTCATCTGGGAAAGTCAAGAATAACAGAATCTCCACCGTCTTCTGTTAGGATGGGAGTACGTTAGGCAGTTTGAGCTTGGATGGAAAGAGATGAAAAACTGAGAAACAAGAAAAAGAAACAAGTAGAAGAGATGGGGATTGTCATGAGGAGTTAACTGGGTTCACAGTGCCTTAAGCTCTAGAATATTCCTAAGCAACTGGGAGACGAGGAGAAATTGAAATGGAGAAACAGAACTGGGGCAGGGGAGGCATAGAGGGGTGCTGCCATGATATACCCAAACTGTGGGTCCTCGATACATGCCAATTCAGGTACCAGTCTATTTTGAGAAAAATCTCTATGCTTAGGAGCCTGTCAGTAGAGGATGTGTGATCACACACCTGCCATGCACTGAAGGACACTTTTTCTGTGTCCTCAAACCCTGAGAGTCAGTACGGTACAGCGAGAGACACAGAATTGCAATGGAGAGAGTATTTGGTTTAGAGCCAGGCGGGCATCAGTTCAAATCTTGCCTGACATTTGTTAGTTTTGTCACTAAACTGCCCTAAGTTTCAATTTCCTCATCTGTAAAATAAGTATAATAATACCACCTACCTCTCAGTGTTGTGGAAATAAAATAGGATAATGTATGCAAAGCCCTTTACAGACCTTAAAATGTTTAATAAATATGACCATTATTTATTATTAGTATAATAAATAATAAATAAATAATATATTAAAAACAAAATAAATAATATATTAAAAGGTATATAAGAAACAAAAATAAATGTTATTATTATTCTCCATCAGAGGAAGTATCACACTCACTTCTATACAAAATTGAGGAGCCCTCTGGTCCCTGACTTCCTTCTTTGTTATTTACTCGTGTAAACATTAAGCAGTCATTTTGCTTATTGTATTGTTATTTCTAGCATGGCCTTAATGAATGCTCAGGCAGTGCTTTCCAGAATTGATTAGTCTTAGTCACATGGAATCTGAGAAGTAGCCCAGAGCACAAAAGCTAAAGTTCTCAGAAATTTCAGATCTCAACACGGAAGAATGGGGATTTGGATGACCTTGCCTAGTGCTATGGTAGTAGGGAATCATGGGATCTCAGAACTGTAATTGACTTCAGCAGCCATCTCAATCCCTTACTAGCGTGCCTCCTTTTGGCCAGTCTTTACTTGAAGCTTTCTATTAAATGGGAAGTCATGCCCTCCTGAAATGGCTTATTTTACTTCTGGGTAGCTTTGACTGTTAGAAATGTTTTCCTTATGTCAAGATAAAAGCTAGTCCTGCAGTTTCTACCTGTTCCTCATGGTTCTGACCACTGGGGCCAAGTAGAATAAACCTAATTTCTCTTTTGTGGTGCATCTCTTCAAATACTTGAAGACACGTATCTTCAAGACCAATGAGTCCTTTAAAAAAGTCTTAGATCATTGTCTTGATCAGAGTAGCTAAGTCCTTCACAGTTAACCATACTTACAATATTATTGATACTGTGGACAACATTCTCCTTGTTCTGATCACTTCACTTTGCATCTGTTCATTTAGATATTTCCAGGTTTTTCTTGGAATCAATTTTCTCATCATTTCTTATTTTATTTCTGTATTCCATTACAATCATATACCATAACTTGTTCAGGCACTCCCCAATGGATGGAATCCCCTCAACTTCCAATTCTTTGCCACTATAAAAAGAGCTCCTATAAATATTTTTTATATAAATGGGTCCTTTTCCCATTTAAAAATCTCATTGGGGTACAAATTTAGTAGTGCTATTGCTAGATAAAAGGATATGCATAATTTTAAAGTCTTTGGACACACTTCCTAATCACTCTCCAGAATGATGGATCAGTTCACAACTCCACCAACAGTGCACTCGTGTCAATTTTCCTACTTCTCCTCCAGTACTTGTTATTTTACTTTTTTGTTATATTGTTCAATCTGATAGGCATGAGGTGGTACCTCAGAATTGTTTTAAATTCTGCATTTCTCTAAGAGCTTATTTAGAGCATTTTCTTCATGTGAGTATATAAAACCTTGATTTTGTCATCTGAAAATAACCCATTCATATCCTTTGACCATTTGTCAATTGGGGAATGATTTGTATTCTTACAAATTTGACTCAGTTCTCTATATATTTGAGAAATTAGAGTTACTCATAAAAAATTTCCCCTACCTTTCTCCTTTTCCTTTAGTCTTGGTTACATTGGTTTTGTTTGTGCAAAACTTTTTATTTTATTTTATTTTATTTTAATATAATCAAAATTATCCATTTTACACCCTATGTTTCTTGTCTCTTGTTTGGTCATAAATTGTTCCCATATCAATAGATTTGACAAGTAGACTATTCTATGCTCTTCTAATTTGCTAATGGTAATACCTTTTATGTATATCTTGGTTAGGGTGTAAGATACTGGTCTATAACAAGTCCCTGGAATACATTGTTTTTTTCATTTTTGCTATCAATTTTTGTCAGATAGTGCTCTCTTGTATCCAAAAGCTTGAATCTTTGGTTGATCCAACATTAAATAACTTTGGTCATTTGCTACTATTGTAAAAATTAAATTAGTTTCTCTACTAAAAATATTATATTTTTAGAGGTTTATTAAAGATTATTAGAAATCAAGGATAAAGAAATACAAAATAAGAAGGCACGTGCCTAGAGCACTAGCCCATTCACAATTCACTTACTATGTCTTGAGGGCCACGTGTGCTTAGAAATGGAAGCAGAGACAGAGTAGGCGGTACAGCCAGTTTAAATACCCATTTTGTTCTCGACCCAGGTGGGGATTTTTGTGAGATTATAGGGAATTCTGGGAACTGCCAAGGACTTCTGGGGATTGAAGTCTTGGGTTCAAATCTCCATTTTTACACTATGTATTATATAGATAAACTTTTCCATGATCTACTGCTTTCTTTCTTAGCTAGTACCAGACAGCTTTGCAGATAACAGCTCGTTTGATAGTATTAATAGACTTTATTCATGTGGGGGCATGAAGGGGACATAGCACAGCATGGCTAGATTTTGACAAGGTATTTAATATTATCTCATCATATCTTTATGAAAAAATGGAATGATAGCAGTTAGGCAGATTTGGAACTGATTAAATGCTTGAATCCAGAGACCGTAGTCAATTTGTCCATGTCAACCTGTAAGAAGTTTCTAAGGAAGAGTTGCATGGCTCTGTTCTTGACCCTGTTCCATTGAATAGCCTAACCAATGCTATTGGTGTAGTTGGCACACCTACCAATTTTTTAGATGATATGAAATTGGGAACAATTTCCAGCACTTTAAATGGTGGAGTCAGAATTTAAAAAAAAAAAATCTTACAATGTTAGAGTGATAGACTGAAATTCACAAGAAAAAATTTAATAGGGGGGAAACATGAACTGCCCAAGTAATGAGCTATAAAACAATTCATGTGAAAATGAATAGAGGGGTTTAGTGGGGCTACGAGGTCAATATGAGTTAGAAGTATAATATGGAAACCACAAAAGGAAATGTGACTTTAAACTGCTTTAATAGAACATAAAGTATCTAGGGCAAAGGATATGCCAGTTGCACTGAGCTCTGCCCAGGTGAGACTTTTCTGATTTTATCTTATCCTGTTCTGGGTGCCATTTTTTGGAATTGACATTGACAAGTTGTAATGTTTCCAGAAGAGAGAGACCAGAACAGTGATGGAACTTGAAATCTTGCCAAATTAAGAATGGCTGCAGGAACAAGAGATATTTAGGTTGAAGAAAAGAAGAAAATCTTAGGGAGGATGTGATAATTGTCTTTGAATATCTGAAGGTTCATCATGTAGAAACATGATTTTATTTGTTTTCCTTGGTCCTGGAGGGCAGAGGCATGATGGATGGGTAAAAGTTAAAGAGACAAATTTCTTCTCAATTTAAAGACTAATTTTCTAGGATTGAAGTTGTTAAAATATGAAAAGGACTGTTTTGATGGATAGTGAAATATCTAGAATTGTAAGTCTTCAAGGGGAGTCTATTAGAAGAATTAGGTACTATAGCCTTTCCAATATTATACTTTTAGATCATAAATCAAAATTTTGATGACATATTCTATATAGATCTATTTTAAAAATAAATGTTATAGAATTTTTTTTACAGTTACCACTTTCCATTTTCTCTGCCTCTCCCTTCCCTTTCCCAAATCTTCCCTTCTAAAAAAGAAGTCCAGATAAAGAAAAAGAAAGAGCCCAACAACACATCTGTCATTTCTGATAATTTCAGTACTTGTGATACAGCAACTCTCTATCAATAGGAAGAGGGATATTTTTCACTAATGGTCTTCACTGGCCTCTGGCCATCTAGTATATTGTGTTCGACTGTGGACACCACAGTTTCTTTTCCCCTGCATTTTTCAAACATTTCCAAATTAAATGTAACATACTTTAAAATTTTTTTGTTTCAAATTCTCTCACTCTTTCCTTGAGAAGGTAAACAATTTGATATTGATCATACATGTGAAGTCATGCAAAATTTATATCTATATTAGCCATGTTACAAAAGAAAATCCATACTGAAAAAAATCTCCCAAGAAAAATAAAGTAAAAAAAGTGTACTTCAATTTTCACTCATAATTCATTAGTTCTCTCTCTTTGGAGATAGATAGCATTTTTCATCATAGATCAATGGAAATTATTTTGGACCATTGTCTTGATCAGAGTAGCTAAGTATTTCACAGTTGATCATCATAATATTGTTGCTACTGTATATAATGTTCTAGTTCTGATCACTTCTCTTTGCATCAGTTCATATATCTTTCAAGGTTTTTCTGAAAGCATTGTGCTCACCATTTCTTATAACACATCAATATCCCATCACAGTCATATGCAACAACTTGTTCTGTCATTCCTCATTTAAAAGGCATTGCTTTGATTTCTAATTCTTTGCCAACATAAAAAGAGCTGTTACAAATATTTTGAACAAATAGATTCTTTTACCCCTCTCTTTAGGATACAGATCTAGTAGTGATATTGCTTGGTCAAATAACAGAAATGGTTTTATATCTCTTTGGATGGGTGGTTCCAAATTGTTCTACAGAAATGGCTGCATTAGTCTACAACATCACCAAAAGACCATTAGTGTCTCAATTTTTTCATATTCCCTCTAGCTTTTGTTATTTCTCTTTTCTTTAATGTTATCCCACCTGATAGGTATGAGGTAGTACCTCAGGGTTGTTTTAATTTTCATTTCTCTAATCAATAGTGATTAGGTGCATTTTTTCACGTGATATTTAATGGCTTTGATTTCTTCTGAAAATTTCCTATTTGCACCCTTTGATCATTTATCAACTGGAGAATGGCTTAGATATTTATAAATTTGGCTCAGTTCTCAATATACTGTATTTGAAAAATGTAGCTTTTAATCAGAGAAACTTGTAGTCTCCTCACCCCAGTTTCCCATTTTCCTTCAATTTTTTCTGATTTAGTTTTATTTGTGCAAAAACTTTTTAACATCATGTAGTTAGAATTTCCATTTTATGTCCTTTGATCCTTCTATTTCTCATTTGGTTATAAATTTTTCCCTTATCCCTTATCCATAGTCCTAACAGGTACCTATTACCATATTCCCCTAATTTACTTAAGATGTCACCTTTATTATCTAAATCATTTATCTGTTTTCATCTTACCTTGATGTATGGTATGAGATGATGGTTTATGCCTAGTTTCTTTCAAACTGTGCTTTCACAATTTTTCATCAATTTTTGTTAAATGGTGAGCTTTTACCTCAAAAGCTTGGATCTTTGGGTTTACCAACTACCAGACTACTCTAGTTATTTATTTCTGTGTTTTGCATACCTGATCCCTTCCATTGATGTATCACTCAATTTCTTAGTTAAATGAGATTGTTTTGATATTTATTGCATTTTTGTAAGATAGCTTGAAATCTGGTATAGCTAGACTACCTTCCTTAGTATTTTTGCTCACTGATTCCTTTGATATTCTTAACCTTTTGTTCTGCCAGATGAATTTGTTATTTTTTTTTACCTCTATAAAATAATTCTTTGGCAGTCTGATTGATATGGCACTAAATCAGTAAACTAACAGATATTATTGCCATGTTTATTATACTGACTCAGCTTACTTATCTAGACCTATCACAGCTTTGCCCATTCTGTCTCCAAATTATACCTTCAGCCAGTGATGGAAAGGAAGGAGACAGAAAATGTGGGACCATTATGACATAGTAGCTATGGGCTATACTAGAGAAACCATGGGAAGCTCATTCCAACCATGGATGACTTCCTTTACCATGATCAGAGATTTTCAATGAGCAATGGCTAAAAGAACAACATTTTCACTCTTGTGTTGAGGGTCAATCCCTTCCCAATCCACCCCCTGTCACATAGTCAGACTTCTTTTCCTAGTGTTCAGAAGCAATTTCAACTGATTGCTTCTTTTGGGGGGGGGTACCTTTATCAACTGCTATTTATATGTTTGGATAATATACTAAATTCATAGATATGTGAACTATTTTGATCACAAATCACCTTTGCTTGATTTTGATGCAATAGAAAATAATATTTTTCATCCCATACATCATTATGAGAAGATAAACAGAAGTGCTAGATCTAGTGTTCCCTGACATTCATTTTCTATGACCTTCAACTTCAGAAACATGTCTCATTTCTCCCAACATCATTTTTTGAGCAGTCATTTATAGGAGTTTACAGTTAATAACAACCATAAAAAATGGTCTTCCTTTTTCTATGTAAATTTAGAAGGTATCTTTCTTTAAGAAGTATGTCTCAATGTTTCTGTGCAATTTCAGAAATCCTACAACCAACACTTTCTTAATGGTCACCCAATAAGTACCATCAACACTTCCAATGTTTGCATTGCAGGAGAGTTCAGCAGTAATGAATCTGTCTACCAGGGGAGCAACCTTGAAGGGCCATCGCTCTTGCTGACTAGAATGAAAAATTTTGCGCATAAAGCAGATCCAGAATATCTTGGACTTCCCTAGATGCCATTTCATGATTTTTCACCTGCCAAATGGCTTAAAGTTCTGTTAAGTCCATCTCTCAATATCATGGCAGGAACAAAATCATTTCTCAAGTGACTGATAACAGATCCCATCTTGGATAGATCATAATTTTAGATGCGAGAGAGAAGGATGGGTAGGTACCTCTCTAGAGGGAAATTTTTGCACAACACTTAAAAAAAAGCAAGTTAATAAGGCAACTTGTTTTTTATTTCAATACTCTGTCAAGTGTGCTTGGGTCATCCTCTGCCTCCCTCCACCACCTATTTTTATTTTATTCATTGAAGGAGAGTTGTTTCCTTGAAAACTAAAATTGTCAGCTTTGGCACAAAATATGAAAAATGACAAACTGAGCTCTCTAGGAGAATCATCCCAGACTTTATTGGTTCACTGAATATGAGAAAGAAACAGCAAAACTGCAAAGAAATTGAGAGCCGCAACACTTGTTCCCCCCTGCCCCTTGTAAGAACTCACCATATCATTGTGAAAATCAGTCATTGGCTGAAAGGAGTTCTTCAGGGACTATTTGAGAAAATATAGTAATACTAGACAGCCTCATCAGAACCATCCATGGGTTCTTAAAATGTCCAGCCATTTCCTCCCCTAAGCATTCCAACATTGGCATACTCCTTCCATGGATCAATAAACAAAGAAGAATTAATTAAATGTCTTTATGCCAAGGACATTGCTAAGCACTGAGAATACAAATTCTAAATTGAAATAGTCCCTCCATGACTTTGAGGAACTTACATTCTGCTGGTGCAAATCACATAATGAGCCAGAATTTCTCAAACTTTTTTGGATCAGGCCCCTGAATTTAGAAAACCAACAAATAAAATAGTTCCTACCTTCATGGAGCTTACATTCTATAGGAGTAAATGACATACCCATGTAAGTATGTATAAAATATATGTATGCAAAGAAAATACACTACGAAATTCTGAATCAATCATTTAATGACAAAAATAGTTCCTATTTTATGAACAGAAGAATACTGGATCCGGACATGTAATCTTGAGGAGGTGTAGTGTTCAAATTTCACATTCACCATGCTATAATCTTTTGGTGATTGACTAGAGCCACTGGAAGACAGAAAGCATTGAAGAATTTTTTTTAAAAATTATATTAATTTAATTCAACAAGCACTTGTTAAGTGTTGACTGGAAGACAGAAAGCATTGAAGAATTTTTAAAAAAAGTTATATTAATCTAATTCAACAAGAATTTGTTAAGTGTTGACTATGTACTAGGCACCGAGCAAACAATGGCAAGAATAAAACACTTCCTGCCCTCAAAGAATTTAAATCTCTAGCCTATTGGATACCATGGAGACACAGATATCATAATGCAACACACAGGGCATTCCTAAAGCCTTAAGATATTAAAGCTTGACAATTTTAGGTTATTAAAGCTGAAAACACAGTAAATCTTTAGATAGTCAATATATGGTATAATACATTATAATATGTAGCATGATAATATTATGTAGTCTATTTTACAATATGCTATTATATTTATCATTATGTTAATGATCATCAATAAAATGATGTTATATCTTGTTATATTTTTTATATTAATGATTGCCAATACACTCTTTTCTGTCCATCTGTAAGGAATTTTATCATACTATGCCATAAGGCTCTGCACTTGGATGTAATAAGCTGTTTTTATTAAAGATGGTCAAATGATAATCATTAAAATAATAAATATAACAATACAATATAGAATTTATTATTTTAATGATTAATACAATTTAAGTGATTTTAAGAAGTTGAGAGCATGGAGAATCAGAGGGATTGTCCTGGTGGAAGCATACAGGGAATAGCACTTTAGCTACCATTTTAAGGAAGTTAGGATTTAGAGAGCTGAAAGTAAGGAGTGAGTGGATTTCAGACATGAAAAGAAAGCAATGGAAAGGTTTAGAGTTGGGAGATAGAAAGTAGAATTTGGAGAAAAGCTAGTTGAGCCATTTGGTTGGAATAGAAAGTGCGTAGAGGAGAAAAATCTGAAAGAAGGCAGGAAAGATAAATTCTCCCCTGAAAAATTCACAGAAATGAACTCCAACTTGCCAAAGAATGGTCCTCTCTACACTAAACTATTTTCTGTACTAACATGGAACCGAAAGTAACAGATGACTGGTGACTGGGAAATGGCTAAACAAATTGTGGTACACAAATAAAATAGAATAATTATTATGCTATAAATGATATAAAGAATTCAGAGAGGTATGGGAAGACATGAACTGATGCAAATTTAATTAAATAGAACTAAAATAGCATTAACAATTAATAACAGTGTTAATCATTAGTAATAGAATAATACAATTAGAAAAATGAGAAAGAATGAAACTAATTGCAATCTAGATATAATGACTAAGTGGGCTTTAAAGAAGAGAATATACCTTTTGCTCCTTTAATTGGAGATGTGGGGCACTGTGGGTGTGGAATACAGGATATACTGCTAGATTAATTTGATGTGATTTTTGGTTTTATGAAGTTTCCCCTTTTTTTTCTCTTTCTTTTTAAAATTTTTGTTACAAGAGATGACTGTAGGAGCAGGGGGTATATTTGGAAATGATGCTATGTAACAGCAAACTATATTCTTTTTTTTTTTGAAGACATAAAACAGAAAGATAAGAAAAATGAGTTGAGGGACTGCAAAAATGAACAAAGAAAAATTCCCAATACAATACTCGAGGAGTATTTGAATAGCACTTCTTAGAAATGGCTGCAAGTCAAATTATTATTCTTAATTGGTTGTAAAAATTTTAGAAGCAAAGCATCCATTAAAAAATAATAATAGCTGTTACTTATATACCAATTTTTTATACCAATTTTTTATTATCTCATTTGAGCTTCATAACAACCTGTGAGTAGATGTCATTATCATTCTCATTTTACATATAAGAAAGCTAAGGCTCATAAGTTAGGTAGCTAGCCCAAAGTCATAGCTCCTACGTATGTGTCCTGGGATTCAAATACAGGTTTGGTAGTCCAATTGTTCTCTGTCTTGGCCAAACTACAGCAGCAATACTGTGCTGAGTTTTGGGTACCATATTTTAGAGATGACATTGACAAGCTGATGCTTATCCCAGAGAGATCACTGGGGCGATGAGTGGATTGGAAAACTGTGCCACATATGGAACAGCTGAAGAATCAGAGGATGTTTAGCTTGCAGGGAGACAATAATATCTGTCTTCAAGGATATGAAGGGCTTTCATGAAATATGAATTTGACTTGTTCTTCTTAGCATCAGAAGACAGAATGAGATAGCTATGAAATATAGTTCCCTGGTCAATCCAGAAGAAAAGAGCAACAGAAGAAATCCAAGTTCAGACAGAATGTGTCCTCTTTTGCTATAAGAAACAACAACTTCAGAAACTTCTCAGCTGTGTGACCCTGGGCAAGTCACTTGACCCCCATTGCCTAGCCTGTGCCACTCTTCTGCCTTGGAGCCAATACACAGTATTGACTCCAAGACGGAAGGTAAGGGTTTTAAAAAAAAAAGAAACAATAACTTCAAACATATGAGTTCCTCTCATTTTCTGGTTCTTTTTCTGGATAACCATATTCTTGTACTATAATTTTAAGAGCCCCTCATATGTGTTTATATATGTTTATAGAGAGTATTACACTTGGTATAAAATTTTGGAGAAATATATCCCCTTCTTACAATACACCCCTTTGGTATAGCATGTCTGTTGGGCATATCGTTCAGTTGGACTCTCTGGGCCAGTCACTCTCTCAGTACTGGTTTTCCAACCGGTGTTGGAGAACACTCTGAAATTATGATCAGAGAGTGATAAAAGTTTGTATACCTTCTGACCCAGCAATACTACCATTTCATTTATTTCTGAAGGTGATCAAGAAAATGGAAATGAACCTATATATTCCAAAATATTTATTGCAGCTCTCTTTGTGGTGTCAAAGAACTGGAAACTGAGGGGATGTCCATCAATTGGGGAAGGGCTAACCGAGTTGTGGCATGTGATTGTGATGAATTTTACTGCTCCATAAGAAATGATCAGCAGGCTAATTTTGGAAAAACATAGAAAGAAAGACCTGTATCAAATTATGAAGAGGGAAATGAGAAGAAACAAGAGAACATTATATGCAGCAAAAGAAACACTGTGAAGAATAACTTATGGTCGTCCATCTATAGAAAGAACTAATAAATAGAAATAAAGAAGACAGTTATATGTGTGTGTGTGTGTGTATTTTTGTTAAATGATGCCTTCTTTAATAGAAGAAGGGGAGTGGGTTACCTGAGTATTTTAATGTAACAAATGAATAACATTTTAAAAAGATCCTGTTAATCATAAGGAGGAGCTGAGAGAAAATATTTTCTCCTCAAAAGATAAGGAAATATTCCCTCCCAGGGATTAATCTTTTTCTTCTATGGCTGGATGTCTTCTCTGCTGCCAGAGATGACACTCCTCAGAGCTGTCTCCTGCATCAGCTGCCTCTTTATAGAGGGCACTTTTTAAAGGTTCACTAGCAGTATGGCCAGCCCTTAACATAGGATGGCCGTGGCCAATCCTTTGGTATCCAATGACTATCTGCCATTCAATTTCATCAATTGTGATTGGAGAACTTCCCAAATCATAAAGTAGCAAAGTACAAACCTTTCTTTAGATTTCATTTAAGACCTAACCCTTCCATTAACTCAGTGGTTCTCCTTTTATCTCCTCTGATTCTATTAACAGAGCTGGGGAGAGAATCAAGTGAACAAGAGTATCATAACCAACTCACCACTTCACTCCTCTCCCCCCAAATGGCAGTGAAGGAAAGGTAGTTGCGTGTAATAGAAAGGGAACTGGAGTTGACATTGGGGGATCTAGGTTCTGATGAATTACTAAGAATTCATTAAGTTCCTACTATGAGCTTTGCTCTAAGCAAGGTTCTGTGAACACCGACAAAAGGGGAAAAGTCCCTGCCTGCTAGGAGTCTCCATTCTACCAGAGGAACCTATGTGTAAAGTAGAATACAGTTCTTGGAACACAATAATATTTAATAGATGTTTATTAATGGATTGAAAGAATAAATGAGCCCCATCTGGGCTCTAAAAATTAGATGCAGGACAATGGTCAAGATAGTTTAAGTCTTTAAAGCTCCATTAATTCATCTGCCAAATAAGACTAATAATATTGGCACTATTTGCCTCAGAGCATTGGTTTTGACAAAGATGTGTTGCAAATTGCCAACCATGAGCCGAATGGGAGTTTTCTGGATCCTGGTGAGCCCAGAAGTATCAACCAGGGCTGAGTGGTGGAGGTGGGCACGCTGAGCAGCTTTCTAAGTGGGATCTTCAGTTTTATGATCCTTTGTCTAAATTATTATTAGACTGTTTTAAGACACAATGGCTGTTGAATAGAGCATAGGCGGGAGCTATGCGACCTTAGCAGAATAAGAGATGACTTGAAAGATGTGGTGAGTCTGAGTCACATTGGCTTCTTAAAATAACCTCGTAAGGAATAGGGAAGGATATTTCTAGACCCTGTTGCTTTTAGACTCATTAGGAGATGCCTGCAAAAACTACTGCTGCTTTTCCCTGCCCACATGTGCTCAGTTTCATGTTCAGGGCTTTCTTGGTTACCTATGGCCTTCTGCCTACTCCTGCATGCCTTCCCTACATACGTGAACACGAATGGCCTTCCTTTTCTGGTCCTTGCGCTCTTGTCTCCATTCTGGGCAGTTGGTCTAGTTTTAGACCCTCCTACTTTGTCCTCACCATCCTCTAGACTCTGTTCACAGTCTTGCTCCAACTTCCCCAGAGCTAGCTCCTTCTCTTAGATCCAGGATTTGCAAATGCTTGGTAATAGTGGCAGTTACATCAATGGATTGTGTTGAATTTGATGGGATGTTTTAGTCAAGCCCCATTCTCACCTGCCTGCCTAGACATCCCCTAAAGAATATAACAGTTTACCTTCAGTGTGCCTCACTTTCTGTTGAACTCTGTTCCCCCTCCCATTGAGGGATCTAGAGAAACAGTCCTGAATACAAAGAATCACTTGCTATTGGGGGGATTTTCTGGCACTTTGGTATGTGGATGAGGAGATATTTAGGGGGATGAGGGAGGAGAACCTTCTCAGAACCTTCTAAAGCAATACTATCTTGCATATTTATGGCATTTTAAAATTTATGAAGCAGTTTTATACACTTTAAGCCTCACAACAATGCTATGAAATCATTACTATTCCCACCATCATTTAATAGGTATGGAAACTGAGGCTTGAGACAGTGAAACAATTTGTCTAGGATCGCCCCACTGGCCAATATATTAAGTTAGATTCAGACTCAGGTCTTATAGGATGGAAGATCTAAAGCTGGAAGAGAAATTAGGCCATTTTTCTAGCACCATTATTTGATAGATGAAGAAAAGTAGGCTGATTAAGTGGTTAATTGGTTGTGGTTAAGACATGGCAAGTGACTTGACTAAAGTCACTCAGATACTAAAGTAGAAAGGCTGACATTTGAACTCAGGCCTTCTGACTTCATAGCCAAAACTCTTTCCATTGAATTGCCTTGCTTTCCAGTTTAACACTCTCTGTTTTCATGATGCCTTTTCTAAGCCAAATCAAGTCAGAGCAAGTAAACAATTATCTTTATTAGGTGCCTAGTATTTGCCAAGGAATATGCTAAGTGCTCGAGATACAAAGAAAGGCAGAAAGCAGTCCCTACTCTCAAGGAGCTCAGCCTAAAAGGGGAGACATCAGGCAAACAGCTCTCCACAAACTAGATACAGCAAGGAAAAATTGGCAATAATCAACAGAGTGAAAAGATTAGCATGAAGGGAACTGGGAAAGGCTTCTTATAGAAGGTGAGATTTTAGCTGGGACTTGAAGGAAAACAGGAAAACAAACACTGGCTTTTGGTGAAATCCCTTTGCATTCTTTGGCAAATGTTTAGAGTTTACTAATCTGTAGACATACTTCCCTCTAGTACAATTGAGCATCCTTTTTTTTTTTTAAACCCTTACCTTCCGTCTTGGAGTCAATACTGTGTATTGGCTCCAAGGCAGAAGAGTGGTAAGGGCTAGGCAAAGGGGGTCAAGTGACTTGCCCAGGGTCACACAGCTGGGAAGTGTCTGAGGTCAGATTTGAACCTAGGACCTCCTGTCTCTAGGCCTAGCTCTCAACACACTTAGCTACCCAGCTGCCCCCTATGAGCATCCTTTTTAAAAAAATTCTTACCTTCTGTCCCAATAAGAAGTCTAAGAAAGCAGTCAAAGACTGGGTAAATGGGGTTAAGTGACTTGCCCAGGGTCACACAACTAGGACGTGTCTGAGGCCATATTTGAACCCAGGTCCTTCTGATTCCAGGCTGCCCCAGAATGTAAACATTTTAAAGACAGCACTTTTTTTAAATCTTTACATTCCCCATAGGTCTTGCATATAGCAGGCATTTATTAAATGCTTATCAGACTGAACTGAATCATAGCCCGTAGATAATTTCTTCAGACTTTGAGCTGAAATGTCCATAACAATTATATTTTCTTATTCATAGCAATAATTAGTGCTTTTCCTTCTTCAGATAATGTAGTCAAGAAAAATCTCTCCAAAGAATACCTGTGCCAATTATTTTCCTACTTTGTCCCCCACAAAGCAATTGAGGAAGCAGTAGAATCTTCATGTCCCTCAAAATAACTCAAGCCAAAGGAGGATGGCTAAAGGGATACTTGATTAATCCTTGCCATCTCCTAGAAGCTTCCATTCTTGCAGAACTGGATTGCAGTCATGGAGATCTGAACTCGAAGGAGGCAAAGCTTAGCCCTTGGCTGTTGGAGACAGCTCCATTCCCTCGCTGCACTAAGGACTGAGATTTGTTGGCATTAGACCATATCGACTGGGCTCTGATGGGTGCTGTTGTTCCTCTGTCTTCAGAGAAGACCAGTGTGATGTCTTGACTTGAACCTGGATTTGTTTTAAATGAAGAACAGTTACACAAAATCATCTGCCTCATTCTTTCTTCTGGAGTCATCCAAGTCTAATGGCAAGACAAAAGTCCATATGACTAGTGATGGCCTGGGATGCAGCGAATGACACTGGCATCTTTTCTGTTTGACCAAGCTTTACAGGGGCTGCTTTAGTGGCTTCCATGGTTACTGGGACAAATTATTCTCATCCATCCCTTCTAAGACTTTCCTCTTTTAGGAGGAAGTTTTCACATGCCTGGGGAAGACTTTCCCTAACTCACCAATGGGTTTGGGGCTTATGCTTCATCCTTAATCTGATTTAGCCTGTTTGCTGAGATGGTTTGATCGAGGTATTGCATGGAGCCACAGGTGATAATTGGAGTGTATAGAGTGTTCAGGGAGTGCTTGATATGAGGGCTTGCTGTGCTCTTTTCAGGGCTATTCATCTTCATTTAGGCTCTCATTATGGGCAAAATGAATAAACCTTAAGAGTTAGACCAGTAGCTTATAGCTATCAAAGCTCACTTCTATGGAATAGTGTCTCTGTTTTCTTTAATATTAAACTACTAAATTCCCTTTTCCTGGACACCTGTGTTTGGGTAGGAAAGTCATGGTGCCCTACATTGCATATGAGTTGGTATGGAATTACTGAAGGATCAGAGGCACCATTTGAGCTGTTGCTGGTCACAAGGTCTAGAACTCCCTCAAGCATGTTGACCGGGTAGCTGCACTCATCAAAAATAATAGCTATCATTGATTGATCACTTTAAGATTTGTGAAATAGTTCTCTGCTTCATGCCATCTGGTGGCTTTATGCCATCTTCACATCAATCCTGTAGTATATTATTATCCCCATTTTCCAGTTCAAGAAACCGAGAGTCCCAGAGATGTTAAATGTTTTGACCACAGCCATAAAGCTAATAACTGTCAGAATAGGATTTGAACCTTGGGGTCAGATATCCTATCTCAAGTGCAATACTTTTTCCATCTCACTGTTCTGCTCCTCTAAAATATCTTTATTACCTCGCTTGGAATCCCAAGAGGCCTATGAAATCAGTGCAGTGCATGTTATTATCGTCCTCATTTTTTGATCATCTTGTCTTTGACCAATGGACCTCTGAGGCCATCTCCCCCAACCCTCTCAATTTACTGATAAGCGAACTGAGGCTGAGAGTGATTAAGGGACTTATGCTCTTAGAGGATCAAGATCTGAAGTCAAGGCTTCCTGGCTTGAAGAGCAGAATTCCATCCACTATGCTAACAATGTTTAGTTGAACACTCAGAAGCATAGAAAAGTCAACTCTGAGACCAGGAAGATAACACAGAATAACTAAGTCAAGATTTAACCAGAGTGAGTGCAAAAGAAGAGGGGTTTTATGTTGTAGTGTCTTACATGCTTTAAAAATAGTACACAAGAAAAGGAGCTGGAATTCAAACCCAGATTTTCTCTCTCCAAATCCAGTGACTTTTCTCATAATCTACATAGTAAGAAAGTAAATAAGTATATAAATAACCATGATACAAAGTACAAATGTGCTAAATGCATGATGCATACTTACAAAGTATCATTATATATCAAGATATATCAAGATGTTCCTGGTTATCTGTGTTGATCAAAGGATTGAACATGGAGTCACAGGATCTGAATTTGAATCCAACTCTGCTACTCATTCCCTACATGACCTTGGGCAAAACACTGAAGATCAAGATTGGTTAAGTGCTCTATGGATTTCAATGTTCTCATTTTTAAAATGAGGGAATCCTCTCCATCTTTAGATCTATGATCCCATCACTGGGAAAGGCTTCATGAAGGAGGTTACATATCTCTATACTTGAGTTTCATTTCCTAGGTCTTAAAGGATTAATATGATTTCATAGTCACTAAACTTCAATTTGATTAGGTTCAGTAAGGTTTTGTGCTAAGGCCTGGGGATATAAATAAGAAAAAGAAAGATAGTCCTTAAGGAACTTACAATTTAACTGCATTGTTTATGTTTCTTCATCTGTAAAATGAAAGGTTTAGATTGCATCTCTAAGGTCTCTTCCAATTCTAATTCCTGATTCTGACTTTTAAAGCCTGTTTTCCTTTTCACTTTGGTCAAACTGGTTTTGTAGATGCGTGAATTTCTTTTGCATTATTTCCCACTTTTCCTCCCAGAGGGCTTCCATCTTTTTGATCCTTTCCGATTCAAATTCTTCATGGGTTTGTGGAGAGTTTCCATTTCCTTTGGAAGGTTTCGGAGAATTTGCTTGTGTTTCCTATTCTATCTCCTCTGTATTTTGTATTTTTGCTCCATAAAATGTGTCCAAAGTCGCCCCCTTCTTCTTGTTTTTCTTGGAATTTTGGGGCTTTTGTGCTTCTGTGGAGTTTGCCATCTCTATCTGAGTGGGGAGGACTAGCTTTTCTTATCTCTGTCTGGTGTTCAGAGGTTTTAGCGCTAGGCAGATTGTCTGTTCTATGCAGTTGTTGTTCTGTCTTCCAGGGGAAGCCAGGAATTGCTGGTGTTTCTGTATTACTGCCCTCCTCAGTTCCCTCCTGATGCTTCTCTGTTGCCTTACTTCCACACTCTGAGCCTGGCTTGGCCCTTTCCATGGGGTGTTGGTTTCTGTGCCTTAGACAGCCAGGAGAGCCAGCACTGTGAGGGGGGAGGGGCCGCGGCTTCCCTGAGCTCCGAGGGCTCCTGTTAAGATTAACTTTCTCTGGGTTGAACTGAGTATGCTTTGAAGCAGGGACCTTCAGTGAGACTCAGATGGAAGGATCTGGTCAGGGAGCTACAGGCTCCCCCCATCTTGCTCTGTTTCCCTGCTGTCTGGGTGCTCCCACGACTGGGTCAGGTTGTTTTCAGGAAGCAGCCTTCAGAATAGCTGGCTCCTGAGACCCTTTTGCCAGCCCTGAGGGTTACTGTTGTTACCGTGCTCTCTGAGGGGGGAGGGAGCTCTGAGGGCTGGTGATAGGATTAACCTCAGACTGAGTATGCCCTGAGGCCGTCCTCTCTGTTTCCCTGCTGTCTGGGTGCCCCCTCAACTGGGTCAGGTTGTTTTCAGGAAGCAGCCTTCAGGATAGCCGGCCCTGAGGCTCTGAGGTTCCCTTTGCTGCCTCGGACTCAGTGCTCTGGGTTGGGGGGATGGGTCCTGGGACCTTCCTTCTGCCTACCCCTTAGGTCCGAGTGATCTCGCGTTCTGGATTTTGGGGGGGCCGTACCTTTTGATCCAGGTCCAGGTCCAGGTCCAGGAGTAGGATTCCTGGGGTCTATGCTGTTGTTCATTTCGAATTTCGGTGCCTTAGGAGCATATAGTTTGAGTTCGGTAGGGAAGGGTTTCCCGAGACTCTAAGCCACCATCTTGACCGGAAGTCCCTCCAATTCTAATTCCAAGAATATTCCTACAGTTAAAGATAAAGATATGGAGGAAGGAAGGCATTGATGGAGAAGATTCTTGGAGAAAAAGGCATAGGAAGATAGGTTTGGGATGAGAAGAAGTCTAGTTTGACTGGAACATAGTGCAGTGGCATACGATTCTGGAGGATTAAAGAGGGCTGGAGCAGGACTATCAAAGGCCACAAATGCCAAAAGAGAAGTCAATGCTGGCCTCCCACCCCATTGAAAATCTCCAAGCAGTACAGTGGCTGAGCCAAAGATTAGGAAGATTCATCTGAGGGTGATGTGTGAGATATATTAGAGGGAGAAGAGAGTGGATATATGAAAATTAATTAGCAGGCATTTACAAAAATCTACATGAGAGGCAATGAAAAACTTGAACCCAAGGTGGCAACAGTTGGGGAGATTTTTAGAGTCAAATGGAGGCATCTGTGGTATGGTGAAAAGAGTACTAGATTTATAATCATTGGGCCTGAGTTGAGATATCAACTTTGCCAGGTATGTGTATTGTTGGGCAAGAAACTCAAGATGTCAGTGCCACAGTTTACTCATCTAGGAAATGGAAGGGCTCAACTAAATAACCCCAGAGGTACATTTTGGCTCATATTTCTGTGACTCTGTGGGCAGCTCTTTAAAGAGAGCCATGATTTTCATCTAAGTATGAGACAAGAGCTTAGGGCCAAAATCAAAAGATAAAAATAAGGTGGAGTGTCCTGAGGAAGGAGGGATGGGTGCCGGAGCAATATTCTTCCAGCTTTAATAAAACGTATACTTCAGTGACTTACAGTTTTATTGGTATATGTCCTCTCTCCATCAATGCAGGTTCTAGTCCCAGAACTCAAGGCTTATGTTGTCCAATCTCCTCATTTACAAATGAGAAAACTAACCTGGAGAATGGCAGAAAGGAGTCTGAGTTCCTAAAGCTTGTAAGTTGCAGAATCTGACCCTCTGACACCCCCTATTTAGCACTATTTTCAGCACATCATTCTGTCTCCTGATTTGAATCTAAATGAATATCCTTTGACAGTTACTATGGCTGAAAAAAGGAGACAACAAGGTGTTGCGGTGGCATCAGGATGACCTGAGTTCACTTTGCCTTGGTAAATCACTTAACCGGTCTCCTTCAGTTTCAGCTGGAAAATGGGGATAATGATAAAACCTACCTCATGTGGTTGTGAGAATAAAATGAGCTAATATCTGTCAAAGGGCTTAGCATGATCCCTGGCACATAGTAGGCACTTAACTAATATTTATCTCCTTCCCTTCCCCTCTTAACTTGCCTTGGCTGGAACTGAGTCAGCAAGCATCCAGTCTGTCCCCAGTGGCTCCAAGCTTGCTTGCTTGTGCTTTGCTGGTGTTGCCTCTGAGAATCCAGGGTTATCTTCAAACCATGTAAGGTATCATAAGGGGATCTGGGGAGAGAAATTGAGAGATAGCTTAATAACTGTGTCTCGGAAGTTTTCTTTTATATACTGATTCTTTGCCATCGTTGCCTTATCCACAGGAACAGCAGAATGAAGCGTGCTCTTTTACCCACAGTTTGTTACGGCTAGCCCAAGCATCCATCTTCTTCAAACAATGCTTTTCCTAGTAATCCCTCTTATTCAGCTGAGAATCCAGGAGAGAGGAGAAAATGGAACATCAACAAAAAAAGAAAAGAAAAAGAATTGGGGGAGGAAATGGTGTCTCTGTCTCATTGGATCAGTGCATTTGGCTAGGCTGATCCCTGAAGGATAACTACATTCTCGGTCCCAGGTTTTCAGGACTTTTAGCCTTTTTAGTTTTATAGGACCAAGAGGGGTTTGTGACTAAGGGCATAGCTTTTGAGAACTGATTCAACCTTTCCCAGATCAGAATGTGAATCAGAGGCGGGGGAAGGAACAGATTTCATGTCCTTTGATCTCCAATCTTTTTGCTTTTTAATTCATGTATATTATATGATCAATAATACTAATGGAAACTAGAAGAGAATTCATGTTTTGTGAAATCAAATGATTTTTCTTCCTTTGGATCTAATTTTCAGTGCAAATTTCTGTAATATCAAGAGAGTCCAAGAGCATGAAAAGTTAAGAGAAGGATTCCCTCCCCCCTCCCCCCCCGCCCCAACTGAACCATTTATTTAATGAAATTTCCCATCTAAAAGGAAAGGGTTCAGTAATATCCTCTTAGCCTTTGGTCTTGTTTTAGACAGGCAAGAGCAGTCCAATAAGACGCCCCATCCCCCACTCCATCGTACTCTGTGATTTATTAAGCTTGATAGTAATCAGAGCTCTCCTTACAAGTAGGAAGAGGAGGCTTGCCCATGTGTTGGGATTTCAGAAATGTCGGGAAGGTTGCCCACGCAAAACAATGCCTCCCTCACCAGTTCATCATTACTTGAAAGGCTGAGTTAGAGGTTAATTCTTTGTCTCTTCTCAAAAGGCAAATATTTCTGCAAGAGGTAACAGAGGATATTGTCAGTTATTTACACTTTGGTGTGAGTGACTTAAGAGCCGGTATGGAAAGAGCACCGGATTCTAATTAGGGAACTTGAGTTTGTTATGCTCCCTCTGTCATAAACTAGCTATGTGACCTTGGGGAAATAACTTAATCTCCCCGACCTTCATCTCTAATATGAGGGATTTGGGCTACATAATTGCTAAGATCCCTACCATAGGGTCTCACATTTTATGAACCTCAGCCCATTCTCCAAAACAGATTTCAAGATGGGGAGAGGGTGACTAATTGCTTGGGAAAGGACAGACATTACTAAGAGGGAGAAAAGGACAGAAAGATGGTCTTGATCATAACTATAGAACTCTCTTCTGGTTTTTTTTTTCTGTCTTCCTTAGTCTTCCCTATTTGTCATGAAGTAGGGAGGGGAATGCATCATGCCAAAATAAAATCTTTTAAGAATCAAGAGGAATTTAGATATTTGAAGCACAACAAACTATCAAACTATCCCTTGTTTTAATTGGAGCTATAGACTGACCATTTCTCAGTTTCCTCATCTGTAAAATGGCAGGGTTGGACTAGATAACCTTTCAGATCCCTTCTAGTTCTAAGTCTATACCTTGCCCATAAAACCATCCAGTTTTCTGCAACTATGAAGTGTTTATGTCAGCCTTATCACCAACTGACAAACTCTTATTGCATCTTTTATATTTCTCTTCTTCCAATTCCATTTGCTGGGGAATAATCCTAGAAGGGTCTCATTATATGAGTGATTCCTGGTCAGTTGAGAGGCAAAAGGCCTTTTGAATAGTCAAATGTCTTTTGGAGAACTGAAAGAAATGGCCGCCACCATTGGTGGAGAAAAGGTCTTCACGAAGAAGTAGCTTATGTTGGTCAACCGTAGCTTTTGTAAGTTGCACTTTAGGAATTAACAAATGAAAAGAGGGTACTTTTATAGAGTTTATTCTTCCTGAATTTTATGGTGTGTACAAAGCAGGTGGTAATGTGGAAATATTAGTATATATGGCAGAACTTAGGTCAACTATTTCATAAATGAATTTTATATCAATTGACTTAAAACCATTTTCTATATAGACTGATCATTGCTATCTGAGTTAATCATTTCTCTCCTCTCTAGGAACTACGTAACTAATTCACTAGCTAAAACAACTTCGGTGGCTATTTCAAAGGTCTCTTACACAATGAAATTATCTTAGGGGATTTATCAATCCTTTCTCTAATGTTTAGTAGCTTAATATTGTCTCTAAAAAGGATAAATATTGAAAAAGAATTGCTCATCTCCTCAATTTTGATTACATAGAGTCTGGCAGGAGATAATCTTCATTGCAGTTCAGGATAATATGTAGGAAGGAGTTAATTACCTACAATCACCACTTCTAATGATCAATCAAACTATAGACATGTATTAAGCTGCTATTATGGGCTAAGTGCCAGAGATACAAAAAAAAAAAGACAGAAGACATTCCCTGCCTCAAGGAACTTATAATCAAATCATGGGCATGGAGCCTTTTATTTGAGAATGGGTTTATCTCTTTTGCCATTTCTTTTTTCTTTTTTTTTTTTAAATTCTATTTAGTCAATTTAGAACATTATTCCTTGATTATAAGAATCTTATTCTATCCCTCCCTCCCCTACCCCCACCCTTCCCAACACCAACTTGCAATTCCACTGGGCATTACATGTGTCCTTGATCAGAACCTATTTCCATGTTGTTAGTGTTTGCTCTTTTGCCATTTCTTGCCAATGCTGACACTTGGAAGAAATATTTGAATTTATAACAGTGAATAGAGATTTTGCCATAGAGTCAGAAAGACCTGAGTTCAAGTTCTGACTTTAATGCAGATATACTAACTGTGGACCGTGGGCAAATCAACTCTTCAGAGTAGGTGTTGATATGCATTGGTGATGGGAGTTTCTCATTGAGAGCTCCTCACATTCATGTAATCATAGGTCTTATAAAGAAAAAGGGCAACCACATGAATGGAGATAAGCATTTGCTTCACACAACTACATTCAAATGGCAGACTCCTTCCCAATATGGGAGCTCCTCAGATCCTTGGGAAATGAAAGCATCTCTCAGGTTTCTGTGATCATTTGTACTACCCTTCCAAACATTAGCTAAGATTGCCACATAAGGTGATCACTGAGAGGGTGAATTAGCATCTGAAAAGAGTGAGGTCTCAGTCATAGGAGATTTTTATAGCGGACCTCCTGGGTTTCAATAGGAGCAATTCCCATACCAGGGAAATGAACAGACCACATTGCCCCTAAATCAAAGCTTATGAAATCCTATTTTAAAAGCGTAAATAATTTACAAGAGAACTCATTAGCATATCCCAATACCAATTTCCAGGTATCTAATTTATCCACTAGAGAATGAATGAACAAGAGAGAAGATAGGACGAGTGGGGCAGTTACACAGACCTTCTTGACTTCATCTATAATGGGAGATGGATTTGTCTTGGCACTGGAAGTTAATAAATCAACAAGCATTTATTAAGGGTTCACTATGTGTCAGTGTCAGGCACTGGGAAAACCAACAGGAATAACAAAACCATTGTTAAGCTTATAAATAACTCTCTCAGGATGGCCAAGTCACCTTAGGATCATCCATTTAGAGTTCAAGAAGCAACTCCTCTACCTTCTTCTTTTAAAGATGAAGAAACTAAGGCCCATGGAGATCACACGACTCTCCTAAGCCACAGAGCTAATAAATGGCAGAACTGGGATTGGAACTGCCATTGTCTGACTCCATATCCAATGCTTTTTTCCATTACACAATGCTGCCCTACCCAGGTAGGTTGGCAGTGCTTGTAAGCTACTGGGAAGCTACATTCTTTACTCTTGATTATGCAAACCAGAGAAGGACTCCAGAGACAAGGGGAGGAGGAGTTTGGGGTTTGTTTTTTTTTTTTTTTTACCAAGGCTTGAGGCAGAATTGAATTGCCCAGATTTGGGATAGGGATGCTAGTGAGGAATGGGGAGAGGGGTGAAGCCACTACAAAGCAGAGGGTGGTCTGGTTGTGCATCATAGGATTGTCTGGTTTGTTTTTTTCACCACCAAGCCCACACATCCATCCAGACCCAACACTCAGATAGTGACCACCATCAGAGACATCAATTTCAAAGATTGACACCCAGGAGAATAAGACCGTGCCCCAGGGCTGTGCATGACTAGAAACAGAGCAATCTTCCAATTCTCTGCTCTGGCTTCCTGTAATTGGCCCTGGCAGGATGAGTGAGTATGGTCAGCCAGATGCAGTTTTTGAAGTTGCTGTCCTTGTTATCTTGTCTAATAGGTGTGTAAAACTGTGGAAAGGCTTCTTTAGGGCTCATCGTCCTACCCATATTTTCTTCCTTTAAGTAATTTAAAGAATCTTTTAGATTCCTAGGATAATGTTTTTCTGTCTTAAAGTATTAGTATGAAAGAGTGTTTCCCTTTTGTAGATAGTTATAGACCACAAAATCATGTGATGAGCAAATAAATCTCTGAAGGTCATCTAGTCTAATCTTTTCATGATACAGATGAATACAATGAAGATCTGAGAAATTAGGGGACTTGCCTGCTCTAAATAAGAGGCAGAGTTGGGATTCAAACCTGAGTCCTCTGATTCCAAATGCAGAGTGCTTTGCACTTTACTATCACTGTCTCTCAAGCTGATGTCTCAAGAAATGGTTCTTAAAGCATTACTTGGGTTCATGCTCTGCTCCTTCCAAGTACATTATATGTTTTAAAAATAATAATAGGGTACAGCTGGGTGGTTGAGTGTGGATTGAGAGCCAGGCCTAGAGAAGGGAGGTCCTAGGTTCAAATCTGGCCTCAGACACTTTCTAGATGTGTGAAAGTCACTTAACTCCCATTGCCCAGCCCTTACCACTCTTCTGCCTTGGAACCAATACACAGTATTGATTCCAAGACTGAAGGCAAGGGTTTAAAAAAATAATAGCTATCACAAAACATCCTGAGGATAGTTGAGTTTTTGTTTCAAGACAGGAACCACAGAGAGCACTTAAATATGAAAAAAAAAATCAACAGATTTATTGGGGAGGAGTGAGTGAGAGGCAGAGTGTCCAGGGATAAAAAGAAATATATGTATATTTTGTCCTCAGGAGGAACCACTGAACAAAATATTCCTCTCCCCCATCTTCATTCTCCTGACTCATTATGTTTGGCTTGGCATTTGGTTTGGGAATGGGAAAAATAATTTATATCTGAGCATCCATCTTGATGATATGGAAATGAACTCATCAGAGTAGGAATTAATGGCCTCACTATAGTTGTATGTACTTTAATTAATTAGAGCCTCTTGCAATAGTTCAATTGATTCTAGCAATAGCTGTAATGTACAAGGCATTGTGATAGAAGAGAAGATATAGAAGATATCCTTTTTAAATCTCCCTGCCCTGAAGGAGCTTACATTCTATCCTGTAAATGCACGTGAGGAAGGTTGGGAACACTAATGTACAGGGGAATCACAAAGGCTTTGCGTAGAGGATGGCATCTGAATAGTCTTGAAGGAAGCCAGGCATTCTCAATGACAGAGGAAAAGGAGGACACAGACATGAAAGATAGAAGGCCAAATTTGGGGATCATTATGTAAAGCAGGATACCTAGAATAAACGAAAGAGAATAATAATGCCAAGTAGCTCAATGGATTAACCATCTCCACTGAATGTCTCTTATTGCTTCTTAATTTCTCTGGGTCTTCCCACTCCTACTCTACTGTTCTGTTTGGATTCCATCATTTTCAATTTCCTTGACATTAGATTTTGGAAAATCATCTGTCTGTTTATCTTTAAGTTTACGTGAGTGTATAGACTTGGCGTCCTTGACTGTCAGCTGTTGGGGACAGAAATCAAGGCTGACCACCTGCTTTGCCAAGATAATAGATTGGGGGAGATCCAGCAGAGTCCTTTCAGCTTGACAAACCAAGAAAACCAATTTCATTGCAGATTTTAACACAAAATGAAAATAAATCTTTTTTTTCTTAAAGGCCCCTTTTGTGGCTAAGCACAAGAGGGCAGTGTTACGTTAAATTAAGCCTTCTGAAGATGTGATTAGCGTGGGAGGCTTGGAGGGCTCATTAGTTTAACCATTACTTTGGGAAGAAGATGACTAAGCTAGTGGTGGCCCTGGAAATCAGGACTTCCTTTAAGGGAAGGAAAAATGGAAGACAACTCACTGTTCTTCCCCCCAGTGCTCAACAAAGGGACTACATTTCATGGTGGTGGCCTCTTGGCCAAGACAGCTACTAAGTTATTCACATAGCACCACTGTGTTTCAGGGTTTATTTTAGCTTCCTACTCAATGAACACAGAGACGTTCATATGGATAGAGCTGTACAAAGTAGAACGGGCTTCTCCAGAGGTAGTGGATTTGCCTTCACTGGACATTTTAACAACAACAACTAGAATTCATATAATACTTTAAATTTTCAAAATGCTTTATACATATCTTATTTTATCCTCACAACAACCCAGGGAGGTAGGATGTTATTATTCTCATTTCACAGGCAAGGAGAGACTGAGGCAGGCATAGATTAAGAACTTTCCACAGAATCACAAATCTCAATAGTATCTGATGCACAATTGGAATCCGAGTCTTCTTAAATCTGGGTTCAGTACTTTATCTCCTTCCCCAATTCAGTCCCAAGCTTACTGATCATTCATAGGGCATGGTAAAGAAGGCATTTTTGTTCCATTATGGGTTAGACTACATGGTTGCTGAGTCCCTTCCAATTTCGAAATTGTGTGTGTGTGTGTGTGTGTGTGTGTGTGTGTGTGTGTGTGTGTGTAGTCCAACCCCCTTCATTTTTTCAGATTCTCAGATGAAACTTCTATATTTTGGATACTGGGAGTACAAACAAAAACAATGATAAAATAATACCCTCAAGGAATGGAAATTCTATTGAGGGTAAAAGATGGTGATGATGCTGATAATTATTCTCCCTCCTCTAGGATTTAACATTTTCAAGGAATTTTACCTAATTATCTCACTTCCAGGAAGGTGAATACTCTGTCTACCCAAAGGGATCTATGATCTCACCAGTGTGGCTATAGCTCTTCAACATGAAGGGTACCACTCATCCATGGCAAGAAGAAAGATTCCCTATGACAGGAAGCACCTGAATGGACTCTTTAATTCAGTAATCAATGATTAAGCCACTACAGTGTTTAAGGTATGCTTCTACAAGCTGGGGATTCAAATATTTTTTGTATTTCTATCCCTTCCTCCACTGGAGGACCTAGTGTCATCATGCCAGCCCAGAGCTGCCTACGACTGAACCAGTCTTTTTCCTTTTCTATCTACTTTTTCCCATTATATACTAGATTTTTTCTTTCCTCCTCTTAATGGCAAAACTTATCTGCCTTGCAAATTCTTCCTATAGATTTCTGATTCCTGCTTAAGCTAATAAGACATAAGTATCTAGAGATGGTGACAGCTTCTTGGATTTTTCTTTCAGAAAAATATTTGTATTTTAATAGCTGCCTTTAGGACTATAGTAAGAAGAGTGCTGGTCAGTGTTTTACAATTAGCTTTTTGGGAAAATTTTTTTTTTCTCCATCACTTTCTTAAGTCTAGACAACAAAACTAGAGCTCAAGCTCTGATGTGAAGTGGTTTGTTGATTTCTGATTTGTAAATGCTTACATAGAAAATTTAACAATTTGCTCTCCAAACAGTAGGAGCTAACTGTGTCCCAGAAGAATGAGGCATGCTGGGAATTTCAGGTCTTGGGCAGGATTGGGACCTTTCAACAGCCTCCAAATCCTATCACATAATTAGCTGCCTAATTCATCTTCCAATAAGGTGCCCGTGGGCAGATGATGTGGTGTACAGAATAACTGATGCTATGGCTCTTTCTTGGGTTCTAGTGTCAGGGCCACACGTGGGGATTTCTTTTAATTTGTTCCCACGTCTGATCTGACTCCATTCCCTCTTTTTTTTCAATCCTAGGGCCAACTCTTTGTCTGTCTACTACAATATGCAGAGATATACATGTATAAATTTGTACACATATGTGCATGTGCACAGTTAGAGAATCTATTATCATATAATGTTATTTATCACATAATGCCATTTATATATCATATATTTATCATATATGTTGTTTATCATGTCATTCATCATATATTTATTTATATATCACATATTTATCATATATATGTTGCTTATCATATAATGTTATTTATATGATAAACTATATAGTTGTATTGTATATGTGATATATTTGAGAGACATTGTGATTTGGTGGGCTCAGAACTGGCCTTGGAGCCAGGAAGACCTGAAATCCCATGCTATTTGTAACACATACTGAGTGTCTTACAATGTGGAGAAAATCATATAACCTTACCGTATTTTAGGCTAGTGAATACAAAGGGGGTCCACCCAAATCTGCTTATGGATTCCTGTGGTCCACACCTTGACTTGGAAAACCACATATTTACATGATCCATATCCTCTCCTATTTTCATTGATTTTGTAAAATATTTCATAATTTCTCTTCAGTCCGGTTCTGGCTATTTGCTCTGATGCCTCTGCTCTAGGCAACTCTCTAACCGTTACAGAGAAAGTGCCCCCATGTACGAGTAGAGGAAGTCCTCGTATACAGAGCTTCCTATAACAATAAAATGGCAGGTGCAGCCCTTATCCCTCGGACTTTTCATAAATGCGCATATACACATTTGGGTCTCCCTGTGTAAGCTCTCTGTAGAATATAAGCTCCTGGAGGACAGGAATTGTTTCATTTTTATCCTCTTGTACACAATGCCTAATATAGTGCTAGTCACATAGTAGCTGCTAGGTAAGTGTTTGTTGAGCTGACTATTAAAGATGGCAACATGGTGCTAGACTAACCCAGTGGGCTTCCCACCAACACATGCCATGATGTGGACAATGTGACTTCCTCAGCCCCCTTTTTTTTCCACAGAAGTATTTATGAGGCACATAAAAGTGTACAAGATGTAGGGGAGGAAAAGGAGGGAGAAAAAAGATGATTTCCAGCATGTAGATTACTCCTTAAGGCAGTGTTGGCAAAGTATTGGCACATGTCCCCAGATGGCACTCTGAGAACTGCTCTGTTTCCCCTCTTCCCATTACCTGAGGACATTTTTTTGCATGTCCCACCCCTCTGTCCAGCTGTCCAAAGCAAATCTTTCCTCCTTCCTCTCTCTGGTACTATGGGGGGCTCACAGAGGCTTGAATTTGCCCTCTGGGCACTGGAACTGGAAAACCTTCATCGATGCCTTAGGGCACTGCCTCCTAATTCCTCAATCTGGTTAAACCTTTTCTGGAGAGTAAATTCCCTTTTCAAAAAAAAAAAATCACTGAAAGCCAGGCTGGAATCCTTGCCAGGGAGGTATATTATCAGCGGTGTTGTGGACAGAGCTGTGGACCTGAAGGCCACAGGGCTGGGGTTGGAGTTCCAGATTTGCCACTAAGCAGCTGTATGGCCCTTGGCAAATGAGGCTCCACTTCTTCACCTGTAAAAAGAAGCAGATCATTCTACAATGTTTCTAAGGTTCCTTCTAGTGTGAATAATGGATGAGCCAATCTTTGGGTCATGTCCTTTTAGGAAGCATCCCTTTTCAGATGATGTGTAGCCTATAAGATTAACGGTATCCAGGGAAAAGGGTCATGGCATGGTTTTCTAATAACCCAAAATGTAGGGAGTTGGTCTAATTCAGCATTGCCCAAATTATATTATATGATTATGCATTAATAAAATAGGATGTCCACATACAGGCATGACCCAAAGACATCCCACAGAGTCCATTTTAAATATGGATAATTACCCAGAGACAGTGTGGTACAGAGAGAGCACAGTGGATAGAATGCTGGATCTGGAGTCAGGAAGGCTTATCTTCATGAGTCCATGTTCATCCTCAGACACTTATTAACTACGTGGCCCTGGGCAAGTCATTTGATCCTGTTGGCCTCAGTTTCCTCATGTATAAAATGAGCTGGAGATAGGAATGGCAAATCACTCCAGTGCCAAGTAAACCTCAAACATATTCAAGAAGAGAGATCAAGACTGAAACAACTGAACTGCAAAAAGCATGGTGCAATAGATAGTATCTAGGCTCAAAAATAGGAAATACTGACCCTGACTCTTACGGGCTACGTGTGACTAAGAGCAATTTAGTTAATTTGCGCATCTAGTGATTCCTTAGGATATATCTATGGAGCCACAAAGAAGATAAGTGTTGTGTCCCTGGATGGAATTCTCAAACTGGGATATTTTGTGGATTTCTGAGGTCTCACATAGAACTTGACTTGATGTCACAGAGAGGGGGAACCGTAGCTAATTCTGAAAGGGAATGAAACTACTTTTACACACACTGAATAATTACTAGTTTTCCGATTCTCTAAGATGATGGGGAAGGGTGGTCTTAGGTCCTATTCCACATTGTTCTTCCCAATGTTGGTTTCTGAGGGATAGTGGAAGCGGGCTTCCAAGTCAGAAAGGCTTGAGTTCCATCTCCACCTCTCAGACATACTGCCTGTGTGACCTTGGACAAATAAATCACTAAACTTCTCAATGCCCCAGGCAAGTCTCTAATCTAAGTAGTGCAGTCTGTAAATAAATATTTGTTAAACACCTACTGTGTATCAAGCCTTTAATATAGCACTAGGGATGTCAATGTAAGATTTAAAATTGATATATAATATTTCAAATATTTTATAATATAAGATTTATTAATAATCACTAATAAAACCATGTGCCTATGGCTAATTTACCTGCTCAAACAGCCCACTCCACCCATGTCCCAACCCAGGAAGGAAAAATACCTAGACATGGAACTCCCCCCAATTTACCTGCTGTCTAAGTCAGCAGGTAATGACAGAAGTCAGTGGGCTCCTGGGAAATGTAGTTCAAAGGCACAAGATTTCTAATTACACATCAAATAGGTAAAAGATGGTCCCTATTCTCAAAGCACTCACAGTCTTATGAGGGAAACAACATGCACACAATTATGTACGAGAGAAATCAGAAATAATCAACAGAGAGATGGAACTAGAATTAAGGGGTAGCAGGAAAGGCTTCCTGTTGGCAATGGGACTTTATCTGGGACTTGAAGGAATCTAGGGAAGCTAGAAGGAAATGAGGAGAGAGAATGTTTCAAGCAGGGAGCAAGTAATAGGAAAATATTTATTTAAAAACCTAGCCTTAGTTTATTGCTGAGAAAGTGAATTGAATATCATGCACAGGCAGACATGTTGGGAAAAACAAACAAATTTGACAAAAGCCTGCCTCCCTTTGTGCCAGCCCCCAGAGCAGATGCAGCTAGCTCTCCATCCAGCCCATCCTCCATGCTTTGTCTTATGCTAGACTGCAGGCTTTTTAAATACAGCGAACACTTTTCTGCAGCTCTCTGATGCCTGGACTGTGATGTTTGGTATGCAGTTAGAGAAGCTGAAAAAAAAAAGCTTTTCTTAAATTTACTGCCATAATCCTTTATCTGAGTCACTGTCTTCTCTTCTATTTCCTACCTCCTAACTGGGCCAAAGTCTCAAGGTTCTAGGGAAATGGTGGCAAACCTTTTAGAGATGTAGTGCTGAGCCCTCCTACCCTCCCAGATGGAGTGCCGTGTCCATTCCCCCCACCAAATGCCAGGCATTCCCCATCCCACTCCTTACCTCACACAGGGAAGGGAGAGAGCACTCCCATTGAGCTGCTGGGAAGAGGGACGGGTGAAGTGAGGAATGTCCTCTGGAAGTGTAGAGAGAGGGAGGGGAGTGGCCCAAGCACTGCTCCCCTCCAGCTCTGCCACCAGTGAGCCACCTACCTTCTCCCTGTGAGCTCCTATAGGGGTACTAGACAGAGGGGGTGGGGTGATTTGAAAAAATGACTTCAGGTTTGGTAGAGAGGGAGAAGGCTCCATCAGAGTCCCAGAATTCCTTTGACTTTCTAGTAATAAACTCTGGGGGCAAACATGCCCACAGAAAGCTCTCTGTGTGCCATCTTTCACACCCATGCGATAGATTCACTTTCACTGACTTACTCTTTTGTCCTGATAACTCACTCTGCCCATTTCTATAGAATTTTTAGCCACTTCCACTAACTTCAATTTTATCTTCTGCATGAATGCTTGTCCATCTTAACTTCTGGTCCTAACTTCTCACTTGAGTCCCAGACCTTTGAGCTAGAGGCACACTGGACAATTCTATTTGAATATAAGACCATAACCCAGAAAGTCAACATATTCTTGTTAAAAGATAGAAAGAGCCTCGGAGCAGAAGTTAGAAGACCTGAGTTTTCTAACCCTTGGTCAGTTGTGAAGGTGATCTATTTGCAAGCATTTATTAGGCACTTGTTGTATACCAGACATGGTGCTAGGCTTTGGAGATGCAAAGATCATAATGAAACAGTCTCTACCCTCAAGAAGCTTATATTGAATGAAAGAGAGAAGGCATATACCTATTTAAGTATATATAGAATAAACAAAAAAATGATAGGTACATAAAAACAAAGAATGACTCAGTTCCTACTCTCGGGGTGGCTATATTATGTCAGAAGAGATAAGTCTATACAGGTCGTCCCAAAAATCTTAATGCAATTCTAAGCCTTTGTGACTTAAATAAATACCATCAGTTGTATATTCTAAAATAGATATGTGCAGAATAAATATGAAAGTCATAAATAAAACTAAATAAAAAATGAATTCAATGCAAGGCAGTTAAGGAATGAGGGCACCAGCAGTTGGGGCTGGAGGGGATCAGGAAAGGCTTCTTGGTGGTGCCTGGTTCTCAGTGTCCTCACCTGTAAAATGGGTTGGACTAGATGACCACTAAGACTGTGCATTTCTAACTATAGGCATGGGCATAAGACATAGGAACCAAGAACCAAGCATGCTCTATGGTCTTTACTTTTATAACTTACTATCTATGAGAGAGATGTACAAACGGTATGAGGGGAATCTCTTTGAGGGCAAGGAGGAGTGTTTTTCACTTTTTTTTTTTAATATCCCTAGCACCTACCATAGTATCTGGCACATGTTGTTGAATTATTTCAGTCACACCCATCTCTTCATGACCCCCTTTTAGGGTTTTCTTGGCAAAGATACAGGAGTGGTTTGCTAGTTCTTTCTCCAACTTATTTTGTAGGTGAGGAACTGAAGCAAATAGAGTTAAGTGACTTGACCAGGGCCACATGGCTCGTATATGTCTGAGGCCAGATTTGAACTCATGAAGATGAGTCTTCTGATTTCAAGTTCAGTGCTGTATCCACTGAGCCACCTAGCTGCCCACCTGGCACAGAGCAAGTGCTTAATAAATGGATGTTGATTGATGAGGCTTATAAGATCATTTTCAAAGAAGAGCTAGAAACAAGTATAAGACAACAATGAACACCACTGAATGAGGGAGTATTGAGAAGATTAAAAGTAATGGATTGAAAACACCACCAGCAGCCCAAAATTTGCTCCATGAGAGCAGGGATTATCTGCTTTTGTATTTGCACAATCATTGTTTAGGATTTAGAAAGCATTTAACAAATGCTTTTTTTTAATTTAAAAAAGATAAGAAAGGAAGGAATAAATGGAATGTCCATTAAGAAGGCGATACTTCAGGATCTATAAAACAGTTTGCGACCTGTAAAGCACCATATATAAATACTCTCATTATCATCCTCACGATCACTCTGTGTTTACAAGATGCTCATGGCCAAATCTATCTCCTGGTCAACAAGAATGAGATGTTCCTAAAACACATTGTTGATGGCTTTGGCACAGCCCATCTGCCCAAGTGATTCACACACTTCACCACAACTAAGATCCCTAAGAAGAAGCAATGGGAATTTGATTTCTGGATTGCTTTTGAAGGAATCTGTGACTTCCTTCATGTGTATTCTCACCCAGCACAGAGGATACGTCTCATCCAAGACCTTTCTTCCTGGGGGATTCCTTCCTCTGTCTTCTCTCAGAGGCTCCAATAAGCAACAACACAACCTATTAGGCAAGAGCTTTCTTTTTTTATCTCTCCCTAGTCAAATTTACATGCATTCATTTTGTCTATATTTTGAATGTATGTATGTCTACATGTACATTCAATATCCCTATGTCAAATATAAACTCTGAAAGCAAGAACTCTTCAACATTTCTTTCTATCCTCAACTTAAGACAAGAAGCACCTCACAAATGCAAATGATCAATGAACTGTGTAGATAGTGGTAGAGTACACGGGCAACCCATGAAAGCCCCCAATATAAAACTAGCCCTTGGTTCTGTGAGCACGACTTCTATGTCTGTTTTTATGTTGACAGAGTGGAAAAAAAGTGGGGAAGAGTTCATTAAAAATCAATGGTTTTTAGACTTTCTAGAAACATTGACCTATCTAGTAGCATTCTAAATCTAAGGTACTAGTCAAGAGAAAAAATGGATGTACCACAAGAAGAACTGAGTTCTATCAATCTTGACATTCTGGAGAAAAGACAGTTTTGGTAAGAAGGAAGGAGATAAAATGGACACGTCACCACACTCTTATTTCTTGCTTTTATAGATCAGTGAGAACCAAAGCAGTGGTCGACAATATTCAATATCTGTAGTTTATCTTCATGTTAAAAAAATAAAAAAAGGAGAATGTTCCTGTTAAATACTCTTCTGTTGCTTGGTTTCCAGAGAATGAAACCTCATTCATAGCGACTTGTCTTTTTTATTTTTAATTTTTGTTTATTTATTTTTGGAAATTTTTATTTAATTAATTAATTTAGAATATTTTGTCATGGTTACAAGATTCAAGTTCTTTCCCTCACCTCCCCCCAACCCCTCTTTTGCTGATGTGCAATTCCCCTGGGTTTTAAATGTGTCATTGATCAAGACCTATTTCCATATTATTGATATTTGCATGAGGGTAATTGCTGAGAGTCTACATCCTCAATCATATCCCCATCAACCCATGTGATCAAGCAGTTGTTTTTCTTCTGTATTTCTGCTCCCACAGTTCTTTTTCTTGATGTGGATAGTATCTTTCTCATAAGTCCCTCAGAAATGTCCTGGATCATTGCATTTCTGCTAGTAGAGAAGTCCATTACATTCGATTGTAGTCTCCATGTATATTGTTTTCCTGGTTCTGCTCCTTTCACTCTGCGTCAATTGCTGCTGGTTGTTCCAGTTCACATAGAATCCCTCCAGTTCATTATTCCTTTGAGCACAATAGTATTCCATTGCTAACAGATACCACAATTTGTTCAGCCATTCCCCAATTGAAGGGCATCCCTTCATTTTCCAATTTTTTGCCACCACAAAGAGCGCAACTATGAATATTCTCCTACAAGTCTTTTTCCTTATTATCATAGAGAGTTGTCTTGGCTCATTCTTGTCCATATCTTCCTAGTATGAGGTTAAAAAATGACCTTGGAGTAGGGTTAGATGCATAGTCCCATTAAGAGGTAAGTCATGAGACAGCATGGTACTATGGGCAGACAACTCTAATTCCATTGAATCAGAAATCCAAATCCCATCTGATACTTATGTGAAGATTTAAATTAACTCTCCTCTGATTATAACAATGACAATACTTAACTCTCCCCTGATTGTGAAGATTAAATTGTAACGGCCCGCCTCTTTTTAGAACATGGTACTTAAAATTGAGTAGATCTCCCTATTTTAGATTTAATCACCAAAGATGCAAACACCTCATTCACACTTGAGTGAGGGAGGTCTGTGACCCATGTGTGTGATATTGGGTGATGAATTGGAATCGACTGACTGCCTTCTGGGCAGTCCTAGAGCAGAGCATCAACTGTGATTGGTAGACATAAAATTAGGGGAAGGCACAGGAAGTGACGCAAGAGAAAATGCCTTTAAAAGAGAGAGTGCCACACAGAGTTTTGGATTCTTGGAGCAGAGTTCAACTTGGTCTTTCACTTCTGCTGGAGTTCAATTCTTCATGCTTTGAGTTGAGGCTGGTGAAGAGGGGCAAAAGGATCTGCTGTTAGACTGACATGTGGTGAATGAAAAGCTGACTCTTAACTGCTGGATTTTTCTGAAGAGACTTCCCAAGGTCCTGGGCTACAAGGGCCAAGGCCTATCCCATGGAGGACTAACCTCCCTTGCCTGGGTTGAGCCAAGGGGCCGGAGTAAATTACTTAGTGTTTAGGCTAGATATCTTACCTATCCTCTCTCTGATTTCTTACTTCACTCTTTCTACAATTTGTAAATAAATTGTAAATAAATCTCTTTGGAATTAATTAAATTCCTGGTGACCACACTCTTAAAATATAAAGTCCAACCCTTTAAAAAATAAACTCCTTTCCCCCCTTACAATTGTTAGCTATGTGACCTTGGACAAATCCTTTTACCTCCTAGACTCCCAAGCTTCCTCATTCATAAAGTGAGACAGTTGGATTGGATGGCCCCTAAGATCCAGATCTATGAGTCTTTCTTTGTTTTTCCTTATGGAATTATGCTTTGTGAATTCTCTTGTTTGCAAAATGGGGAACTCTCTGGAAGAGAGTGGTCCTCATCTCTGGGATAAAGTAGGGAGTGGGGAAAGGAAATTGCTTTTGAAATTTAAAGGCAGCGTGGTAAGGATTTGAGATTGCCTAGCTTTTATCAAGCAACAATGTTATACAAATCATGAAAGAATCCCAACTTCTAATGAGCTTACTCTTTGAAGAAGCAAACATTATGGTTTGGTCCTGTTGGACTTTTGGGATGCAGGCTAATGACTGATAAAAACTGAAGGGATAATTGTGGGGAATCCAACAAGATGTCTTGGATCGAAGTCAGTTTTAGAGAGTTATGGATTTAATGGCTTGTTAGGAAGCATAAAATGAGTCCCCCACCGTACAGGATATGACACCATCATCCAGCAGTCAATCCCTGCATGTCTCCTTTCAACAAGACAAAGGTTACTCCAGGTTGTTCAGTTATAATTTCTCAAGACTCTAGGAAATCATTCTCCACTGCTCTCCCGGTCTCCACATGAAGTCTCGGTGATTGGATTGCTATTCCTGTGGACAAATCATTTGGACTTTGTGAGGCATAATATACTCCAACTACAAATGGCGCCACTTGTAACAACTGGTGGGTCTTCTAGAGTTGCTATGCTATAAAGGGCTTTTTCTTGAATGGTTCATAAAGGTACTATGCAATGATTTAAGACCAATAGCCACACACAAGCAATATCTTTTGTTATTATTGCTATTTCAGCGGGTAGCTAGGTTGCACAGTGGAAAGAGTACAGGGCCTGAAGTCTGGAAGACTCAGATCTGTCCTCAGACACTAGCTGTGTGACCCTGGGTAAATCATTTAACCCTGTTTGCCCCCATTCTTCACTTGTAAAATGATTTGTGGAAGGAAATGGCGAACTACTCCAGTGTCTTTGCTAAAACCCCAAATAGGGTCACAAGAAGTCAAACATGACAGAACTGCCATATTATTGCTATTTAATTTACTCTAAACAGTTTTAATTTTATGGCTTCTCTTTGGGTACGTCCTCACAGTCCAAATGCAGTATGTTCTCTCCCTCCTTTAACCAGTTCTCCTTTAGATTCACTTGTTATTTCTCTAATTGAAAATATTTCAACAGCTTGTATCACGTCCTGCTGTTCACTGGACATTTCCACTTAGATTCCCCCAAGTCTCCCCCACCCCATTCAAACTTAAAATGTGCAAATGAAGGCTTACCATCTGTTTAACCTCCTTCATCAACCTCCTGTCTACCTGTGGTTATGATTAGATAGGGATAAGGACTGGGCCTGTGATTTCATTGGTGAGGGAAATTGCCTGTACCAATAGAGTTGATAAGTTCTCAGCCACTTATGGTCTAAGAGAACTTCTTAGAGCAATGGAAGTTTAAGAGATTCACCCAGAATCCTATGGCCAATATGTGCTTAAAGCAGACCTTGAACGTGAGCCTTTTTGCCTTTAAGACCAGTTTTCTATCTACCTACCATTCTGTCTCTCTGCTAATAACAGAATCAGTGTTCTCCACATCAATCATGTTCGATGCTGGACCAAGGTTTGTGCCATTTCTCTGGTCTGGAATATCTTCTCTGCTTCCTTTCATTTACCCTTACTTTAAAAGAGAAGTCTAACCTCCTCTGTGAAATAGTTGGCCAACAACATTTATTAAGTGCCTCCCATGACCCAGGCTGATAACTGTAGTCAAGAGTGATTTCTCCATCCTCTGAATTCTCATAGCTTTTGTCAGTACCACTCCAGTGGCATTTACTGCAGACTGCCTGGTAATGCCATTTCCCTACTTGTGTGGGAACCTTCTCTTTCCAAATTCATTGATTGAATGAAGGAATCACGTCTAAACATGCCTCCATAGAACCAGGAGAACATTATACACAGAGACTAATACACTGTGGTACAATCAAATGTAATGGACTTCTCTAGTAGTAGCAATGAAATGATCCAGGACAATTCTGAGGAACTTATGAGGAAGATGCTCTCCACATCCAGAGAAAGAACTGTGGGAGCAGAAACACAGAAGAAAAACAACTGCTTGATCACATGGGTTGATGGGAATATGATTGGGGACGTACACTCTAAATGATCACCCTGGCTAGTGCAAACATCAACAATATGGAAATAGGTTTTGATCAAGGGCACATATAAAACCCAGTGGAATTGTGTGTCAGCTATGGAGGGGGGTGGAAGGAGAGGAGAGAAAGAATATGAATCATGTAACCATGGAAAAATATTCTAAATTAATTAATTAAATACAAATTTTCAATTACAATAAAAGAAAATAATGCTTCCATCCCTCTTCTACCCACTGTTCCTGATTCTGCCCTCCAGGGTCAAGCAGAGCCAGCTGAAACTCTCTTCCACATGTTAGGTTCTCTAAACATCTCCTGTACCTTCAACTAATCTTCATACCTTATTAGCTCAGGGCCCTTCAATAACTTGAATTCCGCCTCTGAATAATCTCCAGTTTATCAATCTTCTTACCAAAATGAGATGCTCAGAATTGAACTCAATTTCCCAGAGACCTTCTTAGGAAAAGGACTTGCTAGCATATTAGAAAACCTGAGAAGGGTTCTTAGGAAAGGAGAGATTCAATCAACTCCCTCTTGTCAAATCCTGATCTAAATAGTAGTAGTAGTAGTAGTAGTCTCTCGGTAACCGAGGGTGACTATTGTCTTTGTGTGTTTTTGTGCACAAAGACACCTGTGCTTGAAGATTTAAGTGGAAAAGCCGATGCACAGACACAGTCCCACTGTCGCGTTGGAAGCCTGGGTCCAGTGGCACGAAAAGTCGTTACACCTGGAGACTTCCTCAGCTGCATTGGATGGCCGCATTGTCTTTTGTGCTCCAACATGCCCTAAGCACTCCACAGTGCCTTGCTGCATCGCCATCTCAGCCGTTGAACCTTCTTATTGGTTTCTTCTTCGGCCGAAGCAGTCTTCACATGCTGGGTGAGCAAAGCCCTGGTTCACCAGGGGTCGACGTCGACCCGATGGCTACCCTCACAAGCCGTTGCCCAGGGTGTGGCCGCTGCCGCATGCTAGCAGCTACTGGGAGCCACAAGGGAGAGCTGGGTGTCAGGTGAGGGTCAGTGGCTGGAGAGCTGCTCTAGGAGGGCACGACAAGCTCTCCATAACAAAGATATTATCTAAATAAATATGGCTAAATAGTGCCATAGGAGATAACTCTATCTCTCTAGACATTCCTTTCTCTGGACCTCTTGGATCTCTTACTGCCATCTTATTCTCCCTCCCCCACCCAAGTCTTCCAAATAGAGTGCCCCATTCTTCCTTGCCTGCCCAAACATCCTGTTATTGATCCCTGTCCCAGTCTCACCTTCTCCTAGCACCTTGGAATCTCTCCATTGCTTTCTTCAAGCTAACAAAAACACAATAAATTTTGGTGACAGCAATTAAAAAACCTTTATCTTCCAACGTAGAATCATTATTGTGTATTAGCTCCAAGGCAGAAGAGTGGTAAGAGCTGGGCAATGAGGGTTAAGTGACTTGCCCAGGGTCACACAGCTAGGAAGTGGCTGAGGCCAGATTTGAACCTAGGACCTCCTGTCTCTAGGTCTGGCTCTCAATCCACTGAATCACTCAGCTGCCCCCTATATTTCCTTTTAATGCTCAGGATGACTTGAGGATCCCAGCGTCGATTCTCTGCCTTTCTTTCCTCAGATTCTACATTCATATGCCCAATTGGTTGTTTTAAATCACGGTTCATATCATCTCAGTCCTTTACTCAATAATCTTCAACCGCTCCCCAGGGTCTCGAGGAAAAAAGGCAAACTCCTTCACATCTGACTCTGGCCAGTCTTTCCAGACTAGTTTCACATACTGTGTACACTTTATGTGCCAGTCAAACTGGCAGATTTCATGCGATCAGTGTCCGAATAGACCATTGAGGTCTTCTACTCTAATGCCTTCGTATTAGGGATAAAGGAATTATGGGTGTCAGTTGGTTAATAAATATTTATTAGGTACCTACCTTGTGCCAAACTTTGTGCTAAGCAGCACAGAGATGAAATGAGTAGTTCAGGGTCACAGAGGTAGTATCATTCTACCAGCATTCAAACTCGGGTCTGGTGACCTCAAGATCAACATTTCTAGTTTATGGCTTTCTGAATCATATTGCCTCCCAAGGCATGGCTTACACCTCTCGTCTCTGTGTTTTTCTTTAAATTCTCCTCTTTGGCTTGAATTACCCCCCCCCCAGTCTCTATCTCTTAGAATCTCCATCTCCCTTTGACCCTCAAAGAATCACCTCCTATACTGCCAATCTCCAGGTGTTAGAGCTGTTCCTCAACTCTCCAAATAACTTTGATTTTACTTACTATAGATGTTATATTTACTGATCTCCAGGGATTATTTCATTTTTGTCTTTATATCTCCAGGACCACCAGGAATGGACTGAGATGGAACGACAAATCTCAAATGAAGAGAATGGCTTTTGCTGGCTCTTGTGTCCTGGATCTGTCCTGGGGACAAATAAGGTAATATTTGGGAAGCATTTTGTGTAACTGAGGTGAAAGTCATGTGGGAGAACAGGGGTGTATGATAGTCCTCCTGCCAAAGTCTTTGCAGGAAGAATTCAAGAACTAGAAATTCGACCAATCTAATGTTGGGAAGGGTGTGAAGTCTTCTTGCTTCTGCTGGTTATTTACTTGGGCAAGAGAGGGTCACTTACCAGAACAGGAGGATTTTGGTCAGCTCACCATTAAATGATTATTTTGAGAGGTTTAAGGACAACTTGACCTTCATGGAACCTGCACCCTGTGTTCTCCTAAATCAGCCAACTGGGCTATTAAATTGTGTTTAAGCTTGAAATGATTTCTAAATATTTTGTTTGGCACAAAATTAATAGGTATAAAACAATCCTATATTTATAAATCTGTTTTAAGTCCCTTCAAAAAGTTCTAATTCCCTCTCTTTAAGGAATTCTCTATTTATCTGAGGCTTGATTTGATGAGCTTTCGTGTCTGCTTAATATCCATCGTAAGTTATTCTCATGAAATTTCATGTGGGAATCCAGAGGACAGACCTTCCTATAGTATCATATGGGCTTGGGACTACAGAGTGAGCACTAAAGTGATTGGTTACGTTGCCTGTGGGGGGCTGATTTCATCTTAGATATTCTGAATTTTTTTCCCCTAACATCTCAACACTGACCTTCCAGTTAGATTTCCCTCACTACAAAGGTAGGACAGAATTATTGGACCAGATGAGCTATAAGGCATCAGTCCAATTGAACAATACTTATTGGGTATCACACTTTGTTGGTGGTCAGGATACAAAAATAGAAGTGAACCAGACTCTGCTCCCAGGGACCTTAGGTTTTATTCACGGCATCCCCTGGGGGGTTGATATCTCAAGGCTGAAGGAGGGAAGGAAGGAAGGAAGGAAAGAAGGAAGGAAGGAAGGAAAGAAGGAAGGAACAAAGGAAGGAAGGAAGGAAGGAAGGAAGGAAGGAACAAAGGAAGGAAGGAAGGAAGGAAGGAAAGAAGGAAGGAAGGAAGGAAGGAAGGAAGGAAGGAAGGAAGGAAGGAAGGAAGGAAGGAAGGAAGGAAAGATGGAGGGAAGGATGGAGGGAAGGAAGGATGGAGAGAAGGAAGAAAAGAAGGAGGGAAGGAGGGAAGAAAGGGAGGAGGGAAAGAAGGAAGGAGGGAAGAAAGGAAGGAAGGAAGAAAAGAAGGAAGGAAGAAATGAGGGAAGGAAAGAAGGAAAGAAGGAATGAAGAAAGGAGGAAAGGAAGGAAGGAAGGAAGGAAATAAGGAAGGAACGAAGGAAGGAAGGAAGGAAGGAAAGAAGGAAAGAAGGAAGGAAGGAAGGAAGGAAGGAAGGAAGGAAAGAGGGAAGGAGGAAAAGAGGGAACAGAGGAAAGAGGGAATATATACAGTATTGATTCCAAGACATAAGGTAAGGGTTAATAAAACAATAATAAAAAGAATTTTAAAAAGAATAACTTGACTTTCCCTGAAGCATGGACCTAGGGGATTTAGGTGCTTGTTAACTCCTTCTTCTTGTCACCTAAAGACCTTTGTTCCTAAGATAAAGTTTGGTTTATTCTTTGCCCATGATTACTTTAGAGAGGCTAATCCCTGCCTCAGAGTGAGAGGCTTGGTAAGCCATGAGAGTTTGGAAAAGTCCATCTTTATCCTAGTGCCATTTCTCCTCCTCTTCCTCCTCTTCTTCCTCTTCCTCCTCTACCTCCTCAGAATTTGGAGGAATCAGTCCCAGACCCAGTGGGAGAGGCCTTAGTACCCTGTCCTGTTGTCTCTGCCCCCCATTCCCTTGGGTATCTCCAGGCAGACCTCCCCTTTAACAAGACTTCTGTGCTTTCAGCATCAACTGATTCATCTAATTCTCCTGCAAAGCTCCTTTTAGTCTCAGAAATGGACCTTGACAAGCAGCTAAACTTGAAAACCTACTAAAAATCTACTAAATTGAAAATACAGCCCTGAGGCATTTTTATTATGTGCTCTTCCCAAGTACCATTTTGAAATCTAACTTTCCTTTAGCAGAAACCATCACCAGAGATATACAACGTAAAAGCTGGAGAAGGACAAATTCAGGGAAAAGAATTGGGTCACCTCACTGGTCTCCCGAACCGAACCACCCCACCCTTCTTTCTGACCTCAGGCTCAGTTCAGTGGAAAGATTAAATCTGGCAGGAGAGGTCCTAACTGGGAATGCTTCTATATAAATTTAAGAGTTACAAAGCACTCTGCAAATATGATAACATGTGTTCCTCACAGCAGCCTCTGGAAGAGCCATGCTATTTATTATTATCCCCATTTTCCAGAAGAGAAAACAGGAGCAGGGGGAGGTTAAGTGAATTTCCCAGGGTCACACAGCTATTGGGTGACAGAAGCTAGATTTGAGTTTAGCCTCTCCTAGACTCCAGGTTCAGGGCTCTCTTACTCTTTCACCTCTTTGTAGAGCTCAGTTTAAATCATGATTCTATCTCATTTGATATATGTGACCTTAGGTAAATCATTTCCCTTCACTGAGACTCAGTTTGCTTATTGGTAAAAGGAAAGGGTAGGAGTAGAAGACTTCTGATCCTCCTTCCCACTCTAGAATGGTGTGGGATGGTTCTTGGTTCTTGGCAGAGAGGACCACAATGAGACACATATCTTTTGATTTCTGTGACTTCGGGTAAGTCATTTTCCTTCACTGAGACTCAATTTTCTTCCCAGAAAAAGGAAATTTCAGGAATAGATGGCTTCTGACCTTCCTTTCCACTCTAGAATGGTGTAGGATGGTTCTTGACTCTCGGTAAAGAGGACCAGAATGAGGACTAAGCCATTAATTCATTTGCTTTACTAAACCTCTCTTCTTTATTACAAATAGTATAATCTGGTCTCAAATTCATTCAAATCCAACCTCAAACACTTAAACAGCTGTGTGACACTGGCCAAATTACTTAATCACTGCCTGCCTCAGTTTCTTCAACTGTAAAATGAGGTCAATAATAACACTTACTCCTTAGGTTTGTTTTGAGCATAAAATGATATAGTATTTGCAAAGGGCTTACTTAGCATAGTGCTTGGCACATAGTAGGTGCTAAATAAATGTTTATTCCTTGTGGCTTACAAAGGAATCATGAAAGTACGATTAAGCCAAACAAATCTAGTCCCTGGCAAGTGACATCAGTGTTAAGTAAAAAGAGCCTGAATAAAAGATTTTTTTAAAAAATGAGGAAAAAGAAAAAAAAAGGTGAAGTAAGGTCAAGAACCGTACAGCATGAGCAGATGTCAAAGAGCTGAGCTTTGTGCCATTGGTGGGAGTCCGCTGAAGTGTAAACATTGAGCAAGCGGGGCTAGCTCTCTAAAACCCTCTGGAGTTCCAGTTTGTCACATTAGCCCCTTCTCTTCTCCTATTTGAGTTGTCTGTCTTTCTTAAGGCACTCAAACCCCTCCCCAGGAGCTCCGCCATCTGCTGCTGCTCCCTGGTTGAAGAAAACTCTCCTTCTTGCTCCTTTTTCTTCCCTCCTGTCCTCCCTCCTCCACATTCACACCTACTCATCCTTCTTCCCAACCCTCACTGCTTCCTCCACTGCACTTAACTATAGACCTTCCGTTTCTCCTGGAGAGCCCCAAGTGACTAGTTCTGGACCTTGTTTCTTCAGCATCCAGGTCCTGGCAGGAAGGACTAAGGCCATAAAGACTTCACATCTTGGCCCTCTTAGACAACAATGGCGACTGTCAAAGACAAGCTGTCCAAAGGAGTGATGAATGGTGGCGGTTTCAGACAGAGACAGGGAGATGGGAAGAGGGAATGGGGAGAGTGTGGGTTCAAATAATACCACTTGGGGGCAGCTGTGTGGTTCAATGGATTGAGAGTCAGGTCCAGAGATGAGAGGTCCTGGGTTCAAATTTGACCTCAGCCACTTCCTAGCTGTGTGACCCTGGGCAAGTCACTTGACCCCCATTGCCTAGCCCTTACCACTCTTCTGCCTTAGAACCAATACCCAGTATTGATTCTAAGATGGAAGGTGAGGGTTTTATTAAATAATAATAATAATGACAATACCACTCAGATGTCTACCTAGTTCCATAGTCATCAGTTTTATCCAAAAACAGCTTTAATTTTGAAAATCAAAAGCTAAATAGTCCCAGGTGGCCACCGGGACTAATGGGTGCTTAGAATCATCTACAGTCGTTCTGATGCCTTGGCATCCCGTAATCTTGAATTCTGTTTTTTGCTTTCAGGTTCTTTCCTGATGCTATCCTTTAGAACGCCTCTCCTCTCTCCCACTGCTTATCTGATACCTTTGCAGCTCTGATGGATCCGTCAAGCTGTGTGACAGCATCTTCTCCGCACACTCGCCGGTACTGTGCTCTCCTCCCCCCCCCCCCAATCAGGAGCTGCTGATAATATTGTATTAAATGTTGGAAGGCAAGTTTGATTATTGACTGCCATGGCCCAGACCCACAATTGAAAAGCTGATTTCTATCTCTTTCCCTACAGTGAAATTATAGATTTCATTCCTCTCGAACGACACTGGTGAGATTTAAGGATGTTTCTGCCTGCTGGGAGGCTGAAATACAGTCTTCAGAGATGAGCAGATTCCCCAAGCAGGCCTCGGTGAATCACTATTGTTTATTGATTTTCCACAGGTCTGGGTCACAGATACAGCCTTCTTTAGTAAATCTCACTTTTCTCTTCACAGCAGAACCCACTACTCTCCCTTGAGGGGGCCAGTATTGGGCTGTAACAGGATCCTGGAATCATTGATTTTGAGCTGGAAGAGACTTCAGAGGCCATTGAGTCTGACTCCCTCATTTTACAGCTGAGGAAACTGAGGACAGTGGGGTTAAGTGCACTGTCAGAGGCAGGTGGTCATTGTGTCAGAGATAGGATTTGAAGCCAAGCCTTCCTGATCACACAAGCCTAGAACTGCAAGTGCTCCTCATCAGGAAAGGAAGAAGGCTCAGCATCCATTGGAATTATTATAGACAATGAACTGGGAGAATATTCACTAGCTGAGAATCTGGGCAATCAATGGGCAGCATTAGTAAGCAGCATATCAAGCCAAGTAAGGCAGTGTGTGTGTGTGTGTGTGTGTGTGTGTGTGTGTGTGTGTGTGTGTGTGTGTGTGTGTAGCTAGGTGGAACAGGGCAGTGCCAGTGCTAGAATCATGAAGACCTGAGTTCAAATCTAGCCTTAGATACTTGTTAGCTGTGTGATCCTAGGCCAGTCATTTATCCTTTTTTGCTTCAATGCCAACATCCTTAAAAAAAACTGGAAAAAGGAAATGACAAACTCTTCCAATATCTTGTCCAGAAAACCCCAAATAGGGTCACAGTGAATTGAATGAAAATGAAATGAATGAATCTCTCTCTCTCTCTCTCTCTCTCTCTCTCCCCCTCTCTACCCATTTCTCCCTCTCTATCCCTCCCACCCTCTCTATTCCTCCCTCCTACTCTGTCTCTCTCCTTCTCTCTTTCTCTCGCTCCACCTCTCTGTCTGTCTCCCCCCCCACCTCTCTGTCTCTCTCTCTCTCCCTCTCTCCCCCTCTCTCTCTTTCTCTCTCTCTCTCTCCTCTCTCTCTCTCTTTCTCTCTCTCTCTCCCTCTCTCTCTCTGTCTCTCTCTGTCTCTGTCTCTGTCTCTCTCCCTCCCTCTCCCTCTCTCCCCCTCTCTTTTTCTCTCTCCGCCCTCTTTCTCTCTCTCTCCCTCTCTCTCTCTGTCTCTCTCTCTCTCTCCCTCTCCCTCTCTCCCCCTCTCTTTTTCTCTCTCCCCCCTCTTTCTCTCTCTCTCCCTCTCCCTCTCTCCCCCTCTCTTTTTCGCTCTCCCCCCCTCTTTCTCTCTCTCTCTCCCTCTCTCTCTCTGTCTGTCTCTCTCTCTCTCCCTCTCCCTCTCTCCCCCTCTCTTTTTCTCTCTCCCTCTCTCTCTCTTTCTCTCTCTCTCTCTCTATATATATATATATACACACATATATATATATTTATATGTATATATACACACACATACATGCACATGTGTATATGTGTATTTTGTGTTTCAGCATTGTTTAAATACTCAGATGTAGCTTGCAGGTGACAAAGACAGGTGTGACCTGAGCTTTGCAGAAATATGCAGAAATTAATAGTAGTTTCTGAGCCAGAGAGATGTTGAGAGGTCAGGGAGAGACAGTCTAGGACCACCAGACACTGGGGATTTCTCCCCCATTACTAACAAGGGTATCAGGAACACACACACACATGCACGCACACACAAATGTATGTACAACTATATATGTGTGGATGTGTGTATATATACTTTATGATAATGGCATTGTCAGATCATTATGTTATAATATATCATATTTTAAATTACATCACATTTATCACATTATGTTATATTGTTATATTAATTATTATATTTGTTGTGTGTTATGTTACACTACATCATGTTACGTTGTATCTATGCCATGTCATGTCACATTGCAACACAGAACAGCACAACCCAGCATAGCACAGCATCTTCCACTCCTAAAATATCTCCAGTACGATGAAGAGCCCCTTTTCTGGCCACTCTGAAGACACCATAACTGACACTTACCAGCTTCTCCTCTTCCTTCCCACCAAATGCTGTTTACAGTCAAAGCAAATAAACCCATTTCTCCAAGCAAGACAGAAGACAGAAATGGGAGTTCCAGAGATGAGAATATGCCAAAGAATACCCAATAGCTCATGGGCTCTTTAGTAGGGAGTAGAATACGGTCTCAAGGAGAGAAAATGGTCTTCCCCAGAGAGCTTTGCCTTGCTCAGTCTTCAGCACTGTTAGCACTAGAGGTCAAGGAGTAGGAGGAGGCCAGCATCCCATACACGTCCATGACTCAAAGAGCTCCAGGTTCCCATTCATTCCTCTCCTCCCTCCCTGAAGCTTCTCCTCTTGGAAAATGGGAAAACCAACTGAAGTCAGTCCCCTATGTAGGCGGGCAGTGAGTGATTCCATCGTCTCCCAGTCAATCAGGAATTCTATCTTCCCCCATCATATATGGAATTGAGACCGCCCCTCCTCAGCGCTTCCCCAAGCATGGGTCCAAACATGCTTACATGTGTAACAGATAGAGGGCGGTTCTTGGACAATGATGGATGACAATGACCCCGTAGAGAGGGGACCTTCAGGGAAGACCTCACGTAAAAGTTATCATTTGAGCTAAGACTTGAAGGAAACTGTTGGAGGTGAGGAAGGAGTCTATAGAGAATACAGAGAATCCCAGAATTTGAGTTAGGCAAGACAGTTGTCCAGGCTAACCCACATATAAAAATAATCGGCATCCCAACATACCTCACAAAGGCTGGAAATCTCTCCTAGACGGTCTCCATCAATGAAGGGCAAGCCAGCCCCTCTAGAGGAAGCCCAATCTACTTTAAGGCAGTTTCAATTCATAATACCCCCCACCCCAATATCAAACTCTTTCCAGGCAAGGGCGCCAACCAGGGAAAATGAGGAGTTGGGTTATTTCTCTAGACTGAGGGCAAATGTTTCTTGGAAATGCCTTTGAAGAGACTGACAAAAAAGGCTCTGTGCTGAGACAGAAAGAACAAATGGAGTCTGAATGCAAATTGCAAATCCCATTCTTTTCTTTATTTTCTCTAGTGAGAGGAATATGTGTCTTCTTTTACAACATAACTACTGAGGAAATAAATATTGTATGATGATATATATATATTTATATAACCTCTATCATCTTACCTGCTGGGTGGGAAGGGGGGAGTGTGGGAGGGAGAGGAAAAAAAAAACACGGATTGCAAAATATCAGAAGATGAAATTGTTTTTGATCTGAAAATTTATATTTAATTAATTACTCTAGAATATTTTTCCATGGTACCATGCTACATGTTCTTTCTCTCCCCTCTCTCCCCACCCCGGAGCCAACAAGCAAGAAAATGAAAATTGAAAATTTATTTGACGTGTAATTTGGAAAAAAATAAAACATAAGGAAATGCTGTTGTGATAGTGGTTTTTGGAAAAACAGGATCCCATTTCCTTGAGGGATTCATTAAATAGGCATTAATTAAGTGCCTACTAGGTGCTAGGCACTGTGCTAAGCACTTTACAAATATTATTTTATGTGATCCTCCCACTTATCCTATGAGCTGGATGCCAATAGGATCCCCATTTTACAGGCAGATGCTAATATGATCTCCATTTTACAGTCAAGGAAACTGAGGCAGAAAAATTTAAGGGACTTGCCAAGGTCTTGGGCTGCATTTGAAGTCAAGTCTTCCTGAGATGAGACCCAGAGCCCTAGCCACTGAGACACCAGTGTCTATGTCCACCGCCTAGACTTGTGGTCATGAAGGAACATGGCTAATCCAACTTAATCAGCATTTATGAAGTGCAAAGCGTGGGCCAAGGATTGTGCTAGATGGTAGGGATACAAAGGCAAAATGCTAAGGCTGCTTTTTATTAATATACATTTTTTTTATTGACAGGAAATTCTGCTTTCCAAAGCAGACAAGTTTTTAAGTTTGGAAAAGTCAAAATTAAGTGTTTCAGTGAAGGCTGCACACTTCGGTTAGACAGTTACATAGAGGAGGAGCCATTTTTAGCCCTTGCCTAGGGCACATTGAGTGCCTGTCCAGCTTCAGCTCAGCTCTGATGTGCCTTCTGGTCTTGAAGACCAGCCCTGATTTTTCTTGGTTAGGGAGAGACTTTTTTTTTTCTTTAGAATTAATTCTTTTTCAACCCAGGAGGAAGTTGTCTTTAATTTCTCAGCAAGGGTAGGACCTAGCCACCGCATTTCCCAAATTTAGGGAGCAGCAGCAGCTGGGGCATCATGAGTCAGTAGCAAAAATATTATTTTTGGAGACATTGATCCTGGGTAGTAGTGGATCGTACAAAAAGGCTGACTTCCCAGAATCAACTTGCCACCTGTGTGACCTCAGGTCAATCACTTCCAACTCTTGGCCTCAGTTTATATACAATGAGGGGGTTGGACTCGCTGGCCTCTTAGGACCCCGCCGGTTCTAAATCTAGGATCTACGTTGAGTCATCTCCCTGGGTCTCTTTGTCTAAATGTCCTCTTTGGACCAGTTGATTTCTAAGCTCCTTTTTAATACTACATCTAAAGATCTTATAGCCTTATTGATGCTATGGGAGAGTAGGGAAAAGGGGGAAAGGAGAAGCTACTCTAAAGATCCATTCCTCAGAGCAGGGGAGTATTGGAGGTGGGCCAGAAAGGAAGGAGCTCAAGTCACCATGTTGGCCATTATTGAAGCACAGACAAGGGACGTCAACATTGTCAGCACCTGGTGCCATATAACCTAAACAGCCTACTTGCCAGAGGTCATCCAGCATTCACTCCAAGGCTTCCAGGGAGGGAGAAGCCCATTCTTTTTTTTTTTTTTAAATATATTTTATTAGATCATTTCCAAGCATTATTCGTTAAAGACATAGATCCTTTTCTTTTCCTCCCTCCCCCCTCCCCCCATAGCCGACGCGTAAGTCCACTGGGCATTAGATGTTTTCTTGATTTGAACCCATTGCTTTGTTGATAGTATTTGCATTAGAGTGTTCATTTAGGGTCTATCCTCTGTCATGTCCCCTCAACCTCTGTATTCAGGCAGTTGCTTTTTCTCGGTGTTTCCACTCCCATAGTTTATCCTTTGCTTATGAATAGTGTTTTTTTCTCCTGGGTCCCTGCAAGTTGTTCAGGGACATTACACCACCACTAATGGAGAAGTCCATTACGTTCGATGATACCACAGTGTGTTTGTCTCTGTGTACAATGTTCTCCTGGTTCTGCTCCTCTCGCTCTGCATCACTTCCTGGAGGTTGTTCCAGTCTCCATGGAACTTCTCCACTTTATTATTCCTTTTAGCACAATAGTACTCCATCACCAACATATACCACAGTTTGTTCAGCCATTCCCCAATTGATGGGCATCCCCTCATTTTCCAGTTTTGGGCCACCACAAAGAGCGCAGCTATGAATATTTTTGTACAAGTCTTTGTGTCCATTATCTCTTTGGGGTACAGACCCAGCAGTGCTATGGCTGGGTCAAAGGGTAGATATTCTTTTAGCACCCTTTGGGCATAGTTCCAAATTGCCCTCCAGAATGGTTGGATCAGTTCACAGCTCCACCAGCAATGAATTAATGTCCCTATTTTGCCACATCCCCTCCAGCATTCATTACTTTCCTTTGCTGTTATGTTAGCCAATCTGCTAGGTGTGAGGTGATACCTCAGAGTTGTTTTGATTTGCATCTCTCTGATTATAAGAGATGTAGAACACTTCTTCATGTGCTTGTTAATAGTTTTGATTTCTTTATCTGAGAACTGCCTATCCATTTCCCTTGCCCATTTATCAATTGGAGAATGGCTTGATTTTTTGTACAATTGATTTAGTTCTTTATAAATATGAGTAATTAAACCTTTGTCAGAGGTTTCTATGAAGATTTTTTCCCAATTTGTTGTTTCCCTTCTGATTTTAGTTATATTGGTTTTGTTTGTACAAAAGCTTTTTAGTTTGATGTAGTCAAAATTATTTATTTTACATTTTGTGATTCTTTCTATATCTTGCTTGGTTTTAAAGCCTTTCCCCTCCCAAAGGTCTGACATGTATACTATTCTGTGTTTACCCAATTTACTTATGGTTTCCTTCTTTATGTTTAAGTCACTCACCCATTTTGAATTTATCTTGGTGTAGGGTGTGAGGTGTTGATCTATTCCTAGTCTCTCCCACACTGTCTTCCAATTTTCCCAGCAGTTTTTATCGAATAGTGGATTTTTGTCCCAAAAGCTGGGATCTTTGGGTTTATCGTATACTGTCTTGCTGAGGTCGCTTTCCCCCAGTCTATTCCACTGATCTTCCTTTCTGTTTCTTAGCCAGTACCAAATTGTTTTGATGACTGCTGCTTTGTAATATAGTTTTAGGTCAGGGACTGCAAGGCCCCCATCATATGTGTTTTTTTTCATTATTTCCCTGGATATCCTTGATCTTTTGTTCTTCCAAATGAACTTTGTTATGTTTTTTTCTAAATCAGTGAAGAAGTATTTTGGTAGTTCAATGGGTATGGCACTAAATAGATAAATAAGTTTGGGTAGGATGGTCATTTTTATTATATTGGCTCGTCCTATCCATGAGCAGTTAATGTTTTTCCATTTGTTCAAGTCTAGTTTTAGTTGTGTGGCGAGTGTTTTGTAGTTGTGTTCATATAGTTCCTGTGTTTGTCTTGGGAGGTAGATTCCTAGGTATTTTATTTTGTCTAAGGTGATTTTGAATGGGATTTCTCTTTCTAGTTCTTGCTGCTGAGCTGTGTTGGAGATATATAGAAAAGCTGATGATTTATGTGGGTTTATTTTGTATCCTGCAACTTTGCTAAAGTTGTTGATTATTTCAATTAGCTTTTTGGTTGAATCTCTAGGATTCTTTAAGTAGACCATCATGTCATCCGCAAAGAGTGATAACTTGGTCTCCTCCTTGCCTATTTTGATGCCTTCAATTCCTTTATCTTCTCTAATTGCTACTGCTAGTGTTTCTAGTACAATGTCAAATAGTAGAGGTGATAATGGGCATCCTTGTTTCACTCCTGATCTTATTGGGAATGCATCTAGTTTATCCCCATTGCAGATGATATTAGCTGTTGGTTTTAGATATATACTGTTTATTATTTTTAGGAATGACCCTTCTATTCCTATGCTTTCTAGTGTTTTTAATAGGAATGGGTGTTGTATTTTATCAAAGGCTTTTTCTGCATCTATTGAAATAATCATGTGATTCTTGCTAGTTTGCTTGTTGATGTGGTCAATTATGTGGATGGTTTTCCTAATGTTGAACCAGCCCTGCATCCCTGGTATGAATCCTACTTGATCATGGTGAATGATCCTTCTGATCACTTGCTGGAGTCTTTTTGCTAGTATCCTATTTAAGATTTTTGCATCTATATTCATTAGGGAGATTGGCCTATAGTTTTCTTTCTCTGTTTTTGACCTGCCTGGTTTTGGAATCAGTACCATGTTTGTGTCGTAAAAGGAGTTTGGTAGAACTCCCTCTTTGCTTATTATGTCAAATAGTTTGTATAGTATTGGGATTAACTGTTCTCTGAATGTTTGATAGAATTCACAGGTGAATCCATCAGGCCCTGGGGACTTTTTCTTAGGAAGTTCTTTGATGGCTTGTTGGATTTCAATTTCTGATATGGGATTATTTAGGAATTCTATTTCCTCTTCTGTTAGTCTAGGCAGTTTGTATTTTTGTATATATTCATCCATTTCTCCTAAATTGGTGTATTTATTGCCATATAATTGGGCAAAGTAATTTCTAATGATTGCCTTAATTTCCTCCTCATTGGAGGTGCTGTCCCCCTTTTCATCTTTAATGCTGTGAATTTGCTTTTCTTCCTTCCTTTTTTTAACTAGATTGACCAGTACCTTGTCTATTTTGTTTGTTTTTTCAAAGTACCAGCTTCTTGTCTCATTTATTAAATCAATAGTTCTATCACTTTCGATTTTATTAATTTCTCCCTTAATTTTTAGGATTTCTAATTTGGTTTTCTGCTGGGGGTTTTTAATTTGATCGCTTTCCAGTTTTTTCATTTGCATTTCCAATTGATTGATCTCTGCTCTCCCTTGTTTGTTAATATAAGCATTCAGGGATATGAATTTACCTCTGATTACCGCTTTGGCTGCATCCCAAAAGGTTTGAAAGGATGTTTCGCCATTGTCATTTTCCTTGATGAAATTATTAATTGTTTCTATGATTTCTTCTTTAACTAAACGGTTTTGGAGTATCATATTGTTTAATTTCCAATTGGTTTTAGATTTGGTTTTCCATGTACCATTACTAATCATTATTTTTATTGCCTTGTGATCTGAGAAGGCTGCATTCATTATTTCTGCTTTTCTGCATTTGTGTGCTATGTTTCTGTGACCTAATGTATGGTCAATTTTTGTGAATGTGCCATGTGGTGCTGAGAAGAAGGTGTATTCCTTTTTATCCCTATTTATTTTTCTCCATATGTCTATTAATTCTAATTTTTCTAAGATTTCATTCACTTCTTTTACCTCTTTCTTATTTATTTTTTGATTTGATTTATCTAAATTTGATAATGGTTGGTTTAAGTCTCCCACTAGTATGGTTTTATTGTCTATTTCTTCCTTAAATTCTCCTAGTTTCTCCATTAGAAATTTGGGTGCTATATTATTTGGTGCATACATATTGATTAATGATATTTCCTCATTGTCTATAGTCCCTTTTAACAAAATATAATTACCTTCCCTATCCCTTTTGATCAGGTCTATTTTTGCATTGGCTTTATCAGATATCATGATTACCACTCCTGCCTTCTTTCTATCAGTTGAAGCCCAGAAGGTCTTACTCCATCCTTTAATTCTGACCTTGTGGGTGTCAACCCGCCTCATGTGTGTTTCTTGAAGACAACATATGGTAGGGTTTTGGATTCTAATCCATTCTGCTATTCGTCTACGTTTTATGGGTGAGTTCATCCCATTCACGTTCAAAGTTATGATTGTCATTTGTGGACTCCCTGGCATTTTGATTGCCTTCCCTAATTCTAACCTTTTCTTCTTCGGCTCTACCTTTTAGTCCAGTGATTTACTTTGAAACAGTCCCCCTTGTCCCCTCCCTTGATGTTTCCCTTTTTAGTCCCTCCCTTTTTGTTCCCTCCCCCTCCCCCCTCTCTTTCCCTCCCTTTTTGTTCTCCCTCTCCCCCTCCCCCCCTTGGTTTCCCCTTCTCCTAACCCTTGTTGGGTAAGATAGAGTTCAAGATCCCAATGGATCTGGATGTTTTTCCCTCTCAGAGCTGATTTCCCTGAGATTGAGGTTTAAGTAACCCCCCCCCTCTCTTCCTCTCCTTCTTATAGGAGTTTTCTTCCCCTCCCCTTCCCATGTGAATCTTTGTGTGAGAATGATTATTCTATTTGGTCTTTCTTTACCCCCTATTTATACATTACATTTTCCCCACATGTTAGTATACATAGGTTGATATAAATGTAGTCCTTATAGAAGAGAGTTTGAGTTAAAGAAGAAGATAACATTTTCCCCTTTCCTTAATATTTACCTTTTCAGGTATTCCTTGCTCTTTGATTTTCAGTATCAAACTTTCCACAGAGCTCTGGTCTTTTCTTTGCAAAAAGTTGGAAGTCTTCTATTTTGTTGAATGCCCATACTTTCCCTTGGGAGTATATAGTCAGTTTTGCTGGGTAGCTGATTCTTGGTTGGAGACCCAGCTCTCTTGCCTTTCTGAAGATCATGTTCCATGCCTTACGATCATTCAGAGTGGAACTTGCAAGGTCTTGGGTGACCCTGATTGGCATTCCTTTATATCTAAATTGTCTTTTTCTGGCTTCCTGTAGGATTTTTTCTTTTGTTTGATAGCTTTGGAATTTGGCAATTACATTCCTGGGAGTTGTCTTTTGGGGGTTTAGTGTAGAAGGTGTTCTGTGAGCTCTGTCAGTGGCTGTATTGCCCCCTTGTTCTAGAATCTCTTGGCAATTTTCTTTGATTATATCTTGTATCACCATGTCCAGTTTGGTGTTTATTTCTGGCTTTTCTGGGAGTCCAATTATTCTTAAATTATCCCTTCTCCCCCTATTTTCCAGATCTATCACCTTGTCGGTGAGATATTTTATGTTCTCTTCTAATTTCTTGGTATTTTGGCTTTGCTTTATTGATTCTTGCTCTTTTACACGATCGTTGTCTTCCAGCTGCCTGATTCTGGCCTTTAAAGCCTGGTTTTCTTTTACAGTTTGGTCAAACTGGTTTTGTAGATGCGTGAATTTCTTTTGCATTATTTCCAACTTTTCCTCCCAGAAGGCTTCCATCTTTTTGGTCATTTCTGATTCAAATTCTTCATAGGTTTGTGGAGAGTTTCCATTTCCTTTGGAAGGTTTTGGAGCATTTTCTTTTATATTATCTTCTGTCTGCTCTGTATTTTGTATTTTGGCTCCATAGAATGTGTCCAAAGTCGCCCCTTTCTTCTTATTTTTCTTGGTATTTTGGGGCTTCTGTGGTTCTGTGGAGTTTGCCATTTCTGAATGTGGAGGATTAGTTTTTCTTGCCTCTGTCTGGTGTTCAGAGGCAGTCCTGGGCAGATGGTTCTATGAGCTTTCCCTGGGTTAAACTGAATATGCCTCACTGGAACTGGAATGGAAGGGTCGGACCACGAGGCCACACTCTCCCCCCGGCTCGCTTTCCGGAAGTTGCCTTCAGAATCGCTGGCCGTGAGGCTGTTTCGTCAGCCTGCGGGGGGATGGGCTGCAGGTAGCCCAAGCTCTGAGGGCAAGGACTTTCACTGAGACTTGGATAGCAGGATCCAGCCCGTGAGGCTGTCTTGCCCGCCCTGAGGGTTGCTGTTGTTTCGACCAGCTCTCTGCAGCGGAAGCCCCAGGCAGTAACTTTCACCGGGACTGTAGAAGGCCCTGAGGGTTCTGCTCTCTGAGCCCGGCCGGGCTGCGGCTTCCGGGAGCCTTGGACTCTGCGCTCCTACCCCTGAGGTCCGAGTGATCTTGGGTTCTGGCTTTTAAGGGGAGCCGTACCTTTTGAACCGGGTCCAGGTCCAGGAGGAGGGTTCCCAGGGTCTGTGCTGTTGATCGTTTTGGATTTCGGCGCCTTAGGAGCTTATCGTTTGAGATCGGTCGGGAAGGGTTTTCCGGAGATCTGAGCTTTAGCTTTCTCTAAGCCGCCATCTTAACCGGAAGTCCCGAGAAGCCCATTCTTTCCCAAGATTGTTGATTCCACTTTGGGATAGTGCTACTAGAATAGTTTTAGAGGGATGGTGGTATGTCTTGGGAGGAAGGAGATTTAAGGTTTAGGATAGCAACAAACCCTGATATAATTTATAACACTATCTTTTTCTTGAACCTCCTACCTTCTGTCTTAGAATCAATACTGTGTACTGGTTCCAAGGCAGAAGAGTGGTAAGGGCTAGGTAATGGGGGTTAAGTGACTTACCCAGGGTCACACAGTTGGGAAGTGTCTGGGGACAGATTTGAACCCAAGACTAGTCCTGGCTTTCTATGAGCCCCTTAGCTGCCTTCTACAACATTATCTTTGAGAGTCACTGCTCTTCTCCTTCTCCTGCATTAGGTAAGTCTTTTTTTCCATTTCATGCCCATAGCATTTTTAAATACATGCTATGTACCTATATGCATACATATATGTGTATTTCAACATATACACATATGTGTATATATGCATGTATTCTATGTTTGTGAGCATACATACACACAAATTAAATTTGAAGTAGATGGAGGGGGGAACATTAATGATAGCAGAAAAAGAATCAGGAATATTGAGAATGACTCCAAGCATTATTTGAGCCTAAGGGAACTAGGAATTCTAAGATCCTGGGCAGAGGAAGGAGAGTATTCTTTTTTTTTTTTAACATTATTTTATTTGGTCATTTCTGAGCATTATTCATTGGAGACAAAGATCATTTTCTCCCCCTCCCCCCCACCTATCCCATAGCCGACGTGCGATTCCACCGGGTATCACAAGTGTTCTTGATTCGAACCCATTTCCATGTTGTTGGTGTTTGAACCAGTGCTCATTTAGAGTTGGAAGGAGAGTATTCCAAAACAAAAGCTCAGGCAAGCAATTGCTTAGAGAGGACACGTCTACTTGGTTTTAAACTAGGGATCTTGGACAAAGTGATGGCTAGCCTAAGTCATAGGATAATGTATCAGGATATCAGGTAGGGGAAAACCAGAGTCAAGACAAAAGAATGCATATAAAATAATTTTTAAAAAATGATCTTTTAGTAGAATATCTATGCTAGGGGGCAGCTGGGTAGCTCAGTGGATTGAGAGTCAGGCCTAGAGATGGGAGGTCCCTGGTTCAAATCTGGGCTCAGACACTGTGTGACCCTGGGCAAGTCACTTTACCCCCATTGCCTAGCCCTTATCACTCTTCTGCCTTGGAGCCAATACATAGTATTGATTCTAAGACAGAAGGTAAGGGTTTGAAAAAAGAGTATCTATGCTGATTAGTAGAAATAGCATACAAGTCCATAATGTTTCTTTTTCAACAGAAGATGAAGATGATCAGGTATACTTGTGAGCTGAACAAGCATCTGACCCTACAACCCATAATTGGAGCTTATCTATTTAAAACAACTGTCGCCACGATATCATCTCCACCCTTAAATACCCAGAAAGCAATTTGTAATAACCAAGCTTAATATAACCTTAAGATCTGCAAATTGCTTGACACTTTTTATTTCTTGGGATCTTCAGAGAAACCCTCTCAGGTTGATGCTATTATTTCCATCTTAAAGAGAGAGAAAATGAAACTCAGAGAGGCTGTATCTTATTGAGAGTCACACAGGTAAATGCCAGAAGTGAGATTCAAACCCATGTGGTCCAGAATCCAAGGCAGCCTTCTTTCCACTACAAAAAGAAGAGTTTCAAACAGGGCCAAAATAGATTCACTTGAAACTCCAGGAGAAAGTTGAGTGAATATTTTAATTTGTCATCTAGATTTGGTTCTTCACATCACCATATTTCAGTTCTATTTTATCCAGAAAAGAGATAATCAAATTAAAATGATTGACAACTATCAAAACATTCCTTCCTAGAGTATGTGGTAGAATATTCTAAAAGTGAGATCTTGAATACAATTTATAATTGAATTGTATCACTGAGAAATTATTTTTTAATTTTTTAAAAATTGATAAACTTTTATTAAGTACTTACTATATGCTAATTGGTGAGTTAGGGGGGTGTCTATCCCGGGCATGTGAAGTCTTCCCTCAGTGGAAGGGGCAGATGAGAGCAATCTGTTCCAATGATCAAGAAGGTGGTGAAAGTGGGTGCTGTGTGATGCTTAAAACTTGATTAGGCATCAAAGAAGCCAAGGTGATCCACTGCATCCTAGTGGAGTCATCACTAGTCATTGTGACTTTTGTCTTCCACTGGACTTTAATGACTCTGGAAGAGAGAATGAGGCCAAGGACTTTCTGCAACTCTGCTTTGCTCAACCAATTAATCTGAGTCAAAAGACATCACTAGTGATGTTATTTTGTTCCTCTTTGAGTACGAAGACTAACAACCAACTAAACAACTGTATGCCAGCCATTGTGCTAAGTGTTTTCCAAATATTTTCTCATTTAATTCTCACAACCTTGGGAGGTACTATTATGATCCCCATTTTAAGTGAGGAAACAACTGAAGAGGACATAGATAAAGAGATATACCTCTGGTCACATAGTTAGTAAACATCCAAGGCCAGATTTGACCTCAGGTCTTCCTGACTCCAGACCTTATGATTTTATCCATCATACCATCCAATATCCAACATATGTGTTAAAAAAGTGGATGCTCATTGGTCTTCATTTATACAAATATACTTCTTAAAGTACTAGAGAACTAATATTCATTGATACTTTAAAATAGATTTGGAATGCAGAATTCTGATTGATTTATATCAACCTTTCAAATATCAACAATTCTCTCCTTACATAAATTTTCATTATGAAAATTTGACTTTAGGTCAATAATTTTGAAAGACATTTCAGTGAACCACCAGTGATAAAGAGTAGATACAAAAAGACTGTCTGCCCTTTGATCTAGCTATATAGCACTACTGGGTTTGTACCCCAAAGAGATCATAAGGAAAAAGACTTGTACAAGAATATTCATAGCTGCACTCTTTGTGGTGACAAAAAACTGGAAAATGAAGGGATGCCCTCCAATTGGGGAATGGCTGAACAAATTGTGGTATATGTTGGTGATGGAATACTACTGTGCTAAAAGGAATAATAAAGTGGAGGAATTCCATGTGAACTGGAACAACCTCCAGGAAGGGATGCAGAGCTAAATAAGCAGAACCAGGAAAACATTGTATATAGAGACTGATACACTGTGGCTCAATAGAATGTAGTGGACTTCTCTACTAGCAACAGTGCAATGATCCAGGACAAATCTGAGAGACTCATGACACAGATACTATCCATATCCAGAGAAAGAACTGTGGGAGCAGAAATGCAGAAGAGAAACAACTGCTTGATCACATCGGTTGATGGGGATGTGACTGGGGACATAGACTCTAAACAATCACCCTAATGCAAATATCAATAATATGGAAATGGGTCTTGATCAATGACACATGTAAAAGCCAGTGGAATTGTGCATCAGCTATGGGAGGGGGGGAGAGAAAGAACATGAATCATGTAACCATGGAAAAATATTCTAAATTAATTAATTAAATGAACATTTTCCAAATAAAAAAAGAGTAGATGCAGTAAGAGGGAAGGAACAACATACTATAAATCTATGAAAACTTTACTGGAAAGTACTGTGAATACTTGAACTTTTCATTTCATAATTCTGTTTATTATCATGGCACAATACTTGATTGTCTTCAATTTAGTACATATTATGACTGTGTAAAAGCATTATTTTGGGTTTAACTTTGTTATATAGGCTAAGTGAAGTAGGTGAATAGGGGCAAACTGTAACTCTAACCCTAAGTCTGCCTTGCCACTGCCTCTCCCTCTAACCTTATGACTCATATTGTTTACTCCCACTCTATGCTTAAATTTGCCTCATCCTCGATTCATTAAAATCGTCTTATGTAGAAGACTGTGGAGTGGCTCCTTTACATGAAGCAACAACTGTCTGTAAATACACTAAGTCTTCTAATTCACATAATGAGATAACTAGGCAAGTAGTAATATAATCATCATCATCATCATCATCATGCTCATAATAGCTCACACTTACATGGAACTTTACTATTTCCAAAATAACTTTATAAACATTAATTAACTTGTCCCTGCCCTTTGGTCAAGCTACATGGCTACAATGACATATAAAATAAATGGGACTTTTACCAACTTAAAAAAATGCAAGTAGTTATCTACAAGGCTAATGTAATGGAATTCATCGTCTTTTTATTTCGCTGAATTTCTAGAGCATAATTATATGCTGTTTTTTATTGGCCTTATATCATGGGGAATAGGAGCTATTCCGCAGAAGATGCTTGACCTGCCAAATGAGTGAAAGTTATTGGAAGAAGTACAGCAGAAAAAGGTCTGGCTTTGGAATCAGGGGACCTGAATTTGAATGGCAGCTTCACTGTGACTGCCTATGTGACCTTGGAAAAGTACTTAACCTATCTGGCTCTCAGTTTCTCTTCTGTAAAATGCATCAGTTGGACAATCAATGATTCATAGGGTTCCTTCTAGTTCAAAATCTGTCTCTGTGTGTCTTTCTCTGTCTCTCCATCTCTGTCTCTGTGTGTGTGTGTGATTAGAAAAGGAGATAGGCTAGTCATGCAACAAGATATATGTATAAACATGAGTGGTGCACTGGTACCCATCAAATGTCAAAAGACTTTTTAGAGAAAGCTCCACTGGGTGGAGCCCATATGGAGGACTTATGGGAGGTTGTGGATGAAAGTCACACAGGATGAGAAGGCATTGGATGGGTTATATTCTCTACCAGTAGAGGGAAAATCCTCATTGATGAGATCATGGATCCCTTGAAGTAGTGAAGAATTTATTGTTCTCTCTTTGCCTGTACAGATCTTCTGCCCCAACAAGATTGGAAGCTTCTTGAGTACATTCATATGCTGTCTCCTCCTTTCTGCCATCATCAGTTGCTAGCAGTGTGCACAGGGAAAATAAGGGTCGATAAATACTAGTTGACTTGATATGATGAAACTGTAAATAACTGATTCCATTCATTTCTGTGAAACAGGTCAAGGTGATGTGATTTTCTTGGTGTGGAAGCTTCCTCAATTTACTTGTGCCATGAAGCCTACATGCCTTGGGTATCTTCTTGAATTGGAATGTCTGAAGAAATGTCATCTAATGGTCAGCTTCCTGTTTCTGAGTCGACACTAAACTAAGTAGACTGGCCCTCCAAGCAGCCCATTATGGGTCCATTCTCAGAGACCTTCAAGTTTGTTTGGATGGCACAGTTGCATTCTACTCTCATAGCCTACCGGACCCAAGGGCTACCTCTCTGCTACACTGAATTTGAGACAATTTTTTTAATAGTATTTTATTTGATCATTTCCATGCATTATTCATTAAAGACAAAGATCATTTTCTTTTCCTACCCCCCACCCCCCGTAGCCGACGTGTGATTCCACTGGGTATCACATGTGTTCTTGATTCGAGCCCATTACCATGTTGTTAGTATTTGCATTAGAGTGTTCGTTTAGAGTCTCTCCTCTGTCATGTCCCCTCAACCGCTGTAGTCAGGCAGTTGCTTTTCCTCGGTGTTTCTACTCCCTCAGTTTGTCCTCTGCTTATGAATAGTGTTTTTTCTGCTGGATCCCTGCAAATTGTTCAGGGACATTACACCGCTACTAATGGAGAAGTCCATTACGTTCGATTATACCACAGTGTATTAGTCTCTGTTTACAATGTTCTCCTGGTTCTGCTCCTCTCGTTGAGACAATTTCTTAGGCATTGTGTAATCTCTGTGCTTTAAGTAATGATTGTGTTCATCTGGCTATGGGAGTTATCTATTGTTGTTGACTGAATTTTAGCCACTCATGCCTTAATTTGTGTATCATTTTAAATAACATGAAACAGAACCTTATTGTTATTATGGAGAGAAGAATGAACCTGGGGTTTGAGTTCTAGCTCTGCCACCTGCCAAATTTCATCTTTTGTTTCTGGAGGGTCAACGCTCTTTATTTCCCATTCCATTCCACTCAGTCCTAGGATTAAGGGATTTCCCTTGATGAAGTATACAGAACATGTTGCCTTCACTAACATTAACAAGAACAGTTTTGACCAGAAGACAAAAATGATTTTGTCTCTTGTTTTGTAAACATGGCGGATTCACTTATTCTTTTTAAACCCTTACCTTCTTAGAATAGATACTGAGTCAGAAGAGCTGTAAAGGCTAGGCAACCAGGACTAAATGACTTGCTCAAGATCACAAAGTTGGAAAGTATCTGAGACCAGATTTGAACACAGAACCTGTCATCTCTAGACTCAGCTCTTTATCCACTAGCAAGCTCATATATATTTATTTATTTGGCAGAGCATCCACTCTTGCAAGACACTAAACTGGAGAGCAGGTATACACAGACAAAAATGAAAATCCTTGATCTCCACTGACACAGGAGTCAATACAAAATACATAGAAAATGAGTCCGAAGTTGGTACTAATGACTAGGGAGATCTGGAAAAGTTTCAAGTGGGAAACAATGCTTGGGCTGAGCCTTGAAGGGAGCTGGGGATTCCAAGGTCTAGAGGGGAACAGAAAGGGCAGTGGAAGCATGGGGAAGAGCCTGTGCCAAAGCATAGAGCTGCCAATGGAATTCTGTGCCTGGGAATCGCCAAGAGGCAGTGTTAATGGAACCAAGAGTCCGTGAGACCGAATGATAGGAGACCAATGTGGAATTATAGGTGGTAGGAAGTCTGCAAAGGGCTTTCTATGCCGGGCTCTGCATTTTATCCTAGAGGTTAGAGGAAGCTACAGAAGCTTCTAGACCAGAGAATAGTTGCATAAAATGATGTATACTTTAGAAAATGGCAGCTAGGTGGTGCAGTGGATAGAGCACCAGACTTGGAGCCAGGTAGACCCATCTTCCTGAGTCCAAACATACATATACTAGCTGGGTGACCTTAGGCAAGTCATTTCACCTTGTTTGCCTCAGTTCCTCATCCATAAAATGAGCTAGAGAAGGAAATACCAAACCACTCCAGTCTCTTTGCCAAGAAAATGCCCACTGGGGTCATGAAGAGGCAGACACGACTGAAAAAAATAACTGATAATATTTTAGTAATATCCATTTGGAGAATCAAAAGCCAATGAGGCATTGGGAATGTATATGTTGTAAAAACAGAAGGTAGAAATACAATCTTATTAAAACAAAGCCAATGAGGGAAAAAACAGATTTATTTAGTTAAAATGTTTCTTTTAGCAAGACCCCAGAATGTAGGGAGTGATCAGCATTCACAGGCGCAGGTCATCTATTGCATTTATTGGAGGTCTCATTATGAGGCCATTTTTCTTTCTAACTACTGTAGATAAGGCTAGTTTATTGTCTTCTGTTATCTTTGATTGGTTTGGGATCCTAATTTTTCCTGCTTTACTGCAAGAACCGAGGAAATCAATTTATGGAATATAATGATACAATTAGAACTCCTACTACCATTGGGAATGTTCTGTATCTTGAGGAATTAATTTTACACCATAATTGCGATCCAAACCACTCCAGTTTCTGGCCAAATTGAACAAAAGAAAAATCTCAAATTGAACTCCCCAAAAGTTCATGTTGCAATTTAGAATTAGATACTGCTGGCCTCTTTTATATCCTGCGCATGCACAAAAGGAAATAAAAAGAAAAGACTACTAACTAAGCCAAGTCAATTCAACTAATAAGCTTTTATTGAGTGAATACTAAGTGCCAAGGACTGTGCTAGGCTTTGGGCATACAGAGATGAAAAAGAAGCATCCCTCGCCCTCAAGGAGTTTATATTTGACTATGAAAAATTACATGTAAACAGAAAAGTACAAACACATATGATAATTAGAGGAGGAGAGAGAGATGATGGTAAGCTCCAAGTTCTAGTGAAAGCGATTATGGGAATTAGGGCTAAATTTTGGTACTGATTCTCTCATGACTGAGGCCCAGAGAGATAAAGAAGCTTCTCTAAGGCTATTATTTTTGTCAAGTCATTTCAGACTCTTCATGACCCAATTTTGGGTTGGTTTGTTTTTTGCAAAGACTCTGGAGTAGTTTGTCATTTTCTTCTCCAGTTCATTTTACAGATGAAGAAACTGAGGCAAACATGGTTAGGTGACTTGCCTAGGGTCACCCAACTACATCTAAAACTGGATTTGAAGATGAGTCTTCTTGATTCTAAGCCCAGTGCACTATCCATTGCACAATCTTGCTGCCCTCTAAGATTATAATCAAAACATGTCATCCCACAGAGAGGAATGTACAAAGTAGTTAATTAATAGGACAGCAACACCAACAACGAATAATGTGTGGCAGTTTGACATCTACAAGTTATTTTGCATTCATTATCTCCTTTCTATCCCCTTAACAGCTCTGTAAGTTAAGTATTAAAAGCGTTATTATCCCCATTTTTCAGATAAGGAAACCAAAGTTGCCCAGGTCTAAGGAATAACATGAACCCAGGTTTCTCCCAACCTTTGTCTCAGGCTCTTTCCCCATTGCGTAGCATATTCCAGCACTGCCACGGAATCTGGCTCTTGGGAAGGATGGGGATCTTTCCAAGTGTGTTTTCATGTTTGTTGATTAGAAAATGATTGGGCTTCATGATGAGTTTAGGAGCCCACCCTTGTTAGCTGGAAGAAGGATGTGCTGATGCTCTAAGCTCTGCTCCCCGACTCCTGCTTGCACACATTCAGCAAATGTGCTCAAATTAGAGGGCTGAAGAAACTGCTAAGAATAGGTAACCCAGCTGTAATATGTCAAGTGTTCACCAAGCTGATTCAACAGTCATCAAGTTAACGAAGGATGATAGGCTGAGGGGGGTTTTGGCATCTGGCTTGTTTCTGGCTCTTTGGTTTTGACAAATCATGAAGTCCTAAGAGCTCCTCGCATTTCTTCAAAGCACACCCTGAGAGCTCTTAAGCACCATCACGCCGAAGCCAGAGATTGCTTTATTAACTGTCTTTGGAAATCTGGATCCATTCTTTCACATGCCAATAAAGGGCTCTTGGAATGACTTAGCTAATAGATGTGAGCGGCGCAGCGATATGACTATTACCTAGTCCATCCAGAGCAATTTCTCATTGATATAGCATCGATTTCTACTCTTTATTTCCTTTATAGACACTAAAGTTTACCGGTCAATGGCAGGAACAGAATCTATTGATTCACCTAATGTGACAAGAGTATATAAGAAGGGGATGGCAGTGGCAATTCAGGGACTGACCTTTACACAGGTTATGTATAAGTTTCCATGTGGTTTATGGTGCCAGGAAAATTAATTAATATAGCCAAGGAAAGAGGAGGTAGAATGGGAAGCCCTTACAGCAGCTCATGGTAGTGTACATGAAATATTACGGAGAGTCTACATGTCCATGATTGCAATAGATTCTCTCAACTACACTGAGGTGATGCATGCAAACATCATAATTCCCATTTTACAGATAAACAAACTGTAAAGCTGAGAATATTTGTATTCCCTGGCCCGCAAAATGTAGCTGGAACTCGGGGAGTATTAGTCTCGGTCCCTTGCCACTATAGTTTAAATCCTCTAAATACTCAGAGAAATATGATATTATGGTAGTGGGCACTCCCTCTGGAGATGCAGATTGCAATCATTGTGCGAAAATCTAGCCCTCGTCCTACCCAGAATTCTGCATAATGAGTTTATTTGATTTCTTGATAAATTGGGGAGGTATACAGGTATGACCACTGGTTTTCTCTTGACCTTGCCACCATACCTTAGTCCCCTATAAACTTTGGAATCATTGATCTGCAACTGTAAGGGACTGTTAAGGCATTCTAGTCCAATCTCCTCATTTCACAGATGAAAAAATTGAGGGCTACAGAGATTAAATGACTTACCCATCATCACATAGGTAGTAAGTAGAAGAAGAAAGATATGAACTCACATCCCATCATTTTTTGTTCTCAATTTTTCAACTCCCAAACATTGATTTCTCTGTTTCCCACCTCCTTCTACTCATTGAGATTAAAAAGCAATGAGAGAAAATGTAAGACATATAGAATCCTTATTTTATATGAGCATGTTCAAGCAAAAAAAAAAATAATTCCCACATTGGCTCTTTCCAAAAATGTGTTTCTCATTCCGCACATCATCTCTCTGTCATGAAGAGGGCAGTGTTCTTCATCATCTTTCCCTCCCTCTCTGCTAATAACATATTTTTTGTTTCCTATTTTCTTGGCAATAATAATAATATGGACACAAATAACTATAATCATGGACAGTGAATGACATAGTGCATTAAAGTTTCCAAATCCCTTTCCATATGTTGTCTTATGGATCCTCACAGTAACCTTGTAAAGAATTTTGAGTATACGGTGATAATTCAAAGTCATTCTGCAGCTTTTTGGGTTCTGTATTTGCATTTCAAAAGATCTCTAATGTAGGTAGGTAGTTAGAAGAGATAATGACTTTGATCCTCACTATTTAATTTACGCATGTAGCTTTTCCTTACCCACTCAGCTATATGGGCAAGCAGAAGAGACATAAGGTTAAAAAGCTGGGTACCATTCTCCTCCAGACCAAAAGCCATTTGGTATTTATTAATAGTATAGGTAGTTATTAAGCAACTCAGCATTACTAGGCTTATCATTTACTTTGCAGAGATTGAAAATTGGGAGGTTGGTAGAATGCTCACCTTGAGTTAGGATTAATTGTCTAACAGGGTACTAAAGCCCCTAGACCAATGATGGCAAACCTTTTAGAGACTGAGTGCCCAAACTCACACTGCATATGAGTTGCCCCTTATCGCAGACAAGGGGAGAGAGGAAGAGTTCCCATTGGGCTTGTGGGCAGAGGGACAGGGGAGAAGAGCAGCCCCCCTCTGACATGTGTGCCATAGGTTCACCAACATGGCCCTAGACCAAGAAAAGGAGTCCAAAAAAGGACTCCTACTAATAATGAATAATAATTATTAATGATGATGGTGATGAAAATAATTATTTCTAGCAGTTAGCTGGTTATTTAAAGTTTACATGGTGTTTTGTTTTACATATAGTATCTCCCTAATCTCCTTTGATGACTAAATAGGAGTACCTGAAGTAACTGGGAGGCCCCTGCTCATTGTTCTAGAAAGTTTAGCTTTGAAAATGATCATCTTTTGTTGAGTTGATGGGAGGCTTAGGTAGCTGAGATCAGGAGAAAAACTAATAGAATCTTCCCCAGAGGAGGTTTTGGCTTGTTTGTCTTTTATGAATCCTCAGTCTATAGTTTCTACTTTTATTAAGGGGGTTGGGAAAAGTGTAGGGGCTTGATAAAATATGACAGCAGCGTCCATTCCTCACTTGAACAGATAATGAAAGACTTCAGGGGAATCAGAGTCTGGAGATGACACACTTAGCAGAATGGCATTTGCCAGAATCTTCACCATCAGTGGGGAGTGGGGTTGGAAGGAAGAAAAGAAGGAAACAAGCATCTATTAAGTGCCTACTATGTGCCAGACACTGTGCTAAGCACTTTACATATATTATTTCATTCAAACTTCACAACAATCCTGGGAGGTAGAAGAGATGTGAGCTGTCTTTTCCCAGAAGCATCCTGGTGACCCGCATTGCCCATGTGCATCCACTCTTCCCCCTTTTATGGTATTTATCGATGGAAGAATGCGGTCCAGGTTTGTGGAATAAATTTCAACTCTGTTTTCTTACTCCGTCATTTTATCAAATGCTCATGCCTTGAATTATGTCCTTTAAGCAATTATTAAGGATCAGCACATTGATGAGGACAGGTTAGCTATGCTTTCAATGGATTGGACCTACAGATTTCCTTGAATGGGATAGTTATATGTTGAGAACCGCTTGGGAATTAGGAAGGTTTACCTAGGTACCAGATAGGATTTTTTTTTTTGCTTGGGGGGGGGGGAATGAAGGGTAGTAGAAGTCTGTGACTCTATGATTTCATTAGTGCAGAGAACTTTAGAAAATTGTAGAAATTTCCTCTGCCAGTGTAGACCAACAGCTACCAGCAATTTATAGTTGTAGAAAGTTGGCTAGAGTCACTAGAAAGGCTAAATGGCTTGTCCAGTATGTGGCATAGACAATCTTTTAATCTAAGTCTTCCCAACTCCAAGGCTGACTTTTTTTCCTTTTTTCTTTTTCCAGATTACATGTCAATACAATTTTAAATAGCCATTTTTTGACATTTGGCAATCTGTGTTTTCTCCCTCCCTCCCACCTCTCCCCCTTCCCCAAAACAACAGGTAATATGATACCGGTTGTCCATTTGTTATCATACAATACATATTTCCCTATTTGTCATATTCTGAAAGAAGACATATTGTTTACACTAGAGAAAAATTCATGGAGGAAATAAAATGAAAAATGCCATACTTCTATCTGCATTCAGATTTCATCAGTTCCTTCTATAACAGTGAATAGCTTTTTTTCTTCATGTACTCCTTGGAGTTGTCCTAGATCCTTGCATTGCTCATAAAAGTTAAATTATTGGCAGTTGATCATCGTCCTTTATTGATTTTACTGTGCATAATGTTTTCCTGGGTCCACATCTGACTTTCTACTATGCTGGCTATCTCTCACAGCAGGTACTCTTATCTCCATTTTATAGATGAGAAAATTGAGGCACAGCAAAATTAAGTGACTTCCCACGGTCACACAGCTAGAGAGCGGAAGAGATGGAATTTGAACCCAAATCTTCCTGATTCCCAGTTTAGTGTCCTCTACACCATTCTCTACACCACTGTCCCAAACAATTCCAAAGTCTGGACTTAAATCCCCCCAAGCCCTTGCTCCACTTCCCCAAAATGCTTTGTAATCTCACTGAATTCTCAGGTGGGTCAAGATCGAGAAGGGATTTAACCTGATTGCAAAGGCTTTTGTGGCTCTTTTGAACTTCCGTTTTGGAGCAGACATGGCTCTTCCATGATGTGAGATTATCTTGTCTAGGCCTCTCTGGCCTAGGCATGTGTTTCTTATCCTGTATTTTCTTTAATCATTAATCTTTAATAAACCTCATAAAAATATAATACTCCTTACAGAGAGAAACTAATCTCTACCTGCCTCAGTTTCTCTAAATTTTAATCTTTACAGTTGGGCTCCAAAAGGATGAGTGGTAAAGGCAGGTTTCCAGGCTGACATATGCCACCAGAGCTGGCACAACTCTCAGCCTATTGACTCTCTTCACAAAGTCAAAGAGGAGATTTGAAGTTTGAAGTCCGAATTCCTCCTTTAGCACCCAGAGGTTATTTTCAATTAATCTGTGACAACTTAAAAATGGGTCAAATCTTTGGCCTCGAGTGTTTTGTGGTGACCCTTTAATTGAAACCAGTTCCTTGCATTCTCTTTAATTTGGAAAAAATCATTAAAAGAAAACAAAACAATAAGCGCAGATAAAAAAAAAACCCACTACTCAATCCAAACAAATAATCTTGGGGGGTTTGTGTCCTTGTTTTTGCTCCTGGTTTTATTTGTTTGTTTTTCTTAAAACGAGGCATTGTGGATAGATGCTGACTTCTCTGAGAGCACAGAATGAAGTTTGACGCCTGCAGGTCAACCTTTCTTTTCAGGATGCTTCTGTCCAAGCTGAAAGGGTCCACTGTGTTTGGGAAACCAATTTTCACTGGGTCTTTGACTCTGGGTTTTTTCATCATCAAAGACTTCCAGAGCTCCCTTGGCTGACCTTGATGATAGCTGATGCCCCTCTACAGCCTGGGGCAGCCTCTACTGCCATAGCATGTCCAGCACCCTAACTCAAAGCACACCACTTGATGGTTCAATGGGTTGGAAAGAGTGGTTTCATATTAATTGTTTTCTAAAGTCACAACTGCCAGGAAAGAGTTGGCAGGAGTGTGCAGAGTCTTAGGGTGGCATGTCTGCAATGATATCTTGCCTCTGGGCTTTATACCACCGTCCTTTCACATCGATCTCCCAATCTAAGAAATCTGAAGCCAATTGGATGACCTTGACTTTGCTAACTATTTTTTGTTGTTGTTGTTGAGATATTGGAGGCAAATCCCCAGGACTGGGAAATAGAATGCACTGAATGGAGCCATTCGATTTTGAGCCTTTCAAGGGCTCTGCCTGTTTTCCCCTTTCTGTATTATCTCCTATGTTTAGCAGAGTGCCTAGTTCATAGTAGCTTGCATCAAAAATGCTTAATGATGGACTGACTAGAAATAATCCAATGGGGATTCTGCCTGGCTCACCCAGTGAGCTGGTGTACAAATGTGCTATGCATTGATTCAACAAGTTCAATTGAATCTTACAAACATTTGTTGAAGCATTTAGTAATTCCCAAGAGGGACCGCTGTTACCGAGGGGCCAAGTGGCTGGGATGAACATGCTTCTTGTCGAAGGCATGTTGGACTTGGGACCAGGGATTTGGGAGAGACACTATCACCTACGACTCCAGAGTAGTTGGTGAGAGTGTTGAATTTGAAATCAGAGGAACAGAATTCAAATCCAGACTGTCACTTGCTATGTCTGTGATGTTGGGCAACTCGTTTAACATGAGGTAACATCTGCAAAATGAAAGGAGATGAATTAGATGACCTTTCCACAGGACTCAGAAGAGGAAATAGACTCATGAATGCACAGTGGTTTGCCCAATCATGTTGCTGTTTTTGCATCATTTTTCAGTTATGTCTCATCTTGGCAAAGATACTAGAGCAGTCTACCATTTCATTTTCCAGCTCATTTTGCAGATGAGGAAATTGAGGCAAACAGGAGAACAACACTTGCCCAGGGTTACACAGCTGGTAAGTGTCTGATACCAGATTTGAACTCAAGAAGATGAATCTTCCTGACTTCAGATCCAATAATACCCAGTTGGTAAATGGAATAGCTGAAATTCCATGCCAAATGGCCTCTTGACTTCCAATCCATGCTCTTTCTAATACACCAAGAAATTCATCAGTGCGACAGGGCTACACTCCTATGGAATAAATAGAGAGTATAGTAGATATGAGTAAAAGACTTGGAGTCAGGAAGACCTGGGTTCCAATCCTATTTCAGACACTTATTCATTATGTGACCCTGAACAAATGATATTGCCTCTTCCAGTCTCTTGTTTTCCTCACCTGTAAGATGGGGAAAATGGCACCCACTTCACATCACTGAATTGTCATGAGGTCAGAATTAGTTGATCAATGTAAAATGCTTTGCAAATGTCAAATAAAATTGTTCCGTTATTCTTACTAGCGAATCAGGCCAGGTACTTTATCACAGGGTCTGTTTATGACTGTTTTCAAAGACTGCATCCCTCTGTGATTTCTTCATTCTTATTCTTCATTTTTGGCCCCTCCTCAAAAAAAAGTAGAGACTAGTCCAAGGGTGTATTGAGAGCCAAAAAGGCGTCCTTGGAGGCCGTTCATTTTCTAGAAGTCACCCAGGTAGCAGAATCAGGATTCAACATTCACAGAAAATCCAACACCTTTCCCATTGGATCATGCTTATTGTATTCTGAGGCAGGAAGGACATGCTTTTAACACAGATGAACAAAATGGACCACTCGCCCAAGACTGACCACATAGAGGTAGAAAATCTAGGAACTTTCTATATGGTGACATCCAATCTAATCCAATACACATGTCTCCTGCTCCCTGTCTAGAAGGCACTCTGCTAGGCACGGGACTACAGAGAGAACACAAAATAAAACAGACCAAGGAGAAACCATCCTTGCCTTCAGGATGGCCACAACATGTAAAGGGATGGTTGGGTGTACTTGTGAGAAGAGAGCTCCAATGAAGGCTAGACCCAGGCCTTCTTCATTGTGTGTGTGCGTGTGATGCTTTTAGTGGTTGGGTGAAACCTACGGACCATCTCCTAATAATGTTTCAAATACATAGGAGTACAATACAGCTATCAAAATATTTTTAAAATACGTTCATGGACCCCAGGCTAAGAACCCCTGGAAGAGGGAGCAGGAAAGACATCCTGTAGGAATTAGCCCCTGAAATGAGATTGAAGGAGAGCCAGGGAAAGGAACACATCTAGAATATGGAAATAGTCCTTCTTTGTACAGGCCTTTGTCTAAGAAAAGGTGAAATTTGCTTTAGAATACTATATCCTGGGGAGTTGGACAAACGCCTTGATGTATAACCTTTTCCAAGGGCCAGCCCAGGATTTTTTAAATTGACTCTTTCTTTCCTTTGTGTTAAATGAGAATAATTACTGCTCTTTCTGAAAACTCAACAAATGGCTGGCTCTCATAGAGCAGGTTTGTTTCCTTGGAGTCATTTGGTGGAAGAAATATGTTCATAATCAAGGAACTGGGATTTATAGGGTCATTAGTGGTTGAGAGAGAAGCTCTCATTACACAATCTTTCTTGAAACAGGGCAAGAAGACAAGCTGCTGATAAGCAGATATCCCAAGGACTCCTTCTGTTCTCTGTCCCCCCATTCAACTCTATTCCATTCCAGGAACACTCCTTAAGTCCCTACCGGGAGTTGGGCATTCTGTTTGGGAGATGACTACCCTGTTAAAGGATCCCTAACTTCAAGGAGATTCATTCTACTGTGGAAAATAGAACTATGGAGAGAATAAAATTGAGTTGAGGCTAGGGATGAGAAGAGCACCAACAAAAAAGAAGACTGGCTTCCAGGAGGAGGTGAGGAAGACCTGGAAGGAGATTGTATTCCAGAAACCAGAGGTGAGGAGGAAGAGAATTCTAGCGTTGGGGTCAATCTCTGTAAATGTCTATGTGAAAGATGGAATGCCCTGTAGAGGGCGCTTTTAACAATCCTTTGGGAACCCAGGAATCTAACTCAGAGATGTGGTGGGGATTCAGTCAATAAATTCAGTTTTAAAATACTAAATATTTTAAACTCCCCAAATTGGTTTTCTGATCATGGGAGGGCCCAGTAGCTTGGAACCACATGCCCATGTGAGATGGACCACGCTTGTAGTTAGTGACTTAAGTAGCTGGGAAGGCTAGTGGGTTGTGAGGACATCTGCTGAGAGAGAATAGTGGGGATGGAATAAGGGTCTCAGGAAAGTAGAAAAGGATTAGAACAGTCCACTGTGGAGTGCTATTAAAAATGAATCAGCGATGAGTGAAGGAATTCTGTCAATAAAGGTGAGTTAGTCCAGGGAAAATAAGAGAACATGGACTTTTAAGGGTTCTGGTCAACACAGCTTCTTCTAGGTGCAAGAACCACTTAAGGGTAGGTGTAGAGAAGGGAGAGTATGTGGGTCCTAAAGGTAGACATTTAAAGGACAGGATCAATAGAAGGACATCTCGACATTCCATCTTTCATTTCTTTATCTTTGCAATGGCCATCCCCAATGCCTAAAATTCACTCCTACTTCATCCCTGTTCCAACAAATTTCTTATTTCCTATAAGATGCAATTTAAGGACCAGCTAGTACATGATATATTTTATGGTACTTCCCAACCCTTCATTTGCTAGTGCTCTCCCTCATTCCCTAGCAACCTTGCCCTTATTGTTGTTTGGTATGTATGTATATTCTCTTATAAAATATAATCCCTTAAAAACAGAAGTTATTTAATTTTTTTAAAGCTTTACCTTTTGTCTTAGAAATGATACTAAATATTAATTCCAAGGCAGAAGAGGAGTAAGGGCTTGACAATTAAGGTTAAATTACTTGCCCAGGGTCACACGGCTAGGAAATGTCTGAGGGCAGATTTTAACCTAGATTCTCCCCACTCCTCACCTGGCTCTCTATCCACTGTACTACCCAACTACCCTGGAAATGGTTTCATTTTTTTTTTTGTGCTTGCATTCACATCAATTACCTCAGTGCTTAGAATATATAGGTGCATAATAATTGCTGCTTGGTTGATTAACAGGACAAGGGATTAAAGACTTGAGAATGTGTAATGGAAATAGGCAACCATATGAGAGTGAGTCAAAGTCAGAAGAGGGATGATTGAGTTAGAAAAGGGTAAGAATTGTTTCCTTCCTCTTATTTGTTTCTACAATGTTTTGCACAGTGCCAGACACATAGTAGGCACTTAATAAATATTTTTTTGACAACCATGACTCCAGAGGATAGAAAATATAACACACAGCCTACTTCTCAAAATAGAGGCAATGGACTCAGGGTGCAGAATGAAACACAGTTTTGGACATGGTGAGTGTGGAAATAGGTTTGCTGAATTAGGTATATTTGTAACAAGAGAATTGCTTTTCTTTTTCTGTAGTGATGAGGAAGAATAGGAAAGAAAGAAAATCAATTTTTGTTAATTAGGGGGGAAAGTAATAAAAAATACAGAATGAACTAAGGAGAAACAGGAAAACAATTTATACAATGGCAACATTTTAAAGAAAAAGATCTTAGACTTTAGAATGATAGTCAGTGCATTGACAAACCATGATCCCAGAGGGCCAAAGTTGACACAAGCTACCCTGACAGGGAGGGGATGGTTTCTAAGCACAATGATGCATACATTTTCTAGATGTGACAAAAGGGAAACTGAAAAATCAGAAATTGAAAATCTGAAAAAAAGGAATTTGCTTCCACAGACTATGCATGTTTATGAGCATCTTCTCTTCTCTTCTCTTCTCTTCTCTTCTCTTCTCTTCTCTTCTCTTCTCTTCTCTTCTCTTCTCTTCTCTTCTCTTCTCTTCTCTTCTCTTCTCTTCTCTTCTCTTCTCTTCTCTTCTCTTCTCTTCTCTTCTCTTCTCTTCTCTTCTCTTCTCTTCTCTTCTCTTCTCTTCTCTTCTCTTCTCTTCTCTTCTCTTCTCTTCTCTCTCTCTCTCTCTCTCTCTCTCTCTCTCTCTCTCTCTCTCTCTCTCTCTCTCTCTCTCTCTCTCTCTCTCTCTCCTCTCTCTTCCTCTCTCTCTCTCCCCCTCTCTCTCTTTCTCATTGTTCATTGAAAGGGGAATAAGTGGGAAGGAGAGAAAATAAATGCTTCTTAATTTTTAAAAAGTAATATTTTTTTTAAATCCTCATTGATTAATTGAAGAAAAAAAGAGAAACCCAAAAACTAGAGCCTGTGTTGCAAATAGAGGAGATATCAGAGAAGTGATGGATAGAATTTCATGTTCATAGAAAGCCTCAGAGGTCAAAATATTGAGATGATGCTAGTTTTAAGTGGGGAAAAATATTTTCTTGGCTGATACCCACAACAACCTGGCAAGGTAGTAATGATTATCCCATTTTCCAGCTGTAGAAATTGAGGCAGAGATGAAATGACTTGCCTGGGGTTGCATGCTAGTAAGTGTGAGAAGTTGGATTTGAACTCTTAGTCTTCCTGATTCCAAAGGAAGCTGGGTGGCATAGTGAAGAGACTACTAGGCTTGAAATGAGGAAGACCTGAGTTAAAATCTGGCTGTACATCCTTACTAGCTATGTGGTCCTAGGCAAGTCAATTAACCCTGTTTGACTCAGTTTTCTCATTTGTCAAATGAGCTGGAGAAGGAAAGGGCCAACCACTCTACTATCTTTGCCAAGGAAAGCCCAAATAAGGTCATAAAGAGTTGGATAGGACTGAAATGACTGAACAGCAACCACAACTTCCTGACTCCAGACTCAACACTCTACTCTACTAACCACTTGACTCATGATGAAGTCTAAGGGATGGTACAAGGTCATGGAAGTTGAGCAAGTTGTGCAACTAGGAATCTGGGGTGTTGATATTATAGTCTTTTGGAATATTGAAGTCATCAAGGATAGACAAGTCATAAATTTGGATTTTCTCTTCTCTCTCTTCCTTTATCACTCTGTTATAATGGGATCCATAAACTCTAAGTGACCTACACATTAAATACCATAAATAAATAGAATCCTAGATCTAGAGGGGAATGAGTCTTTAGAGGGCATCTAATTCAATGATTTTCCTTCCTCCTGCAGAGGAGAACACTGAGATCCCAGAGAGGTAAAGTTTTTGCTTAAGGTCACACAGATAGCAAGGAAAAGAGCTAGAATTGACACTTGAGATTTCCTGACTCATAATCACACGCTACCTTCACAAGGAATCAGATTCAGTGTCTGAACCACTGAGAGGCAGCTTTCCAGGAAGCAGGAGCTGGAAAGAGCTCTGTCTCCCTAAAATGTTGCAGAAAGTCTGGCTCAGAAATGCTGAGATGCAACAATTCTTAGGCATCTTTCAGAGGCAGCTCCAAGTTCACCCTGGGGCAGACCCTGGAGCCACACTCAGAAGGAACACAGTGTGACTTGCTTGGTGGGAGGCCACCCCACTGTCTAGGGTTGAAGTAGCCTCTGTGTGTGTGTGGGGGGAGGGTGAATTCCATCTCCTTGCTTCCAATGGCCAGCATCCAAACTAGTAGCACCCTGCCTCGGCAGGGGATGACTGAACCAAGTTGCCTCTGGGAGCTCCGGAGAAGTCCTCCCTTAGTCATGGCGTCCAACAAGACATTTGGAGTAGGACAAGATCACTCCTGGCTGGGGCTGTCCATGTCTCTTGAGACTCTCCTGGATTATATCCTGCCCCTATCTGAAATGGAGAATGAATTCCAGCTGGCCTTGTCAAACAGCATTTGGGGCAGAAAATGCTTTGGGATTCTTGGGCCATTTCCCCCTTTTCTTCTTGTTATCATCTGTTAATGAAGTGACCCTCATTCACTGTAGGTGTCTCCTTGAAATGGAGTTGAAAGTGGCTGTAATTTTGCCAGGAGCAACACTTCAACAGATAAGATTCTCTGTGTGCCAAGATTCACAAATAAATCCAATGTCTAGCATAGTTACCCTATTTACTTAACTTGGCCCTGATGCTCCAGTATAAATTCATTACTTCCATGCTCTCAGGGTCTTAATTCCAACCCAAGTTGAACATTCCAAGGTTTATGGAACAGCCTTTTGTGGCTGATTTTCCCTACATTCCTTGGGGGCATGCTCATTTGCATAGCATGGGTCAAAAGTCCTTGGAGAATGTGGTTCCATGGAAATTTTGGAGAACAGATTTCTCCTCCAGCTGTGAAGGAAACCAGACTTGGAGTGGTTCTTTCCACAATGGCCCTAAAACGACACCCCTCGCTCATCTCTCTTATGGATTTGGTGCTCCTCCCTGCTTCCTCCAACCCTACAAAATTCAAAATGAGGATGGGGGAGTGGGCAGTCAAAAGATCCATCATGGCGGAAGGGGGGGGGTGAGATATAAACCAGGCATTGTCAAGGTAATCGAAACTGGAATGCTTCTCCCAAGAATGCTAGCAGGGGGTTCTGTGTAAAGCCTGGCTCCCTGGGAATGCTGGGAATGGCAATCTAATGGGGGAACTGCCCCAGGAGCCCTGGATGACCCCTGCTCTTCGCTGGAGAAGCCCAGATTTGGGGTGGATTTTGATTTTTCTGCCTTAACCCCTCCCAAACCCATTTGGTACCCATTGGGGAAGGGAGGGGGTCTTGGGGATCCGGAAACCCGCATGTCTGCCCCTTCTGTTTCATAGCTGCCGTCACATACCCTGAACTTTTAATAGGCTCTGTCAGTAAGCAACTGTGCTGTGGAGATTAAGAGTAATTGCCGTATTTATTATTTTTATAGCAGGTTGTTAGCAAAATATATGTGAGTTTATATGTCAAATGAAGATCACCCCTTCCAACAGCTGCTCTCGAGAAAACTTTTAGCCAAAAGGCTTTTTGTCACAGACCTCTAGTACGGAGGATGGAATTCAATCTGGAAGAGAGCCTCAATCAGGGACAAAAGCAATTGAGCAGAGAAGAACCCCATCAAGACAACAAGTTCAGCCATCAGTTGTGTGATGCCATGGTAGACTTCTTGGGGGGGCAGCTCAGTTCTTCAGTAAGGGGAGTTAAAAAAAACAAACAAATGGTGGATTTGGAAGCAGAGCATCTGAGTTCAAATCACGACTGTCTAAAATGAGGACATTGGACTAAATCCTCCCCATTTAGTGGTAGATCGCTCATCATAGAAATAAGGCCAGTGTTTATTTTCCTTCAAGGGTGAGGGACAGGAAGGAGTCAGGAGACCTGAGTTCTAATTTAAGCTCTCCTGTCTAACTCCTGTCAACGTCTAAACAAGACGTTTAGACGTTGGTAATGAGGGCACCGTATCCTGTATATGGCAGAGGTCTTTTTTCTCCATCCGCTTCATGCTGGGTTAAGGGGTAGGAGAGGGAGGATCTGTTACACTAATCCAGATTAGTGGGAGGCCAGTGAAGAACAGGAAGCTAGAAGAGCTGACGGGGCATTCCTAGTAAGAGGATCAAACAGGACTCATAGGAGAATGGAGCATCAGAACAGATTTAAAATGGGTACGTGAACAACGAGAGGGAGAAGTCGATGTGAGGTCAGTTCTAACTCTTGCTTCAGGGTGTCACCTTAGGACGTCATGAAAGAGAGTCATGGAGGTCACCTAAGAGGTAGAAGGGCAGGGGCTAAAGTGGACAGAGACAAAAGACAAGCAGGCTATGGATAAAGAAGTTGGCCATATGATGGTCCCATAAGGAGAAACACAGAAGAAAAACGACTACTTGATCACATGGGTCGAGGGGGACATGATTGGGACGTAGACTCTAAGCAATTGTCCTAGTGCACATAGTAATAATATGGAAATAGGTCTTGATCAAGGATACATGTAAAACCCAGTGGAATTACAGGGGGGGAGGAGTGGAGGAAAGGAACATGAATCATATAACCATGGAAATATAGTCTAAATTAATTAATTAAATAAAAAATTTCAATTAAAAAATAAATAACCTACACATATAAAACCAAATAAATATATAAATAAAAAGAAACAGATAGTGGTTCCATATTAGCTAGTGAGGGCTATTGAATGGTCCACCAGAAATGACCTTAGGGGTCGGATTTAGGGAGTGAGATATCTTGATGCAGCTTTAAAGCTCTTTCCTCAAATCGAATTGTAGCTGGGATAGATAGCGAAGAATTCCTTCCTGTTCTCCACTGAGCCATAGCTCTGAATTTTGCTCAGCTTTTGTATATCATGGGCCCCTCAGAGAGTTTGAAGAAGTCTATAGACTTCTCAGAATCATGGTTTTAAATGTATTAAAAATGTAGTAGATATGAGCAAAAGACTTGAAGTCAGGCAGACACCGATTAGCTATATGACCCTGAACAAACGATCGTGCCAACTTTGAGTGTCTTGTTTCCTTACCTGTAAATGTATTTTTTTTATTATGTATTATAAAGGAAACCAATTTTATTGAACTAGAGGGAGTCTGGTGGGCCATCTGAGATCTCAGAGGAGCTCTCAGCTTAGCTTGGCAGGGGACTTATGGATCTTAATTGTCCTCTAGAGGTGAATCTTGGGAGGGTCTATGGAACAGTATTTAGACTGTGGGCTACTTCAAAGGGGCACAGGAAAGTCCTGGGTCCTTAGCAGGGATCCTAGACTTTACAGTCTTCCCAGACAGAGAAGAGATTCAGCCATGCATTTTATTTTATTTTTCTAAAAGCATCATCTTGAAAAGGGGTCCACCAACTTCCCCGGGTGGCCAAGTCAAGTCCAGGTCTATGTTTTGTCTGTCACAAAGGAGGGTGAAGAACTTTCTGACTATATAATTTCTGAGATTGCTTCGTCACTGCTTTAAGATGTCAACCAGTGCCTCGAGGAGGAATGTACGCAGTCTGGAGCAGGTTCCCTAAACAATCAATGTCTTCCCTAGCCCCCACCTCCAAGCTGCACCCTTAAAAATGTTCCTGAGAAAACATAACTGACTGCCAGGCAATTTCTCCAAGCTCGTGTGAATATTCCTTTAATAAGTTTCTAAGAATGCCTTAACCAGTCTGCCTGATTGACCCCCAGGATGACAGGCCCCTGTGGTTTTCATTTGGAACTTTACTTAATGAAAACAATCAAGCCAATGAGAAAGAAAAAAATGATTCTGGCTCCTCCTAATTTTTCTATTGTGCAGCCAGCTTACTGTTGCGTGTCTGAAAGAACTTCTTAAAATAGACAGTGGGTTAAAAATAATTTGATGTCGAAACGTGGGGAGAGGCTGGCTTTATGTATGGTAATCAAGCATGAAAATGGAGCGAGGCTTAGGAAACAGATTTTCGCTTCTCTAGGATTTTAGAATTCATGAGCATGGCCTGGAGGACTTGTGTTTCCAGGGCATGACCAACGCGGTCCCCCCAAAGGGCCCTCATCAGACACACACTAGCAGTCACTAAATTCACAAGAAGAGTCTTATTCATCAACACAGAGGATTTTAAAGCTGGAGGAGAACTTCTGAAGTCATCTGGTCCGGCTCCCTCATTTAACAGATGAAGAAACTGAGACCCAGAGAGGATTACCTGAAATTACCCAGTTGGTTAGTGGCTTAGCAACTTGGTTCTCCCTGATCCTCAACTGAGGATTCTCTCCAGTACTCAAAGGTTCCTTTCTTGTTGAATCAATTGTTCTTTTTCTGGGGCAAAACGACCAAATTCCCTGACAGAGCCCATCGCTGAGATATGGTTGCCAATGGCCCCAGAGATAACTGCTGCTGAAATCTCTTCTACTGATTTGCTATAAGGCTGGAAGTTCTTACATTAGTCACTCCTTTGCTTTAAGTGTAGGAAGTCTCTTGTTGAAATACCAGTAATATGGTGGGCTAAATTGTTAGCCCTTCAGTACTATCAGATCCAGAATGTCTCCAAAGAGTTCGTCTTAAATATCCACATGAGAGAAGACGAATGAATGAATTTTTTCAGAGAGTAATAAGCAGTGGTATGGACAAATCCACAAAGCTTAGCCATCAGGACATCTATCTTGGGATGTCATGGCAAATGGACAAAAATCTGGACTTGGAATTAAACAGAAGGAAAGGGTATTGGCTTGCTTTTGGGAAAGTATCAGTAATTTTAATGGAATCCAAGTTGAAAAAAAAAGCTTCATCTTTTTAATGCTCATAATTTTCAGATAATATTGCATAGTTTGGAGTTATATATCACCAACTATTCAGACTTTATGTGGCCCTGTGGTCACATAAAGGTTTTGAAATCTACCTGTGAGGTGTCTAAGAAATATAACACTGGACTTTTTTTTTTTTTTGGCTACACTGGAAGAGAAATTCTGAGAGAGGAGAAATTTATACTCAGACTACGATATGGTGGTGGTGGCCCAAGGGAGGGAGAAGAGAGAGGGAAGAGGAGGGGGAAAGATAAGGAGGAAAGAGGGGGAGGAGGAGAGAGAGAAAGAGACAGACAAACAGACACATGTTCTCCTTTCAAAACAGAGAAAGGAAAGTCAAGATTTAATTTTCCTTCCTCTTCTTTCCTTATATCTATGTGATTTCTCTATTTCATTAAGCTGTTTCTAATTCTTGATTTATTTCATATAAAATTATGATTGGTCATAATTTCTTTGTATTTCATGTCTGTTAATTAATGAAGTACAGGGAACTTGTAAGAGAGGTATTAATGAAGGACATGTGGTTCAAACTTATAATGTCCTAAATTACATGTACGGCAAGCCATGAGACTCATCTTGGTACTCTTTACCTCTCGGTGATGGAATTACAAGTTATAAATATTCAGGTGGCTTAACCTGGCAGGCATCTCAGTGAGTGCTGACTTCCAGAGGAAGAAACAGAATAGAGGCATGGACTAAGGGAAAGTCATACCTCCAGGACCATGCACCAGGTGGGAGGAGAAAGGCATGATCTAGAAAGAGTGCCAAGAAAGGTTTTGCCCTACTTGGGATAAGCCAGTCCCTCCTCCAAATTCCAAAGGGTCAGGGTTATACTCTGAGTTATAACTAGTTGCGTATCTTAACATTACAGTCTCAATAGAACTGGGATTACAGAACACCCAAGGGGGCATGGAAAGGTGGGTGGATGGTTGTTACACATAACAAGCAAGAAAGTGTGAAGGAAGAACATAATGGGAATAATCTGGGCCAAATGCAAAGAGAGGTGCACCCATAGCCTGGGTGCACCATTAAATACATATAACATTAGGAAAACTAGTGGAAAGCTCTGAGCATGTTGGGTGGACCCTCTTTGGTGGATTTATGGGACGACTGACAAGAGCCACAGAAGGCAAGAATGAGCAGTCGTTTCTGGGCTATGATCTGCCTAATGGGAGGAAGTGTTCAAATGGATGAAATTATAGAACGACAGAAGAAGACTGAGAAAAACCCAATTGATTTTTCAGGTTAGTGCTAAAACAGATAAACCAATTTGAGACTTTTTCTAAGGGATCTGCTTGTCTTCTAAGACATCTGAGGAGTTATGACAAGTGCAGTAAGCTGAGAAAGGCTCTGTCGATGAAGGGGAAGACATTGGTAGATAATAGCTCCCACCAGACAGGTACTTAGGAAAATATTAGTTAACCTGCTAACAACTGAGTGCTTTGTTTTCCTTCTGAGGAATTTATCCAAGATGTGAAAGAGAACTTCACCAAGACTTGTCAGACCTGAAGGCTATCACTCATTTTGGGGTGATAGTGATGGGCACAAATGATTTTTCCAGAAGTAGTAGATAATATTGAAGAAGAAACTGTAGACCTTAGGGGCATCCATAGTATTTTCATCTCTGATGCCATTCTAGGGCAAGGATCTCCAAGAAAGATTTGGGAAGTGAACAGCTAATTAAGAATATAGTTTCTGAGAATGATATTTGGAGTTCTGTATCATGGTTTAGCATATAGGAATAATGGGCTGCTGCTCAGGCATAGAGTGTACCCAAGAAAAGGTAATAAGAATGTATTTGCCTACAATTTGCAGAACTATCCAAAAAGTCTTTAAACTGAAAAAGGAAGTGGCTGCTGGTGGTGGTAGAGAAAGCTATTTAAGGCTATATGCTTCAGGATAATAGCTTTAATGTAAGATAAGCTGTTGAGATGCTCAGAAATTCAAAGGAAACAAAATCTAAGAACGGGCTAGTAACAAAGTCTTTGGGCTCAGACATCTACACCTTGATGGGGCAAAATATGGATGACAAACAAAGGAAACTAGAAATCTTAATGTAAAGTGGTTGATTTTACTTTGTCATTGAGACTTGCTGGAATGAGAACTTTTACTATAATGTGACTCTGGAAATATATAATTTATTTGAAAGAAACAGCAAGGAATGATTCAAGCCAGTTAGATCAAATTCCTTCTCTCAGAGGGATAAATGGGAACACTTAGATAGAAACAGAAAGAATGATGGACAAATTTATGTATTCAGACACTGAGTCGAAGGAATTCTACCAATCCTTGTTTTTATTTATCTAGCCTTTTCATGATTAATGAATTCAGAGGTGGCTAAGATCTATTGATACTAGATGTGTATATTTATTAAAAGTCCCATCTAACTTTGTCTACCATATAAAAACACACAGAACCAAAGTGCTTTGGGCTGCCATGACATCTTTTGTTTGGATAGAGCAAATTTATTGGATTGCAGTTAGTTGTGTGACTTCATTTTCCAGAATGTGACTAATAATGGAAACCAAGGATGTTGGTGAGGGGGTAAACATGTGTCTCCTTGCATACTTTTTCTGAAAATGAATGTCTCACTGGTGATTTTATGGTATAAATCTTGTAGTCAGATGAAAGTTGGGTAAGAATGTTATTCAATTCCTTGAGATGCTGAACCAAACTATTGAAAAAGAACAAAGAAGCCTTGTGGGTTTGGAAGTATCATTAAGTGAGGAGATTCAGGACCTAGAGGGGAAACTATGGTGAAGCACATTTGGGGAAAGTTCAATAGAAGCAAAAACAAAAGCAGAATTGACAATCAGAATATGCTTCAGACCACCTGGGCAGAAAGCAGAACTAGATGAAGGATCTGGGAAACAGCGGCAAAGAGACATGATATAAAAGTGGTTGGAGAACTTTGAATTTCTAGATATTCCCAGGAGCTCTCTTCTAGAAACAAAACAGTTAAAATTTTCTTGACTTGCCTCAATGATAATTTCATTCTTCAAGAATCAACAAGAAGAAATGATACTGTGGATCCAATTCTCTCCAAGGAAGAACTTATTGCTGAATAATGATAATGAAATGATAAGAACTAGTAACCGTTGGCTGAGTAAATCTTAGAGTATGTGATATAGAATGAAAAGAAAACAAAGCATAATCTGACAAATGCCTGACATTTTTTATTACAAGCTTCCAAAGAATTTAGAACAAGGAAAGATAGAATCTTAAGGACTGATATTCTATAGAGGAAATTAGCTCAGAAAGAATAAGAAATTCTCAAGAATTACACCAAAAGCAACAACCCAACAAGCAAGAAAAAAAAAACATGAACTTCTCTTAGGAGATCAAGATGGATTCACAGAGATCTCATTGGCAAACTTAGATTTTAAAAAAGGGTATTTGTAGCAAACAGAAGCCAGGATAGGTCAGAAAAGATTAATATGAGTGTGAAAAGGTACTGTATAAATAGTGTCAGGAGAGTGTGAGCTCAAAATGAGTTGAAGCTATTGAGACATTAACTAGCATCATTTATAGATCCCCTTAAGGTTTGCAAAACACTTTATAAATATTAGCTCATTTCATCATCACAACAAAACTGGGAAAGACATGCTATTATGATCTCCATTTTACATACAAAAAGACCAAGGCAGACAGAAGCTAAGTGACTTGTCCAAGATAGGAAGAGATGATCACAAAGAGCCAATATGATTTCATAAAGATGTTGTAATAGACTAATATTAATTTTTTCAATAAGTTGCCAAAATAGTAAGTCAGGAGAATTTATAAATATGCTCCCTTAAATTTAAACAAAGCATTTCATCAATTATCCTCTACTATTCTTGAGGGCAAGATGGAATAAGGTAGCCTGAGGACAACATAATTTGATGGATTTAGATTAATGGCAAACTCAAAACGTAGCTATTAATACCTCTGTGATAATTTGGCAGGTTTCAGGTGAGGTACCTGAGGGATTTGTGTTTGGTTTGGTGCTGCTTCATATTTTTATCAATGGCATGATATGGGTATAGATGGTTGTAGATCGAATCAAATATACAGATAACACAAGATTGATAGTGATAGATAACACATTAGATGACAGTCAGGGTTGCTTGCTGGGAGCTAAAATGGCAGAGTAAAAGATGCTTTGCTCCCCTATCCCTACATGCATGCATGTGTGTGTGTATGTGTGTGTGCACACACACACACATACTGAAAAGAAATAGCCTCAAAATATAGGAAATCTGGAAGAATACATCTCATTGGGGTAAGAGGAGAGAGTGTCCCAGTCAGCATTTGAGAGAATTGGCAGAACTTGAAGTAGTCCAAGATATGGTGACTCTGCCAGAGGCAACCAGCTGCAGGATGGGAACAAGCCTAGTGAGAGTCACTCCACATAGGCATAGAAGGCAGAGAAGGCAGGAAACCTATAAACTTCCATATGGCAGAGGAGCCTTAAAGTCACAAGAGAGCAGTGAGGGGAACTGGAACTTCAGGACCCTACTTTCTCCCACTTGGAAGCTGAGACCTGGGGCTTCAAGGAAGAAGACAAGGGGAACTAGAACCAAAAAATCTTCTTACTTCAATGTGTGAGTAAGTATTGTATAGTCCAAGAGGCTGTGGATCCCAGAACAAGGGACCTGCACAGACCAGGCTGCTTGGCAGGGGTAGGAAAGCAACAAATCAGTAACCAGTCCAGCCCATGAAACAACCACGGAACTGGCAGCACAGGGTGCTGAATATGGTTGGACAAAACAGCTGAAAACTTCATTGGAGCAAGCAAGCTGGGTCACCTCCTTGTCAGACATACCATGAGGAATAAAGGAAGCTGGGTCTACTCAAAGTATCAGAGAAGAGTACTCTACAAGCTTGGAGCAATGTACCTTCTACCCCAGGAACAGAGAAGGACATCAGCACATAGATAAGGTAACAAGAAAAATCCTAGAAAAATGAGCAAAGATGGAGGAAAAAGAAAAACAACTCTGACCTTAGAAAGTTACATTAGTAACAGGGAAAAACAAAATATAAACTCGGAAGAGTTCAACAATGCCAGAAAGGAAACATTTGAATCCTCAAAGGAAAGGGTGAAGGGATGTTAGGCCTCAAAAGAACCCCTGGAAGAAGTTGAAAAGAAATTAACAATATAAAAGACAAGAAAATTGACAGAAAAATAAATAGCTGGGAAAGATCACTAAAGAAATCAACTTCCTAAAAACTAGAATAGGCCAAGAGGAAAAAGAGGCACAAAAATGACTTGAGGAAAACAACTTCCTAAGGAATAGGATAGACCAAATGGAAATAGAGGCAAACTGCCACCCACCTCCAAAGCAACACTGAAGGAAATAACTCTTTAAAGAGTAAGATTGGACAAAGGAAAAGGAAATACAAAAACTCAAAGAAGAAAACAACTTCCTAAAAATTACACAAATGGAACCTAATTAAACCACAAGACATTAGGAAACAAGTCAAAAAAAATTTAAAGAAGAAAAATCTAAAATACCTCACTTGAAAATGACTGACCTGGAAAATAGAACTAGGAAAAATAATCTAAGAATCATCCAAGTACCTGAAAGCCATGTTAAAAAAAAAAGCCTACATACCAATTACAAGAAATTACAAAGGAAAATTGCTCTGATACCCTTGAACACAAGGGGAAAATAAAAGTCAGGAGAATCTATCTCCTAAAAAGGACCCCAAAATAGAATCCAGGACTATTTTAGTTCATATGGGTGGGAGGTTAGATAAGTAGTTTGCCAATCTCTTTGTTAGGTCAGGAGGTAAAACCCAATTTTCTGAGAATGAGAACTATCCTAAATTGAGATAGGCTATGTCTGGGGATAGTAGATTTTCTTTTATTTGAGGACTTCTTATGAAGTTTTAATGACTATTTTTGTGGTTTGATGTAGAGGCAGCCAAGTGGCACACTGAATAGAGGCTTAACCTGGAGTCAGAAGAACTGGGTTCAAATTTGGCCTCAGACACTTACTAGCTGTGTGACCCTGTGCAAGTCACTTAACCCCATTGCCTTAGTTTCATGGAAAACCACTCTAGTATCTTTGCTTCCCCCTGAAAAAGCCAAACAAACACCCAAATGTGGTCATGAAGAGTCAGGTGAGACTGAAACAATTAAATAACTATAGATTACTAGCAGGAATTCTTGGTCATGTATCAATTCTATTAGATGACTACTGAGGTCCCTTCCACCATTGAGATTCTGCCCAGGATCTGTGTATCTTTGATACTATCATTAGGGAATGATCTAAATAAAAGGGACAGAAGACAGTTATGTTTTGATGAGAGAGGGAAAATAGGAATGTTTGGAATTTGGGGGTACAAAGCCAAGACAAAACAGTACCTAATTCCCAGGTAATTACATTCTAATAAAACAGGAAAAGAAAAGCTAATTGAAGTAAAGAATTGTTATCATTGTGGTTTTTTATGGAAATGTAGCCTCAATGTAGCTTAAATAATAATGACAGGTACCTGTTCAATAAATGTTAGTTGACTAACAACCTGGAGGTAGCAATATGTGATAGTGAATTAGGAATCAGAACTGGGTTTTTATTCTATTTCTTATTCCACTGTATGGTCTTAGACTCTGACTTCTCTGAACCTTAGTCTCTTCATTTGAAAAGTAGAAAGAATAATATTTGACCTGATATCCTCACACAATAATAAATGCGGTGTAGGACTGAAGCTTGGAAAAAGATGAGGACTATATTTGAAGATTTGGAGAAAATATGCCCAAAGATCAGAGGAGATGATATATAGAAAAAGATAATGGCAGCTGGAATGTGACTTACAAATGTAGTCTTGTCATTAATGGGATTCTTTCACTAAAATCTTGCTCCAATGCCTCTTTGTTGCAGCATGGACATAACTTCTCCAAGGGTATGACAATAAAATGCAGTCTCTGGAATGTGTTGCCTAGCTGGAAATTCTTTGAGAAAAAAATCAGTGACAGAGTATGTTTCTGTTTTCTGAAGAATCATTTAACTAAATTTGGAACCACTCGTCACCCAAGGATTGGTTACCAGGTGATACATTCTCCATATTAGCTCCAGCAACTCACAAAGACCATCTGCTAAAGCTTAGGGGGGCGTTGATCTCCGTCAAAGGAATGGGTGCTCACATGGATCCTGGATATTTATTCAGATCAGTTTTATTTAACAAACAATTATGAGTAATGCATGCAAGTTAGGTTGCTAAACATTGGTTGATAACACACACACACATATACACACACACACAAGAAAAGTGGGAAACCCTTGCCTTATATAGTTTGCATTCTATTTTGGAGGGCAGGGCAGGTGGCAAGGAATTGAGAACTGAATTGAACATGAAGAAGCGGAAGCTAAAAGTTGTCAACATTGTTGGTTTGGAGATGAACCTCAAACAAATGGCTATTTTCAGACATAGGGAATGCCATGATTTGCTTTGTTTTTAATTTTCTCCATCATTTGCTTATACATCAAATCCATTTCCAGATACATTACTCTGTGCTCTAAGTTTTCCTTTATAACAATAAAAGGAAGAAAACATATCTTCAGCAAAATAAATATACATATCACCCATCTCTGCTGGTACAGATATTTTATACCAACATTTCCCCCACATTTCTAGTGAAAGAAAGGAGGTGCATTTCCTCATCTCTTCTCTGGGCCAAATTGGTTGTTATCATTATACAGCATCCATATTCATTTCAGTGATCTTTTCATTTCTGTTGTTGTAGGCATCACATGTATTTCTCTCTGGATTCTGTTTACTTCACTCTCCATAAGTTCATAGAAATCTTCCTATGTTTCTCTGGAGCTCAGTCCATATTTCTCATCTTTATACCTTTCTGAATATATTGTGTCCTTTGCAAGGAGTACCAAAGAGAGAGGGAGAGGGAGAGGAAGATAGAGAAATCCTAATTAAAAACAGCCCAATCTGATGTCTTCAGGTTGCTAAATTTGTTCTTTTAAAATAAAGTTTTGTAAGTTAAGGAATCCCCAATGCAGAAATTAGTAAAGATCAATCAATCAGTGTGCCAGACAATATTAAAAGTGCTGAGGATACAAGGATAATAAGAGTCTTTGTCTCCATGGAGCTTGAGAGCCTCACCTTGAAAACTTACTACCTGTCTGACCCTGGACAAATCACAGAATTTGTCGAATTTGACCTGAGTTGTTAAAATATTTGGCACATATTTTTTCCCTCTAAGAATGCTCAGTTGACCATCAACAAGGGTCTCAACTTCCTCATGTGTAAAATGAAGGAGCTGGATGAAATGGACCCTGAAATACCGTTCAGCTCTAGATCTAAGATCCTATAATCTTCTGAACATAAGATTGTCATGACATCCTTCATGCTATGATCTTCCTTGACCCCTCCCTCAGTGGCCAAAGGTAGTGCTTCACACTACCATCAATGTTCTCTGTTGGGGATGGGAAAAGGGCCCCAAGTAAAAGCAGGGACAGCTAACCATACTCTCAGCTTCTCGTCCAAACTTCCCCTTGTTTCATAAAATATTTTCATTAATTTTAATATCTCTCTGCCAAGTCTGGATTGCTTCCATAAATCAAGGGTTAAAGAGAAAAGTGATCATAAAATCACACTTATCTACTGGTATCTAATTGGCAGCTGAGAGGGATTCAGATGACACTGAAATGGGTGTTTGGCCCCTTCCCCAAAAAGTGACGTGGCACCTTTGACCAATTTCAAATGGATTTTTTTTAATTATGAAGAATGTAAATACGATGTCCTGGGAGTCATTGAGCATGCCCAAGGCATCAGGAGATTCAGTGATAAAACTAAAAAAAAATATCAACTTATGTAATACATCCTTGTAAACATTTCTAATCTGTCCTGAGTTATTAAAATATTTGCCACGTATTTTTTTTTATCTCTAAGAATGCTCAACTGCCCATCAACAAGATTTTTCTTGACAATGGAGGCATTACATTACAGTAATGTGAGCATTCAGCAGCCAGTTTTCTGTTGGAATCCTATTTATGTGGTTCTTGGGGCCAAGCAGGATTTGATTTTTCTTTCCTTTGGAAAAAAAGAACAGCTAATCTTATTACATAGCCACATAGCAGCGAGTGAACGAGGTCCCTGTTGCAAAGATGGACTTTCATTTGAAGGTCACTGAAGTTCCACTGTTGGGAGCCAGCTAACATTTTGGATTCAGCAACAGTATTCATGTTTACATAAATAGCCAATGGTGAATGAACCTCAGAAAGCTTGACATTCCAGAAAGATTGATTGTAGGTCTATATCCTTTTCTAAGCTTCAATTCAACAAAGAATGGTCAAGAGCTATGCAGGGCCTGGAGATACAAGGATGAAGTAGACCCTGGGTACAAGGGACTTACATTCTTTTTTTTTATAAAGATTTTTAAGGATAGATTTAGTGAAATGTAAAGCACTTATTATGCTCTTTCAAATAAATATTAATGATAGATTTAATGACATATAAAGCATTTATTTATTTTTGAATTTTATTATTTATTTTTCAGATTGAAAATTTTTATTTAATTAATTAATTTAGAATATTTTTCCATGATTCATGTTCTTTTCTTACCCTCCTCCCCCACCCCTACCCCCATAGCTGACACACAGTTCCACTTGTTTTACTTGTATCATACAAAGCATTTATTATATTCTTCTAAATAAATATTTGTTTGATTAGATTTCATGATATGGAGAACATATAATAAGCACCTGAAATATGTCAAACACTGTGAAAGGTTGGTGGGCAAGCCAGCAAGCCAGCAAGCCAGCAAGAGAACCTTGTACCTCAAGAAGGTTTCATTGTAATGTGGGAGAGCTAGAAAGTAGGGGAGGGAGGATATACTAGATGGGGAATGGTGAGAATACTAGGAGAAGTTGCATAGAGTGTTGAGTCCTACAAAGACAAGGCAAAAAATTCAACTAAGAGCAGAGAACCACATTGGAATCCAAGTTTCTAAAATGTCATATCAATAAATATGAACATCTTAATAGATAAAAGAAAGAAAAGAGTTGAATGTGAAAGTAAACTTTATTACATAGAGTTTGTTTTAGGATATATCAAACTTGGCATGATAGTAACAGAAGAGGCAACTTGGCACAGAAGATACTGAGTGGATCTTGAAGACTTTGTCGAAGATAAATTGGAATGGAGTGTGGAAAGGAAAACTGAATCAAACTCTGGACTTTCTGCCACTGAGGTGGAGCAAACAGCAGTTGGAAGGTTAGAGTGAAATTGATGAATAGCAATGACAGTTGGTGGGGGGAGGGGACACTGGGAGAATGATAGTTGCTCTTGAAGGACTCTCTTTCCTGGCCCTCAGACTGGAAGGAGCAGCATTCTCCCTGTCTCTGGATAGAAGTACCTCTGTTCCTAGATTTTCCCAACTGTGTGCTCTACCTAGATTCCTGTGATCCTGTCATCGAACAAAAGGATTTAAGAGGAGAGGTTTGAACTGACAGGCTGGTCTTTAGGGGCATCAACCCAAAGAGACAGACCCAACCAACTCTGAAAGTCAGAACCTTTTCTTCCTCTTGCTGTCTACTGCTAAAGACTTTGAACTTAAGAAACTAGCATAGATTAGCATAGACAGGAATAAAAGAAACCTCCACCAGCCTGCAAGGCTTGGCCTCTGCTCAAAAGCTGAGAGAGACTCAAACACAATCTAGGGAAATCCTGATTCCCTCTTCCCTCATATCTTCCCAATCCAAACTTGTTATTAAATTCATCTTTATTTAAATAACCCGCAGTCAGATAAGAGGACTGTCATTTCAGGAGAACATAGAGGGAGCTGAACCTAAGGACAGGCATTCAACCATAAACCGTAGGTATCAGACCCCCCTGCTGGGTGACCTTGGTCCAGGGGGAGGCTTGTCCCTCAGGGAGGTCCTTGCTAACCTGCCCTGGGGTATCTTCAACATCAATCAATAGACATCCTCTCAGGTTATCATAGTTTGCCCATTTCTCAGGAACCTCATTTTTCAAAGCTAGCCTCTCAGCAGGGAGCATCTTTCTTCTTTAACTCACCAGCATCCTTATTCCCTCTATCCCTTTAACTCCTCCATTCCCTGTTACAAAACCTTCCTTATCCTCTGTACTTCTTCAATCCCTACAATTCTTTTAACTATTACAGGAGAAATCCTGGGAGGAGGGAGACTAATTAGGGAGCCACTCTGGAATAGTCCAGGCAAGAAGTTTGATAACTAATATGTGAGGGTCAGGATATGAGGAGCAAAATGATAGATGAAGAGGAGGTAGAATCAATAGGCATAATGGTGATGGTGATGATGATTCTAACAGTCATGATAATTATAATTATCATTTAAATAGCACTTTCAGGTTTGGAAAGCACATTTAAAAATATCATCTCATTTTAGCCTCAGAACAACCTGCTGATTGAGGAGAGGGAAGAGCCAAGAATGATTTCCTAGGTTTGACCTTGGGTGAATGGAAAGATCATTTCTAAAAGTCTAGGCACAGGGGAGTGCTATTTCTGGCCATAACACTCAACACTCTTTACTTCCTACCAAAGGCATATTGGTTCATGCCGCTGAACTCCAACAAAATTACAGATCTTTTAAAATGTTAAAATATAATTTAATGAACTAGTCTTTTATTCTGATCTTCAGCAATTTAAAATGTAAATTCTTAGTTTCTTCTATAAAAGGTACAGGGAATATTTTGTATTTCAGGCAGCTAGGTGGCCCAGCAGATAGAGCTCTGGGCCTGGAAATAAAAAAAAGATCCAAGTTCAAATCTGGCCTCAGACACTGTGATGATTAAAATAGTGGGAGTTTTAAACTGTGGCAGAAAAAAAGAGTGTTGGCTTAAATTGTGACTGCAGAAATATGGTTTCAAGACAATGTCTTGTTTTAAATCAAAATATAAAGTGGTCACCAGGGAAAAACTCCCAAATATGAAATATACCTAAGTGAGCTGGGTTTTATAGAGATTTTAATTAATACAAATGAGGAATTAAAGAGAGAGAGAGAGAGAGAAAGAGAGAGAGAGAGAGAGAGAGAGAGAGAGAGAGAGAGAGAGTAAAAAAAGGAATAATGAGAAAAAAGGCTAGGCCAGCTTAGGCCAGCCTTAAGAGAGAGAGAGATCAGTCAGTCTTCAATCCACTCACCACAAGATTTGTCCCAAGCTAGATTCTAGTGTTCAGAGAAACACCAGGCAGCTTTGGCCAGCTCCATCTCCAGAGAGAATTCTTCTGAGACAGACCCTTCTTAATTCACACCTAAGTAGGCTTAAACTTTTGATTAAGTTCACAACTGGAAAAACCTCTGAGCAAGTTCTCACCTCTTTGCTCCTTGTAAATTCACAAGTTGCCTGACCTTTATAGGTACTTAGCACCCTTTTGTATTAGATCTAAAAATAGGCACAGCTTAAGAACTTTTGCCTTACTATAAGTATAGGTCAAGTACTTTTCATTGTTCAGCAAGGAGTTTCTTCCCCTAAAGCATGCTTAAGTAGGGGGTGGAGTAGAGGTCTCACATTCCTGATCTAAGTTCCTTCATTGTTTAAAATGGGGAATGGTCTTAACCAAATCTTATGAAGTAGGGTCTGAGAATTTTTAAGGTTCGCAACACTTACTAGCATGTAACCCTGGGTAAGACGCTAAACCTCTATTTGCCTCAATATACTGGAGAGGGAAGTGGCAAACCACTCTCATACCTTTGCCAAGAAAGCCTCAGGGATATTATGGTCCATGGGGTCAGAAAGAGTCAGACACAATTGAAGTACAAGAAACAAAAATATTTCATTTAGTTTTTAAGAAATAAAGTTTTTTTTCCTGTGTGGAATTAGTCATCAGTCCTTTTTTCCCCTCTTTGCAAATGAAACTTCTTCCCCCTCCTCCTTTATTTGAGAATCATTTCATCCCCATATATCAGCTATAGCCCAATAATTTTATTTTTCATTTCCTCCCATTGTATTCTCCCTGGTCCTCATCCCATCTGCTGTGAGACCCAGGTAATATGTAGTAATATTTTAGATTTATAGTGAAGGAAAATCAGAATCAGGTGGTTTGAAACAAACAAAAAATGTTTTGTAACCGTTTCGATTTTAGCAAAATCATATGTGTTCCTAGGAAGCATAATGGGCTCTCCTTTTAGAGGAACACAAGGAAGATAAGGTGGAATGGCCTTAATTTCTTTTTTTTACTTGAAAATTTTCGCTGTATAGAGTCACACACTGTGACAAATAATGAAGCCTGTGGGAAAACCCTAAAGTCAGTCTGTGGGATATTCTCAAATGGAAACTTATTTTTTGGTTTGTAAGCTTGTTGTAATTCCCATGAAGATAAAAGGCAGAATTTCAAAGGCAAAGCTCTCTCTTTTCTCTGAGGAAATGTGTTGGCTTATTCTATTGTTAAAAAATTAAATTTTCTTAATGCAACAAATGATGCTCTATTGTCAGTGTCACAACTTAATTTTTAAGAGTATAAGGTCTTCCAAAGACAATACAGTTCAGAAAATGAATGGAAACTGCCCAGAATTAATCAGAATGATGTAACCTATGATAATGGAATGAAGATCTTTCAGTTCAAGAGAGCGTGGGCCATGGTGGCTCATGAAGCTATGATATCAGGATGAGTGGATGCGGTTGTTAGCCTTTAGGAAATCATTAGTTTGGTCCTTTAGAGATCACGTAATCGAACCTTCTCATTTGATATATGAGGAAATTAAGGCTCTGAGATGAAAAGGAACTCACCCAAGGTAATACTGGTACTAGGTTACAGAGGTAGCATCTAAATCCAGGCCCGCGATCCCAAAATCTAGTCCACTCTAGCACTTTGCTTTCCATTTATAAATTGTTCTTTTTTTTCTGCCACCATCAAAATAAAAGAAGAAATTCACAGCAACCCCATACGACTAAGGCCATTGTGTGCTTTTATCCATTTCATGGATCATCATGGTCAGAAAAATTCTTTATATTTCCACTGACTTCCAGGTACATTCACATTTTGGCATAAATTAATTATTCAACTTGCCTCCCTCTCAATGGGAGAGATCAGATCACTAAGGAATTCATTTTAGGGGATCTAGAGGAGGGTTTTTTTTGGAGAGGGAAAATTTCAAACACGGGGGCACTGAGAGGGAAGAATGTTTTGTGGAGGGAAGTACCAGGCACCTCAATGGCACAAGATTCCTGAGGGATAATATTTGGGAAAGAAAAAGTGCTGAATTTTTAAGGATAGAGAGAAGGGCATCAAATAGGAAGGGGATGGCATTAAAGAAAGATGTTCTCTATTTCACAGCTCTGCTTTAGATGATCTTGATCATCATCATATCTGAAAGTGGGAACTAGATCTAAAAAATCAAGCTGTTCTCTGATCAGTTATTGAGCCAGTTGTAATACTGGAAACAAGGAAGCCTACTCCTTGGGTCCTAAAATTGTCATTCAATTGTGTATGACTCTTCCTGAACCCAAGGACCAAACAGTCCAGGGGGTTTTCCTGGCAAAAGTATTGGAGTGGTTTGCTTTTTCCTTCATCAGTGGTTAAATGACTTGACCAGGGTCACATAGCCAATAAGTCTGAGGTTGGATTTGAATTTGGGTCTTCCTGACATCAGATCAGCCCCGAGCCACCTAGTTGCATCTTGCCATGCTAAATCCAGAAAAAAATCAAGTTAACACTTTATGAGCTTATGACTTCTTGTCTTTTGCCATGATTACCATGAAAAGAATTCATGAAATGCAAGTGCTTCAAGGGTAAAAGCTACTTCCTTCTCCAAGCCAGAGAAGTGAGAAAAACAAAACAAACAAGGAAACATCATTTCCAAAGACATTTCTTGACTGACTGTGAAAGTCTGCCAAAACAAGGAGAGAGATTCTACACTCACCTCTCCCTTACAGGCAATGGATGAGAGAGTGGAGTCTTGCTGAGTTCCTCCATTCAGCAGAACCCGTAAAGGACAGGAGACAGTGGAAAATGGGCTGAAGTTGAAGTCAAAAGATCTGTTACCTATTATTACCTCTTCATTTACTAGCTGTGTGACTTTAGTGCAATTATTTTACCATCCGGGCCTCAGTCTCCTCGGGTGTAAAATAATAGGTTTGGACTCAGTAATGTCTCTGGTCCTTTTCCAGTCCTAAATTAACTTGAACTTGGATGGTGAAGAACTTGGGAGCCAATGAATGCTTTACCTTTGCTCTGCTATGGTAAACTTCCTCATTCCTTAGATTTGAGGGGAGGTCCAGGTGTCTTCTTCGAGAATGGTTCACTATTGAATGTTCTATTTATATGATTTGGAAACTCTGTGGAAGAGAAGACAACTGAGAAAAGGCATTTTAAACCGTTTTTCAGAAGGCTGGTGATGAGGTTGATTTCCCAAGGCTACCTTCCAAATCATAAACTCCTTCCCAACCATCCATCTGTTTTCACTAAGGACATTTGTCTGTGATTTAATTCTACCAGATAATGTGCAAGACAAGAAAAATAATTGATAGAAATTATTAGTCCTAAGAAGTCACATATAAATATATTTAAACTCTTACCTTGTGTCTTAGAATCAGCATAGAAAGGAGGCAAGGAATAGTCAACCGGCCTTAAGTGACTTTCCCAGGGTCACACAACTAGAAAGTGGCTGAGGTCAGATTTGCACCCAGGATCTCCTGTCTCTAAGCCCGACTTTCTATCCACCGAGTCACCTAGCTGGAGAAGTGGCGAAAGCATCTATAAAGATTTGGGTTTAGTTATTTCAAATATCCAATGTTGGCTGCACTTTTATTTTGATCAAACATTCTCTTTCTTTCCTCCATCTTAATTTCAATTTGTTTTTATCACACCATTTACCTTCTTGGTCTATGAGAAAAATTGTTTTCACAAAGGATTCCTGTTCATTCCTTAGAAAAGAAGAAAAATGGTGAGTAGCAGTTTAATCTTTCATATGTCCTAGATACGCTCAACTGAACACTAATTTGAGGTAGTTCTTTGGAAAGAACATGGGTTTCTTATCTCATTTGACTCACCTGATCATCTGAGTTGCATCCACATTCTGAAGGAGGGAGTCTGCCCAGCAGGCTGTTCTGAGGAGAGCTGGCTTGACTGTATCTTAAGGAGTTGAATCATTTCCCTCCTGGTACTTCTACCATCTCAGCAGTCCCAGAAATAGCTTTATGCTACAGCCAGAAGTAAAAATCTAAAGAGTAAACGAGCCGTTGCTCCCCCAACAAGGGAATGGCTTGGCTCAGCATGGGGGTTATTCTGCTTAGGATCAAAAAGGAATGTGACTAGTGTGTGTAGGTGGTTGGGTTACTGATCCAGCCTACAGTTGTGTTATACATAACATTTTCCTCTGAGCAAAATTGAGAAGGATTCAATATGGCGCTCTTCTGGTGTGTCTCCCTCATGCCCAAGGACCAGGTGCCATCATGAACTCTAAGGTATCTCCCTGGAGTATCCAGGTTCCAAACTTTATTATTCTCTGTCTCGACTCCAGAAGGTTCAACCTTATTGTCAGGTGACCATAAGGAAAACCATCTCTGTCATTTAATGGCAGCTACTTGGGGAAGGGGAGAAGGAAGATAAGGCTCCCGGAGCCAATTAGCAATTTTTGGAGGATTCAACTTGACAATTCAACCCTGTTTTTTAGGGGAGAAATATATGAAGATGATAATAGTAGATCAAAGCTGAATGTAATTAATGAATCTCTGCCAAATTGTTTTGCTGATCTTCAGTCATCAGTGTCTGACACTGTGACTCCATTTGGGGATTTTTTGGCAGAGATACTGGAGAGGTTTGCTACTTTCTTCTCCAGCTCATTTTACAGATAAGGAAACTGAGGTCAACAGAGTGAAGTGACTTACACAGGGTAACATAACTAATAAGTGTCTGAAGCCAGATTTGAACTTGGGAAGATGAATCTTCCTGACTCCAGACCTGGCACTTTATCCAATGTGTCACCCAGCTGCCCAGGATAAGTCTTCCTGACTCTAAGTCAACTTACACCCTCCAAGGTAATGGCTTATCCTTCAGGGCATAATTCTTTTTTTTTTTTTTTAATATATTTTATTTGATCATTTCCAAGCATTATTCGTTAAAGACATAGATCATTTTCTTTTCCTCCCCCCCACCCCCCATAGCCGACGCGTAAGTCCACTGGGCATTAGATGTTTTCTTGATTTGAACCCATTGCTTTGCTGATAGTATTTGCATTAGAGTGTTCATTTAAAGTCTATCCTCTGTCATGTCCCCTCAACCTCTGTATTCAGGCAGTTGCTTTTTCTCGGTGTTTCCACTCCCATAGTTTATCCTTTGCTTATGAATGGTGTTTTTTTTCTCCTGGATCCCTGAAAGTTGTTCAGGGACATTACACCGCCCCTAATGGAGAAGTCCATTACGTTCGATTATACCACAGTGTATTAGTCTCTGTGTACAATGTTCTCCTGGTTCTGCTCCTCTCGCTCTGCATCACTTCCTGGAGGTTGTTCCAGTCTCCATGGAACTTCTCCACTTTATTATTCCTTTGAGCACAATAGTATTCCATCACCAACATATACCACAGTTTGTTCAGCCATTCCCCAATTGATGGGCATCCCCTCGTTTTCCAGTTTTGGGCCACCACAAAGAGCGCAGCTATGAATATTTTTGTACAAGTCTTTGTGTCCATTATCTCTTTGGGATACAGACCCAGCAGTGCTATGGCTGGGTCAAAGGGTAGATATTCTTTTGTCGCCCTTTGGGCATAGTTCCAAATTGCAGGGCATAATTCTGACTGATATTTTCAGGCCAAAAGCAGAATGATGGGAAGGGTGGGGCTCCTCAAAGTATACCCTACAAGTGCCTATTCTTCTTACTCTTTTCCTATATGAACTTTTTTATTCTTACCACTTGAGTGGTAGAAAGAAAAATGTTGTGCTAGAAACTTCAAAGGCTCCTGTTCAGGGAGGTCATATCTCTCTTGGAGCCAATGCAAAGCTCAGCTGAAGGAAAGAATGAAGAACGATGTCAGAGAAAGGCGTTGTTTTTATTTTTCACCCAGGAAAACCCCACTGCTGGGAGAAGAATTGGCCCTGATTGGGTATGATCCTTTTGGCAATAGCCAAAGGTCAGAAGATTGGTGTGGGCATGTTGTTCCTTAGCAACGCTCTGGTCTGCGGGTACCAAAGAAAACCCAGCTCAGTGGAGAGAGGAGAATTCCCTAGGAGGACATTCTGTCGCTGATTTAGACTTTACGCGCAACTCTGTGTATGTGTGGGGTTTGTTGCCCTCATAGCATAGCTTCTGTTCAAGTAATCAAGAATTTGGGAAAGTCCCATTTACTGTAGATCTGGTTCATGCTAGGTGTCCTGGGGCTTGCATTGTGCTGAAAAGGAAGATGAAAGGCACATGAAACCTTTAGAAGACAAGAGAGGATTATGTGTAACCAATGCTAAATTCTAGGGTACAGGAAAAGATTGTAGGGGAGTTCAGAGCAGGGAGAGATCAGACTGGAATGGGATCATTCCTGCCTGTTATTTCCCCTCTCCTCCCTTCCCCTCAACCTTGCAGGGCAGCTGGATGGCACAATGCATAGAGCACTGGGACTGGGCTTGGGATCAGGAAGACTTATTTTCATGAGTTCCTCAGACACTAGCTGTGTGACCCAAGGCAAGTCACTTCACTTAGTTTGCCTTGGTTTCCTCTTCAGCAAAATGAACTGGAGAAGGAAATGGCAAACAACTCCATTATCTTTTGCCAAGAAAACCTCAAATGGAATCCTGAAGAGCTGGACACAGCTGAAATGACTAAACCTCATGAATTCGATAAGTGTACGTTCCCCGAAGTGGTGATTTTCAGGGTCCATGCTCTATGTCATTCAGATAAAGAGTGGTATGTCCATGTATGGAATCCATACTTGCAGAATTCTCGGGGTCCAGAGTCTCATTTGTCAGAAGACGTTCTCTATGGACGATACAACCCAAAAGTCTGTGTGAAGGTTCCATGGTGTGGAAATGCCACCTCCAATAGAATAGGTGCGTAGGCAGGCTTCCAGCACATCCAACTTAAAAGCTGTGGGTCCCTCACAAAGAGAGTCTGAAAGAGAATGACAAAGAGAGATGAGGAGAAAAGTCTGTGAAGTGTATATCATGCTTCCTATATTTATACATACAGCAAGTTAATTTCCCATCACGACATTTTATGGAATAACCATCCAAGGAAAAGTTGTTTCCTCCATTCGTCACCCCCTAAAATTTTTAAAAATTAAAAACCTTAACTAGAGGTTATTGACTTGAACCAGGAACCTTGAAGCAAGCAACGTGACTTATTGGAAAAGGAAGAACTCTTACAAAATGATGTTCAGAAACAGAATAATATGAAAGTAAATGAGATATCCATTTGGCATTTTCACACCAGAAATAGAATCAGATACGCTCACTGAATTAATATTATCAGCACCAGACTGTGCAATAAAAGTGGCATAATTAATTAGCACAATCTTAATGGGCTTTCCCCCAATTGCTATTTTCCCTTTTATCTGTGGGTCCCTAAACTGACAGCATATGTATAATAAGGCAAATTCAAACACCAGGTAGCAGGTCTGATAATGTTATGCTGGTACAAAATATCTCAATGGCAAAAACAACACTATTAATATATTTAATTGAGTTATCTGTAATAGGCCCTTTTAATCTCATTGCTACAACCGCCAGTAAACATTTCTGTGTTTGAGAGCTAATTTATAAATGATATTAGCTACTTGAGACCCATGACTGCTCCATTTATACCTTCGTATCTCCGGTCGCCCAGCACATAGTAGATGCTCAATAAATGCTCAATGAAGAACTGGTCAATAACGTACCGCCTAATAAACAACAGCTTCCTGGTTTTCATTTACAAAGGGATGTGCTGCTTCTTGGACTATTCTTCTGGATAGCCCAAATTCACTTAATGTTCTTCCTACAGAATCAGAACCAGCCAGGTCTCAGGACTCCAGTTGGCTTAGGCTTGGGAAGGGATGCGATAAGCAGATGAGGGTCATCCAAGCTTTCTAAATATAAGATCTCACATCTATGCAGTGCATTAGAGTTGACAAAGCACTTTCTTCTAAACAGCCCCATGAAGCAGGGAGTATAAGGTTTATCACCCGAATTTTATTGATGAGGGAACTGACATTCAGAGACACAAAGTGATTTCTTCTGGGTCATAAAGCTAAGAAATGCTGTAGCCCATCTTTGATCCTCATTGTCGAATTCCAAGGTTGGGGTCCTTCCTACCAAAGAGGCACATCATGGGTTATTTTAAGATGAGCTTCCCTTTTGGATGGCTTTGAACCTCAGATTCTCCTTGGAAAAACCCCTTTCAGAGCTTCAAACTCTTCAAATGAGATTGAAATTATAACTTCATGATTCAATTGTCGCCAAGTTAATAGTTCTCATAATGTAGCAATTTCTTTTTTGCATTATTATATTCCTTTCTCTTCCTTAAAAGGCTACAAAAATTATGGTCTACAGTGAATAGGCTTAAGACACAATATTGTAATTATTCATAATAATTTATATATCAAGTGCCAGCCATTGGATGGAGATGGAAATCGCATTTTCTTCCCTGGTAACAATTTTGATATTTTGACACAGCTGTTATATAGCTTGCGAGCCTTCCTTTTACCAGGCACAACATCCTTAGTTTATTCACCTAATCTCTCTAAGGTATGCACTTCTCACCTGGAAGCTTTTCAAGTTACCAATGTCCTCTATTCCAGATGTTTTCTGACTAAGATGGAGTACAGAGGGATAAGACCTCCCAGTCCTGGAAGTTATACAGTCCAGTGTCATAACTGCTATTTTTGGCTATCCTATTATACTGCTAAATCATAGTGAACTCACATTTTACTAAACTCTCATCTGTTTTTCAGACAAAGTATTCCTCATTTCCCCCCATTCTTTAATTTAGGAAGTTGATTTTTTTGAACCCAAGATTAAGATTTTACACATATCCCTACTATCTTTAATTAAATTTGGCCCAAAGCTCTAGGCTGACAAGATCTTTTTGGCTCCAGACTTTGTCATCCAGCTTGTCAGCCATCCCTCCCAGCTTTGTGTGTTTTCTAAAAATCTGATAAGGATGCTATTGGTAACTTTATCATTGATAACAATCTTCAATAACCTGAGGTCATGCTTAAAGTCCTGGTGTTATCCCTCGTGATGTCTTGGCAGGTTGAGATTGAATCACTAACAACTACTTTCTGAGTCTGGCTAGTCAATTAGTTCCAAATATATGATCTAGTGCACATCTCTTCAATTTCTCTTCTGGTTTAGCTTAAGATATTTTATCACAGGACCTTGGAGGTCATGATTGTCCAACCCTTTGATTTTAGTGAATGAGAGTAATTTTTCCAATGGTTGTTTCTAGTTTGTAATTCTTTTGATAACTCTGTTAATATCCTTTGACTATTTAACTATTGGAGAATAGTCTTACATGTTGGATTTGATTTCCTATATTTCTCATATCAGACTTTAATAAAAGATTTGATGAAAATAATCATCCCCCCTCCCAACCAAAAGTTACAGTTCTTGTCCTGGTTGCATTGATTTTGTTCATGCAAAAATTGTTCAATTTATGATCATTGAAATGATTTTTTTTTAATCTTTTGTACTCACTTCTACCCATTATTTTATTAGAAATTATCCCCAGCCACAGCCATGAAACTTACTTGATCTGGCTATTTTTTATTTTTTTTAGTGGCAAACTTTTCATTTTAAAGATGAAGTAACCAAAGCCTAGAGAAGTTACCTCACTTTCTTTGGGTGAACCCAGCAAGTTAGTGTCAGCATCAGAACCTAGGTCTATAATTCTTGAAGCTGTAACTGAGAATGATAATACTTCTCCTTCCAATTTTGAACATTTCTTTATTCATATGGAGTTTCTTTCTTTTTAAAAAACCCATATGGGCCATTTTGGAATCAATATGGTTGAATTAGAATCAATATGTATTGGTTTCAAGGCAGAAGAGCTACATTTTGGTAGTTAAGTGACTTGTCCAGAGTCACACAGCTAGGAAATATCTGAGTCTAGATTTGAATCCAGGACTTCCTGTCTCTGGGTCTGGCTCTCAATCCACTGAGTCACCCAGTTATCCTCTCATATGGAGTTTCTTTATGGCTCTGAGGTACCTCTATATATTTGAATCAAAAGTTCAGGTAAGTAAATTCTACCCATTTATAAGAATCTAAACAATAATCCTGTAGTTTCTTTTGGTTCTGATCTCAATTGATGAAATTTCAGATTTACTTAGCTGGGCTCAACAGTAATATCTTCAGGCATCTTTCACAGTCCCTATGAGGAAAAGTCTTAGGTAGCCTTTTTTATATTTTCTCTCTGTTTTCTAGGGTTCTTGTAACTTCCACAGAGAGTGACAGGAAGATCACAGCCATGCAACCTTGTATTGACCATTGCTCTTTCCTCATTGCCTTTTGTTCAATAGAAAGTGAATTTCACAGCTCCTCATTAATTTTTTTCTCCTCAAGTCATACATATAGAAATATGTTTACTATTTATCCATGGTTCTAACAGGTATATGATATACATAAATGTATAGATTATATTGTTTTGAATATTTAAAATTATAATTTTTTATAGATTATTGGGGCAGCTAAATGGCACAGTGGAGAGAACACTAGATTTGGGATCAGGAAGACTCATATTCATAAATTCAAAACGGTCATCAGATACTTACTTAGCTGTGTGACCTTGGGCACATCATTTAACCTTCTTTGCCTCAGTTCCTCTTTTGTAAAATGAGCTTGAGAAGGAAATAGCAAACAATTCCAGTAGCTTTTCCAAGAAAGCCCCAAATGGGGTCACAAAGCATCAAACATGACTGAAATGATTGAACAACAACAAAGATTATTGGAGTTGGAAGGGACCTTAGAGATTATTGAGTTCAATTTCCTTGGCTTTCAGATGAGAATGCTAAAGCTCAAAATAGTTTACTGAGTTGTTTAAGGCTATACAACTAGTATTGTCCTCTTTATGAAACTTAACTCCCCCCCCACCTAATTAAAAAAATTCAGAATCTTATTCTACAAATGGTCTAATAAATGTATATAGTATTTTATAATTTATATTTTTATTAATTTATTTGGTTTTCCTTTTTGAATATATGCCTCCTCTTCCCTTCTTAGTCAGATATCACTTTTTAACAAAGTCTGAAAAGAAGGTGGGGGAAAGCAATTTGCCAAAAGTAACCAAGACACCAGTCAATCAACAAACGTTTATTAATACATACTATGTGTCAGGTCCTGTTCTAAGTTCTAAGCACCTGAACTGTATCTGAGAGTGTATATAATGACCTCAACCCATATTCCTTAACTTCTACAAAGAAGAAAGGTAGGTGAATTTTCTTACCTCTTTTTGGGGAGGTAGGGGCAAGCTTGGTCATTATACAACATTGAATATTTGTTTTCAGGGCATGGGATAGAGCATGCTATTCACCTCCTGAGAGAGAAATGGTAGACTCAAAGAGTATAGAGTTGCACATTTAATTTTTGGAGATGGGCAATGATATGATTTATTTAGCTTTTTTTTTTCTCCAATGAAGGTAGGGAAAGGGAGAGTCAAATGACTTGTGTTCATTAAAAAAATTAATTGAAAAACCAGTTAAATACAATGAGGAAAAGTTGGGGGTTGGGGTGGAACTAAAGCCATTTCTTTAGCATTTGTGCTACAACATCCCTGGTGTGAAGGCGGGTTGAGCAGTTGAGTATTTAGTTACTCTAACACTAGCTAACCCTTGAGCCTCTTAGAAAACCCATGTTAATGGAGTGGGGAAGGCAGAAAAGAAGAGTTGTACTCATTGATTCTGCTCTATGGCAAAGGGTCAGGGAGAAAGCAGTTGATTCTGTAGGTTATAGAAACAGATTGAGCTAGCCACTTGGGACTTTTGCCCTGTGGTCCTGAATTTTCTTAGGTTAATTCTCATCCCCATAATACAGTCCCAGCCTTTGAAAGAAATGACCCCTGGAGCAATAGAGATAAGGGAGAAGAACCCAACCATCTGTGCCCAGACTCCAGTACCAGTTTCAAAGCCTCCTGTAGGTAGTGAGCTCTCCAAGAGGTCCCATTACATTTTCATGGTGGGAAATGGCAACTCTAGTCTTTCCCATCGTCTATATCCATGCATCCATTGCCCTTTTCCCAGAGGCAACTCCTGAATCTGTTTAAATTTACTTGCACTGGAGGGGGAGAAATAAATGAAACATTTCCTGTTTATGAGTTTTATTGCCTCTGGTGAGGGGGATAATCAATTTTTTTTTCCCATTGTAAAAACTCTTTATTGAAACAACCACATTCCTTTAGATTTCCCCAGTGGTTCTTCCTACTGGGCCTCATTGGCATAGTAAGTGCAAGGCGTTATGCCGTAGCCTGCAATGGGAATAGCCTGATCATGGTGAGATGATTCTGGCAGCTGATGAGTGATGATCGGCTCCCAACTCTCTGAATTCTAACAAGGCCACGCTAGGCTTTATTTGTCTGCCTCCTGCAGCTGATTCTCCATTCCCAAAGGAGGCAGCCAGCAGCTCTTATTCTTCATGTAGGAATGGGCCTGAAAAGCCTGGTTGCAAAGACGATCTGTCGCCCATTCCCATTGAGGCAGCTGGTGGACTGGTACCCTACGGGATGCCTCGGTTGTTTGGCCTCTTGAGAAAAGGAGGGGTTGGTTTCCTGCCTGCAGTCACCCCAACTCCTACGGCTGTGCCTCTAGAGATAGCTATCAGTAGCCCTGCTTTCCTCTAAGCTGTGTTTTCCCCATTTAAATCAGCCTTTCACCTCATAATATTCACTGTTGATTTCTTTTTAAACTTTTATATCATTTCTGAACCTGCTTCCTTCTGTCCTTTCTTTGAAGTATCCTGTTTACTACATAATGGAAATAGAAAATACACATAGATACATATATATATATTCTATTTCTATATATTCTATACATATTATATGTATATATAATATATTTCTAAATATATTCTATATATATATTTAGCTTACACACCATGGTTCAAATCCTGGCTCCGCCATTTTACTCCTTGGGTAACCATGGATAAGTTAATTAGCCTCTCTGGGCCTCAATTTCCTCAATTATAAAAGAAGAGAGTTGAACTATCTTCCTTGGAAGGTTCCTTTCATCTCCTTGGGAGCATGGACTAACCTTTGCTTCCTTTTCTATCCTTACTGCTTAGTACAGTGCCTGGGTATAGGTTATTGCCATTCATCCTGGCATTGCTCAGTCAGGTCTTGAATTGCATGTGAATTGGATTCAGAGCTGCAGAGTCCTGAACCTCCCTCTCTTGTCCAGAGTCCTTGAAGTCCAGTGGCAAGACAACAGTTGGATGCTGTGGCCCCTGGCCACGCTCTAAGCTCCGCTGTAGCACCTGCTTCAGCCACCTTCATGGCCATTGGAACAAATTGTTCTCATCTGCTCTTTTTTTTTTTTGGGGGGGGAAGATTTCCACACAGGTGGGTAGGCACCCACCAGCAGGTCGGTGACCCTGAGTGTGGCCATTGTGCATGCCATGGTTTCTTAGAGCCACAGCTGAGTTGGGTATGGGTGAGACATCAAAGGTGGGGGAGAAACCCTGAAAGGGACCTGGCAAGGATCAGAGGCATCGAGGGGGGTGCCATAGTGTACAGAACACTGGCTCTCCCACACCGAGTTACTGGCCCTCCCTGAACACTCTGTATACCTCAGTTGTTCAATAAATGCTTATTGACAGCCTAACTCTTCCCTCTATTCTCCAGGCCACCCAGCTGCAGTGGGAGGAACATTAGTTTTGGAGATAAAATCCTGACCTCACCATTCCTCCTCTATACAGTATTGGGTAAGTTGCTTAATCTCTCTGAGTCTCAGTTTCCTTAATTGTCAAATATGGGAGGATGTGCAATAGTTGGATCACATTTCCTCTAAGATCCTTTCTGCTTCTAAATTCTTGACCCTGAGCTACCCTGGACATTAATACATTTTAGAAAGAACTAGGGGCTTGTGGCAGAGAGAGAAGGAGGGGGAAGGGGAGACAGAGATAGACAGAAAGACTCAGAGACAGAGAGGGGGCTGGGGAGAGACAGGGAACAGACAGACAGGCAGGCAGATACTTAGAGACAGAGAGAGACAAACAAAGAGACAGAGACAGAGAGATACAGGGAGAGAATCACATAGACCTGTGGCTTCTACTTGATAGTAAAGTCAGAGTTCAGGAGATAACTGGTGCTTTCCCTTCTCACTTACCATCTATTAACAAAGACTTCATATTATCAACTGTGGAATTTAGATGAAATAAAAAGGTAAGAGGGGCATGCAGACGTGAGAGGAGTATAAATTACACAGACCTCCACTTTCTCCTCCTCCTCTTACCTTAAACACTGATTTAGATGACTACAAGAGTTAGTAATAGCTCATGCTCCAAAACGAGGATTCTATCTATTCATTTTTGTCATATCTGCAGGCTGCTACAATATGAAGACAAAAGAAGTCTCAAAGTCAGCTTCCCACAAGACCCTAACCAAAGAGGCGAAAGGGAAGAAGAATGCCCACCAGGTTCGTTCCTTGTTCTTTCCCTTCCTCTCTCCTTTCCTCCCTCCATTCCAACATTCCTTCCTTCCTTCCTTCCTTCCTTCCTTCCTTCCTTCCTTCCTTCCTTCCTTCCTTCCTTCCTTCCTTCCTTCCTTCCTTCCTTCCTTCCTTCCTTCCTTCCTTCCTTCCTTCCTTCCTTCCTTCCTTCCTATTTTTCTTCCTTCCTTCCTTCCTTCCTTCCTTCCTTCCTTCCTTCCTTCCTTCCTTCCTTCCTTCCTTCCTTCCTTCCTTCCTTCCTTCCTTCCTTCCTTCCTTCCTTCCTTCCTTCCTTCCTATTTTTCTTCCTTCCTTCCTTCCTTCCTTCCTTCCTTCCTTCCTTCCTTCCTTTCTTCCTTCCTTCCTTCCTTCCTTCCTTCCTTCCTTCCTTCCTTCCTTCCTTCCTTCCTTCCTTCCTTCCTTCCTTCCTTCCTTCCTTCCTTCCTTCCTTCCTTCCTTCCTTCCTTCCTTCCTTCCTTCCTTCCTTTCTTCCTTCCTTCCTTCCTTCTTTCCTTCCTCCCTCCCTCCCTCCCTCCCTTCCTCCCTCCTTCCCTTCTTCCCTCCCTCCCTCCCTCCCTTCCTCCCTCCCTCCCTCCCTCCCTCCCTCCCTCCTTCCTTCCTTCCTTCCTTCCTTCCTTCCAACCACCACCATCACCAAAAACACATAACTAAACAAATGCTTTTAAAAATTATGTTCAAAACCACAAACTCCACATTGTTTACAATTTGTTTAAAAGTTTGTAAATTATATTTGTGTGCTTTTATAAACATCTTCTGCTTTTGAATTCCCTTTGAATTTGTTTTACTTGAATACTTTTTTCTCTTGATTTTGTTGCTGTTATGTTTTTTAAAGTAGTCATGGTATTAATTATTATTCCCTTCATTTGTTCACATTTCCCCTTTTTTATATTTCCAACATTTGTTATTTCTAATAACATAATATAATCCATTAAATTTAAATATCACAATCTATTTAACCATTTCTCCTATTCATTGCATCTGTGTTATTTCTAGCTATTTAGTCATAACAAACAAGCTTCCTTGAATATTTTCATATATACACAACTTTTTTCCCTCTCAATAATGCCCTCAGGGCCCAACCCTAGTAATGGATCTCTAGGTCAATCAACATAAACAACTTTACATCTTTTAATGTATATTTCCATTTTGTTCTCTAAAATAATTCACAGCTGTTCTAGCAATGTAATATTAGGCCTGTTTCTCCACGTTCCTATCAGCATTTAAGTTGATCACTTTAATTCATCTAGTTCTTGGTTAACATACATTACCAGGTTCATATTTTACTATATTGGTCCTCAGGCAGCAGACACAATCTGTTTCCAGGACCATAATCTTTCCAAGACCAATTCTTTCCAGCTTGGTCATACCCAGTGGAACTTTTGTTCCAGTGCCACAATCCCTCAGGAACAGGATTATTTCCATAATATGATGTGTTAAAATAAGGATTTTTCAGAATATTTATGCTCTCCTATTCCTCATTTTTTTAATGGTTTAGACAAAGACATATATGGTATGATTGTCCAATTTGCTGGCAACACTAAGCTATCAGGGATAGCTAACACAGTGGAACCCAAAATGAGGTATCAATTGGCCAGAATGATATGTCAAATTTTATCTGATTAAATTCAGTGGGAATGAATATAAGATTTTACATAGGATCAAAAAAATAATCTTGAAGAAAGATGATGGGAGAGGGGCAAGATGGAGGGAGGGTACTTGAGTAGGTGCAGGACAGCTAGAATGGGGTGGAGTGAACCAAAGACTGAGATGGTGATGAAAGAATTACATGTGCTTTAGTCCTGTAGAAAAGGTTTGGGAGGGGAAATAATTAAAGTTTTCAAGTACCTGAAGGCCTGTCATGAGGAGGGGGAACTTAGACTTGTTAAGCTCATCCCCCAAAGATAGAGCTTGGTCAATGGATGAAAACCATAGACTGTAATGAAATACTTCCTATATGTTACTCCCAAAGTAGAAGGAGGTGATAGAGAACCTCTGAGTACCTCTAAGGTCCTATGAATTTTATGATGAATAAAATACAATTTCCTACCTTATGAATGACTCCCCTGAATAGTTACTCTAATAAGAAAACATGTAGCCTGTTCTAAAATACCTCCTCACAAATTTGCGACATTAATTCTTTGCTGATGGAGTTGTGAATTGATCCAACCTTTCTGGAGGGCAATTTGGAACCATGACCAAAGGGCATTAAAAAGACTGTCTGCCCTTTGATCCAGCCATAGCACTGTTGGGTTTGTACCCCAAAGAGATAATAAGGAAAAAGGCATGTACAAAAATATTCATAGCTGCACTCTTTGTAGTAGCAAGAAATTGGAAAATAAGGGTCTGCCCTTCAATTGGGGAATGACTGAACAAATTGTGGTACCTGTCGGTGATGGAATATTATTGTGCTCAAAGAAACAATGAACTGGAGGAATTCCATGTGAACTGGAACGATGTCCAGGAAGTGATGCAGAGTGAAAGAAGCAGAACCAGGAAAACATTGTACACAGAGACTAGCAGCAATGCAAGGATCCAGGACAATTCTGAGGGACTTATGAGAAGGAATGCTATCCACATCCAGAAAAGAATTGTGGGAGTAGAAACACAGAAGAAAAACAACAGCTTGATCACATGGGTCGATTGGGTTAGGATTGGGAATGTAAACTCTAAATGATCTTCTTAGTGCAAACATCAACAATGTGAAAATAGATTTTGATCAAAGACACATGCAAAACCTAGTAGAATTGCACATTGCCTACCGGAAGGGGTGGAGGGAGGGGAAGGAAAGAACATGGATCTTGTAACCATGGGAAAATATTCTAAATTGACTAATTAAAGTTTTCAAAAAAATAAAAAAGAAAATAAGAAAACACCTCCACAGATGGGAACCCCATTTTATTATGTTAAGGCTACTTTCAATTGTGGTTTACTTTAATCACTAGGATTCTGAATGGAATCACTAAAAACAAGTCATGCCAAAGAGTGTATTTCCTTTATTTATTTATTTTTGTTTGATAAGTTGATAGATTTGTATAACAAGATGCATCAGAAATAGATGCCTTTAGAAAGTCAACCAGAAGTAGCTAGGTGGTGCAGTGGATAGAGTGCTAGTCCTGAGTCAGGAAGACAAGTTCAAATATAGTCTCTGATACAGTAACTGTGTGGGTATTGGCAAGTCATTTAAATCTATTGTCTGCCTCAGTTTCCTCACCAGTGAAATGAGGATACTCATAGCATCTACCTCCCAGAATTATTGTGAAATTCAAGTGGCTAACATTTACAAAATGATTTGTAAATTTGGAACCAAAATATAAATCCTGGCAATTATTATTAGTATGTATGATGAACTACAAGCTCCCTTCTAAATCTGTAATTTGATGGCCCAAGCCAGATTTACAGCTAGGGGAACCTGGTTCAAGTTTAGCCTCTGATATATACTGCCCATGTGACTTGGTGTTACCCACAACCTCAGTGCTCAGAAAACTCTCTTGAGACTAAGCTACAGAGAAGGCATCCACCTGCTTTGGTAGAATGAAGTTTCCTCATGAAGATGCTTCTTGTATGAAAGAAATCACAAGTCCCTGTCTCAATCTATAGATAACAAAATAAGGATCCAAAAAGACCGAGAGAAGTATGAGTGATTCAATGAATGGAATTATTAAGAGCAATTGGAAAATTATAAATTTAAAAGTAAATCTGTCTAGTCCAACCCTATCATTTTATATGGAAGAAAACTAAGAAAAAGATATCATTTACCCAAGGTCAAATTGTTATTATTATTTTTATTATTTGTCTTTCATTTTGGAAATGGGTCAATGACATCACAGGGTAATGTCTTGACTTGTGTATGAATTGGATTTAAATGAGGGAGAGTTACACAAAGTTGTCAGCTTCACTCAATTTTCCAGGATTATTGAAGTTCAGTAGCAAGACAAAAGTCAAGACGATTGGCTATGGCCCAGGATTCTTTGGCATCTTTGATGTCTGACCAAACTCTACACACTCCACAGCACCTGCTTCAGCTGCCTTCATGGCTATTGGAATAAATTGTTCTCATCTACCTATTCCACCAGGGCAAGGCTTTGCATGTGTGGGGTAGACACCCCAAACTCACCAAGTAGTTTGTGGATGATGAGTTCAACTCCATCTGGTGCCCATTTGCTGTGATGGTTTACCAGGGTGTGGCTGCTGTACATGCTACAACTTCTTGGAACCATAGGTGAGAACTGAGTGCCAGGTGGACACAAAAGGGGGGTGAGCAGCCCTGAAAAGTATTCTACAAGCCCTCACAAGAAGTGTGAATCCTTATTAAACTACAATATACCTCTCAAAGTTCTATAATTAGCAAGAGGAAGAACCATAACTCAAACCCAGATTTGAACTGAACCATGCTGCCTCCCAATTTATAGACAAATGGGAAGTCTATAAGGAGAAGAAACAAAATCATCTGAAGAAGTTTAGGATGACATAATACATTTTTATCAGTAGTGGTAGCTAGAATGGCAGATGAAGATAATGAATAGCCCTGAGGCATTAGAGAACTACAGAAGGCAAGTGGAAGGGACATACTTTATTCCATCTCTTGGTTCCAGGAAATTTCCCTAGAGTCTTCTCCTTCCTTCTCTCTACTGACCCCTCTGACTACCTTTAAACCCCAACTAAAATCTCACCTTCTACAGGAAGTCACTCCCACACCCTTTTATATCTAGAGCCTTGACATTATTAATCATTTTGTATTTATCCTGCACATACCTCGTTTATATCTATTTGTTTGCCTCCCAATTTGATTGTGAGCTTCTTGAAGGTAGGGTCTATCTTTTGCCTTTTTTTCCCCTATCCTCAGTGCTTAGCACAATGCCTGGAACATAGAAAGTACATGACAAATGTTTATTCATTGATTTGAGGAGGATTAATTAGATAGAAGGTCATAAGGAGAGACTAGAAGCACAGTTCAAGTATAAGTGAATTAAAGGAGGGTGGAAAGGAAAGGAACAGATGAGTAGGAGAGAGACTTTGATGGTGGCTTGATATGGGGATAATGGAAAGTAGGGCATCGTGACTAATGATTTTCTAATTTGGCTGGTGAAAAGAATGGTGGTGCTGGGTAAAGAATTTAAGAAATCAGGTAAGGAGGGAGCAGGCAAAATGTGAGTCCTTTTTTAGATATGCCAAGTTTAAAAATGTTATAGCCAAACCCAAGTAGAGATGCCCAAGAGAGATTTTAAAATGATGGGACTAGAGTTTGGTTCATTTGCAGAAAGGTCTAGCCTGGAGTTATGGATTGAGGAATCATCTCACAGAATCTATTGGGAATATTATAGATTTGAGGTTAATTAAAAGAGATTAGTGCCTAAGGAATACTGTCTCAGGGTCTGATGATGATATATGATGATGGAATTAGAAAATCTGGTAATAAATGGATGACATCATAAATTTAGAATTGGAATGGAAACCATTTTATCTAGTCCCTTCATTTTATAGATGAGGAAATAGAGGCAGAGAGAAGTCAAATGTCTGATCCAAAGTCACACAGCTAGTAAGTGTCTGAAGCAGTATGTGAACTCATCTTTCTGATTTCCAAGTTCTATATTCTATTTACTACACCAAATAACTCTGCCATTTTATTGCCTGTATGACTTACTAAAGGTTCTATCACCTCCTTAGGTTTCAGTGTTATCATCTACAAAATAAAGAGATTGGTCTAGTTCAGTGATGGCAAACCTTTTAGAGACCAATTACCCAAATTGTGACCCTCATGGACATGTGAGTCACCTCCTTACCCCAGACAGGGGAGGAAGGAAGCACTTCCATTGGGCTACTTTGCAGAGGGGTAGGTGATGTTATAAATGTTCTCAGGTATGATGGAGAGGGGGAGGAGAGCAGCTCCCTCTGTCATGCTGTGCCATAGGTTTGCCAACACAAGACTAGATGGTCTTGAAGGGTCTTCCATATCTAAATCCATGATACTTCAGTAGTGTAGGAGAGCTTTCTCAGCACATTTTCCGTTATATTGTGATTCCTTCATGAGAAAACGAGAAAAGTTTTCCTCTGACAGACGACCATGTGTCAAGGGATGCATTTTTGACATTTGCTAATGAGTTTCATAACTTGATATGAAAAATAAAGTGTGCAAGACTGTTCAATTCAAAATCATTTCCCAACACATTTTATTAGCTTTCGTTAGGCATGTTTAACACTATTAAGACTCTTGTCAGAAATAATTTCAAAGTGGAAACATCAATATAAAAAAAAGATTATTTTCCAGAAAAGAAAACAGTACTGTGTGTATTTATACATGCAGAATGTAGACCAAAAGGGCTCAAGGGTTTTGAACTTTCTTTTCTTACATCCTTTGCAGAAATCATTTGGTGAGAAGGAAGAGATTTACATTTTGGGAGAGTATTTATATATGCTGAACATTTGGCTAATCTCTAAGGAATTAAATTTTATTCTACTTTCTAAGTTAAACAAAATCTTCTCTCAGAAAGGAAAACATTTAAATGGAGATCTAAGATATAGATAGTAACCAGCTTTCAAAGAAAGGCCAGAATCCATTTTTTCAAAGAGATGATGAGTTTTATTCTATAGAGTGACTGGTACAGGAGGCAACCTCAGGTCATGGAAAGAACTCTAGACTAATAAACAGAAAGGCGCTAGCACCTCTCTTGTTATAATCCAGTTCTGTAGCCTTGGGAAAATTACTTAATCATTTTGGGTTTCAGTTTTTCTTTGTTGGACTCCTTTAAATGAGAGAGCTAGGTGATATGTCCTTTCTAGCTCCAGGTACCAAATTACAGGAATATTAAGCATTATGGGCACCACAGTATATGCTCCAGTCTTGAATTCTTTGTCCTCATGTTTTCCCATCATTCGTGACCTGATAATCCCCAAAGCCAAATTGTTCCTGCCATCAACATTTTCATCTGTTTCTGAAGGCCACTGGATGAAACTCACAAACTGATTCCCCTTCATATTAACATTATGGGCAAATGCTTTGATCTCTCTTCATCTGTAATAATGGGAATGGCCCTAGATGGCCTCCAAAGTCCCTTCTAGCTCCTCATCTATGAACTTAAGACCTGAGCCCTCACTAATGAATGGCAATCCACTTTATTTTTCTTGGATGCATTATCCCAATCTCTTAAGCAGTCATTCCAGACCTTCTCTTCTCTTCACAAATGCCACCTCTCTCTCCAGGAATTTATGGCACAAGAAAACTGAGATTAGCTCATGCTAAGTGCCCTCATAGCCCTGAATCCACACGTCATAACCCTGCTATATTATGCCTAATTTCTTTATCAAATGTTGTCTCTTCTAGTCTTTCCATCTTGACTTCCTTCAAGACTCACCTGAAATCCCACCTTCTGCAAGAGGTGTTTCCAGTTTTCTATCACTGGTGGTGCTTTCTATAGGGGATTACTTCCCATTTACAAAGGCAGAGGTAATGGTAGACAGAATACTGCCTTGGAGTCAGGAATACAAGTTCAAATTATGCCTATGTGATCCTGAGCAAAGGTAACACCTGCTTCCAGCCTCAGTTTTCCCTTCTGCAAAATTGAAATAATATCATCTTTCTCCTGGGATGACTGTGAGGATGAAATGAGATGATAGTAAAGAACTTTGTAAATGTTAAATTACTATATGAGTGCTCATTATTCATAATAATCATATTAATGTTGCTTATAAATAGTTGTTTGCATCTTGTGTCCTCATTAGAATAGGACCTCCTTGAGGGCACGGATTATATTTTTCATTCCTCTTTGTATTCCCAGCACTTAGCAAAGTGCCTGGAACACAGTAAATGTTTATTGATTAATTTCCAGATGGACCATAGGGTTTAGCTTGGAAGGTCAAGGTTGCTAAAGTAAAGAAAAAGGCAGTTTGAGAAGGAAAAGGGAAGCCATTAGAGAAGAAACTCCCCCAAGTTCTCCCTCAGGAAGCGCCAACTCTGGTGGTTTTAAATTGCTGTGACCAAAATAATCCTATGGTGGCCAACTCTCTGTTGATCGGAGATCTGTAAGGGGAACATATAAGGGAAGAATATGAGTCATTGTGATAGGGTTTTTATAAATGGGTTAAGTCGACTATGAGTTAGGCAAATATATAGTCTTGTGGAGGATTCTTTCCCCCTTCTTCCAACATCCGGTTCATCATTTTAATGGCTGTATGCCATCTGGAAAAAAAAAATTCAGGGCCTCACTGTTTATTTGTTGGCTGTTTTAAGTGATATTTTTATGGCTAGATGATGCTTGGGGTGGGACGGGAAATGCCATGCTTTTTAATAATGTATCTCCCAGCTCTCCTGCTATTGTAATCCATCTGATGAAATAATGGCACAGTCTACCCAGTCCTGCTAAGTATGATTGCTCACATAATCAATGAGGATAGCATGTTTTACTACACTGGCATTGACAGACTTTTCTTGACGCTATTCCTTATATATTTCCTTCTAAGACTCAGTTCATGCCTTACAATTTCCTCTTCATTGCAACGTGATGACTTCAGTAGACTGTATGCTTTGAAGCAAGGATCGATTATCTGTACAATAATAGCTACTCTGCCTATTTTTCAGGATAGAACAGAATAACTGACATTTGTATAGTAATAATAATAATAAAGACCTAGCAGCGGAGATAAAAATCATGCAGGCATGAGATAAAGTCTGCATCGTCCCTGCTGTCCTGTCTGGGATTGGAATCAGACCAAGGATGCTTGGGATAAGCCTCTAGATGATGGCTTATTTCAGCTATTCCACTACCCCAAAAAGCAGCTATTTTATCCTCCTGTTCAGTAGTGTAAGAACATTAAACCTCAAAAATAATAATATTGGGTTAGTGATACCAGGATCTGAACCCATCAAAAAAGATGAGAATGAGATGATAATAATAATCATTTTGTCAAGTGTCTCTGAAAGAGTTCCATCTATTGATGGAACCTGCAAAATGGCAAAGACCCAACCGTTGCATCCAAAGGTCCTTCTTGGGCAATAGCCACATGGGCTTAACCAACAATATGCCAACAAAGACATTCTGAACAAATAACTATTCCCTCCTTGTGGATTGATTTGTAGAAGCAAAGAGGTTTATAATAGCAATTCTGGGTCAGGTAATCACCCCAGGAAATTACAGACTAGCTATCCTTAAGGAGGCTGGACTTCATGAGACATTTTATGCAAGGAAATGGAAAGAGGCTATGCAATACACCACTGTCAGCTGCAAAGGTGGAGCATCTGCTGAATGTTGAGCATAGCAATTTGATCCCAGGACCATCTCTATATGAAGTTCATTGAAAAAGAGGAAAAGATGGGGAAAAGGAACAAGATGAACAAAGATGATGATGATGAGAAATACCAGAAGATGAAAGCTTCTGAAGCTAATCTTGGACCCCGGAGACACGAGTTCAAATCCAACCTCTGACATCTTCTAGTCATATGATGCTTGGCAAGTTACTGAACCTCTTAGTTGGTCAAGAAACTTTCTAAGACTATAAATTGGAGGGAAAAAATTTCAGATCTTCATTGGTAGAGGAATTTTCCCTACCATGAGGTTACCACTCTAAGGAAGTCATGGGCCTTTCATAGTCAAAGACCAAAACATTAAATATGGTAAATAAGCCAAAGTTCCCCTTTTCTAGTGCTTTAAGGTTGACAATGAACTTTGCACATATCATGACTTTGGATTTCCACAGCAACCTTGGGAAATAGGTGCTATTATTAAAGTACTTAATAATTAATTTCAATTAATTAATTATTAATAATAAATAATTAATGTTAATTAAATTTACAAAACACTTTCAATTTATTTCAAACCAATAAAGATCCTTTACCAATGGCAAAGTATTATGTTAGGTTTTAACCCATTATTTCATTGGATTATTAAGACAATCCTATGGCAGTATTAAAATGACTTTTTTTCTCATTTTACAAATGAAGGAAAGGTTTCACATAGGTTTTCACATAGCTGGGCCCTAGCTCAATATGAGAAAGGAAGGACTCTAGGCAGAACCAGAGATAATCCCAAGATTTCTTAGGATGAATAGGCCATAGCCACAGCCAGATGATTGATTGATGATAAGTCAATCCAGTCTACATTTCCAGGCTCTGCTCATCCTTGGAGCTGGACAGGATGTTTCCTGTCAGACAGTTCCCAGCAGCACTTGCATCATCAGTGGGCTTCCCTTGGCATAAGATTCGGAGTCGATACGTTGATGCCTGGTAGCCCAGTTTGATGGTGACGTGCAAAGCTACGGTCTGTTCCCAACAGTGTCACTAAGGGAGAAGGGAGTATGTGGCTGACCGTGCTGGGAAACCAGTGATGTCACGGGGGAATTATGGAACTTGGAAGTATGACAGCTGCTGTCTTGCCAGCTCCTCCTGGGAAGTCAGAGAGGGGGTCTGTCAGTCTGGGACAGAGCACCATCTCCTCACCTCATGCCATTTAATGAGAACAAATCCCAGAGGATCTGGGGGGCAGGGCATCTTCTCTGGAAACTGCCTGGGCATCTGAGAAGGGAAGAAAATTTCCTCTGGAAATGTCTGGTGAATGCCATTCATTCGATTCTCAGATGCTCTCATTCCTCCTCCTCCTCTGAAATGCCAGGGGTAAGATGGGAACTGGAAAGGGCAAGGGGGAAACACATTGTGCCCAGCCTGGCCTTTCCTCATCTAGGCAGTGGCCGCATTTCCCTGGACATTGCACTGAGCTTGTGGGTGGCATCAGGGCTGCAGGGGGAGCTCTTTTATTTTGATTGGGAGGCCTTTGTTCTGCCTTTTCAAGGTCATTTCATAAGAGGAGAGGCTGGAAGATTTGAATGTAGATGCCTTAGTCTCCTGTGCAAGGGATCAAGGAGGGGGGAAAAAACCAAAGGATTGGGTTTGGCTTTGGGGGAATTATTAAAAGTACCAAGGCTGGGTGGGGAGAAGGATGAGAAATCATCCTGTTGTAAGAATGGTAACTAATATTTATATCACAGTAATAGCATCTTCATTAAAATCCCAGTCATGCACTTGTGTGTTCTTGGGAAAGTCATTTAACCTGGGGGTCTCATTTTCCTCATCTGTAAAATGAAGACTTGTAAAATGTTGGCCTCAGGGGTCTCTTCCGTCTCTAAGTCTAAAATCTCTGATTGTGTTTTCAAGTTTGCAAAGCCTCTGCCAAGCAGGAAGGTGGTACAGAGGATAAAAGCACTGGACCAGAGTTCAAATTGTGCCTGTTACCCTTACTAGTTGTGCAGTCCCTGGATAATTCACCTAATCTGTGATCCCTAACAAGTGATCAGAGAAGAAAATATTTATAAAGTGCTTAGCACTAAACCTACCAAATGCTTATTCCTTTTCTCCCACTTCTCTGTCTGCCTCGGTTTTCTCATCTGAAAAATGGGGACAATAATAACACCTAATTCCCCAGATTGTTAGTACCAAACGAGATGCCATTTGTAAAATGCTTTGCAAATTTTCAAGCACTCTATGATTACTTAGGATTGTTATCATTTATAACAATCATTTATCTTGTTAAGCAGCGATTCATAATAAGCAACCCTTAAAGGCATGTCATACAGGTATTATTTTCCTACATAAGTGGAGATTTCACAGTAGCCTGGATCCCTTTCTTCAGCATCCCAAGAAAAACTCCATTTTAAAGGGAAAATCTAAAGCTGGAAGCTCCAATTTGCTTCTTTTCCCCCCCCAAATCCCCTGATCTGGTTGAAGCCAAACGAGACAAAGCTTTTTGTTCACCTACAGCCAGACCTCTTAAGAGAGGGGGTAGAGAAGGAAGGAGGACGTGCTCACTATGCAGCCCTGCTAAAGGTTTCCAGGTGTTGTGGCTTTTGACCTCACGAGGACCCTTGTCTCTTGCCCAGAGGGAGCCTGGAGTCTTCCCATCAGAGGCAATTTGGAAAGGGATGGTCAGGAGGAGCACATATTGGAGCAGGGGAAGGAAGCAGTGCTTCTTGCCTTGGAATTCCGAGAGAGAAGGTGGCTAAGAGAGCACTGACTTGCCTGTGGGGTGTGGGCTACACAGCTGGCTGGGGAAGGTGGCCAGGAGAGTGCCAGCATGGGTAGATGGGCTTGGGCTTGGCCAAGAGAGCACCAGCTTGCCTGAGATCTGTGTGCGGCTGGCACAGCCAGCTTGGGGAGGAGTCTGCTGAGGGCACAGCCAGCGGCGTGAGGCTGGTGTCTTTGCTTTCTCTGGCCTGCTTTTTATTATTTAATAAATAATTATACATTAAGATACAGTCTCCAGAGAATTTTAATCATATATATATATATATATATATGCACACACCTCCATTTATGTATGTGTCCCCCTTTCTATTTCTATATATTTTCCCTGTAATGATTAAAAATTAATCTTGGAGACTTTATACTAAGTTTATATTTATTAGTTAGGAGAAAGAGAGAAACAAAGTTTCCAACCTTTCTAACTTAAGCAACATTGGGTCCTGGATTCTAAGTCTCCTCAGTCTCCTCTACCTTGCTGGAGCTGGGACAGCTCAGAGAATGGCAGAGCAAGAGAGATGGGAGCCAAGAGGCCAGCTACCTTCACAGGCTGGCTTTTCAAGCCTCCCTCTAAGCCCTTTCCCTGATCCTTCAAGATCCTTCAGTTGGCCAAATGCCTCTATGTCATATCGCCTGGCCTCTGTGGCTTCCACCAGTCAGGAACTTGGCCCTCCACGCCACACTAACAGATCCAGACATGTGACTCTGTGACTTCTGTGGCTACTCACTATGGTGAGTCTTCTGGATTTGGACTGGTTTGGAGATCTCCCAGATAATTAATTCATACAACCCCATATATATATATATATATATATATATATATATATATATATATATATATATATATATATCCCCTATATACAGACACACACATTTCCCAGGTACCCCTTCCACATTGTGACTTTTCCCATCATGGTTTCAATATATGGTGGGTTGGCCTGAGAAATAAAATGAGAATTTGGGGGGAGTTTTGTAGAAGCCACAGAAGATGGGCAAAGGTCAGAAAATGACACAAAAAAGTTTAGAAACTCAGAAATGCATAAAATATGTGTATATTATTATATAATGTCAATATACTTTATATTTTAATATCATAAGTATATACAGCTTTTTAAAAGTTGAAACAAGTAAAAATTGATAGTTTACAAAAAAGAATGTGAAATCCAGCAGAGGACACACAAAGGCTACAATGTAGAGACAATATTGACCTACAGAGAGCCTATGACCAAATACTTAACCCAGATTTAACAATAAGGTACTGTACACACCCCATAAAAGAAAAAGGGAAATTCAGACATCTTCTCTGGAACAAAGGAATGGCCAAAAGTATTAATGCAGATTTTCCAGATCTTGGAGAGCCACCCCCCAATGTGGGAGCTATACTTATATATGATTATATTATGACCCCCCCCGTCTTTTTTTTAACAGATCAGGAAACTGAACCACAAAGAACAAATGTCTTGCTTGTTAAATACTTTTCTATCCTATAGTCAAAACTACTATTTAGTAACCTGAACTCTTAAATCAATTTTGTTGTTGCTGTTTTTGTCCACTTCAGATTAAATGAGCTTAGCAGTGTCTGGACAAGTAGCCATAACAACTACAGTCAGTGAGTATTTTGTGGTTCCAAAGCTCTTCCCCATCTATGATGCCCTTTGATCCTCACCATAATCTTGTAAAGTCATTCTTAGGGGTGGCTATCCCCATTTTATATTGCTGAGAACACTCTGGGTGGACCAGTGACTTCCTCAGGGTCACACAGTGAGTAGACATCGGGTTGGTGTTCAATCCCGATCTTTCCAACCTAGCAATATTCATTTTGTAACTTTAGAAATGGAAGATTCTTCAAGAGAAGAGATGCTTCCTCTACTTGATTCTCTTCATTTGAGAGATGAAGAAGCTGAAGCCTGGAGTTGTGAAATTACATGCCCTCAAGCACCCAAATATAAAACCAGAACCTCAGTTGTCTAATTCCCAACTCATTACCACTCAAACTGAACATTATGCCTCCATCCAGTCAGTTAGTCAATCAGCAAGCAGTGATTAAACAACTACTATGATTGACTATTCTGACTAACTCCAACTCAAGCATCCTATTGAACACACTACCAGGAGGGAGATAAGGAATACACGTATAAAACTCTTTGTCATGTTATTCAATCATTTTATGTCATGTCCAATTCTTCATGACCCCTTTTGGGTTTTTCTTGGCAAAGATACTGGAGTGAGTCTGCCATTTTTCCCTCCTGCTTATGTGATAGATGAAGAAACTGAGGCAAGGAGGGTCAAATGACTTGCCCAGAGTCACACAGCTAAGTAAATGCCAAAGGTTGGATTTGAACTCATGAAGATGAGTCTTTCTGATCCCAGGTTCAATAATCTACCTACTGCGCCACCTAGCTACTCTCTATAGTATATCTCTTTGTTAATCTCTGTTATATATATTTCAGATGAAGAAACTGAGGCAAGTGAAAGGGAAATGAGTTGCCCAAGGCTGAGGTAATAAGCATTAGACACTAGATTTGAAACAAGGTTGATGACTCCTAAGCCAGTATTTTCTCCTGTTTCCACATTGCCTTCTTCACACAAGCACAATGAAACGTAGTGACAAGTGAAAGGGAAATAGCGAGTGCCTTTTCCTCACAGGAAGTCTTCAATCAAAAATTGGACAATCACTCCTCTGATCCATTTTGCAAGAGTTATTCCTTTATATGCAGATCAGACCAGATGAGAGCTGTGGTCCCTTCTAACTTGGAAAGTCTGTGAAGTCTCCCCGAGGCACCCAAAGATGACTTTGTATTTTGAGGATAGCCCATGTTGGTGAACATATGGCACATGTGCTGGAGAGGGCTGCTCCCTTCCCCTTCTCCACACATTCCTGAGGAAATTTCTCACATTACTTGCCTTTCTGACCAGCAGCCCAATGGGAGTGCTTCCTCCATCCCCTATCTGGGGTAAGGTGGGGCTCACAGGCAGCATGAGGGTTGCAGTTTGGGTACTCAGTCTAAAATGTTCTCCATCACTGGTCTAGCCAATGAATTGGGAAGACTCGTTAGCAAAGGCCAACTGCCATCCCCAGGATCTTCCTGCATCTCTTAATATGAAGGCTCAATTATGCTTTTTTTTTTCAAAGAACTCTTGGGACAACTACACCTTATTCTATGACCCCTTCAGCCAAATGAACTTAATGGTTACAAAGCATGATAGTGTGGAAAGGAAACAAGAACAAGTTCTGAACTTTTTGCCAATGTGTTGGAATAAACAACAGTGGAAATATACATAGAGAAGAAATTGTCAAGACTGACAGTTGGTGGGGAAAGGGGCAACTGGGAGTGGCAGTTGGGTCTTGTGACTAGCACTTCCTTCCTTCCTGACTTCCTTCCAGGGGCCTTGCTTCTTTCCTGGTGTTGGAGGTGGGAGGAGCGTTGGCTTCCCAGTCTGGATTAGTAGTGCCTCTACTTGTTTCATCCCGAAAACACAGGCCCAACCAGCTCTGAAAGTTAGAACTGTTCTTGTTGCTTTCTGTCTACTGCTAAGATTCTAAAATTGACAAAATTAGCACAGATATAGCGTAGATGGGAGTGGGAGAAACCCTCCACCAACCTGTGAGGCCTGGCCTCAGCTCCAAAGCTGAGAAAGACTCCAACCTTATTTAAGGACCTCCCTCTTCCCTTTTTCCTTGATATCTCTCCAATCCAAATTGGTTATTAAAATTTCTCTTATTAGAATATCACAGTCAGATAAGTGGACTATCTTTTCTGGGCATAGAGGGAGCTGGACAGCAGCTCAGTCACAAACAGTCCTTATCGGACCCCTGCTGCTGCTACCTCTCAGCAGGGGGCATCTCTTACCTTTGCCTCACCAGCAACAATATTCCCTCTCTCCCTTAAACTCTACCATTCCCTGCTATAAACCTTCCTTGTCCCCTATTTTTCCAATCCCCAATCTTTCCCTATAAATTTTACAATAGAACTGGAGGGAGTTCTCTACACAGGTCCCAGTAGTATCCTATATCCATTTAAATAACAAAGTTCATTTGGAAGCATTTTAGATTACATGTAAGACTAAAGCTGTTCACTTAGCTTTATAGGTTAAGAATTGGTGCCTTACTTGTTGCAAGACAGATCTAACCCTGTTCTTGATTATAGGTGGCCAAATCTTTCCACTAATCAGAATATATAATCTGTATATTTCTATGTATAGATACCTACACATAAATATAAGGAATTGGTAGAAGGTTTGCCAAGTGGCAGATGTTGACTTGAAATAAGAAAAAAAGTCATTAACTTTTTTGGGGGATGCAATTATCTGAAACTTAACATCTAAGAAAGTATCTGGGGCACTGAGAGATTTAATAACTTACCCAGTATCATATAGCTAGCATATATCAGAAGTAGAACTTGAACCCAGGTCTTTCTAACTCTAACTATGTTCTCTATACTTGTGGTGGTGAACCTATGGCACACGTCCCGAGTCCTCTTGGTGGGCACATGCATGGTCACCACAGCACAGAATTCATTATTAGAAAGCCAGAGAGATGTGGGGCTGAGCTGCTCCCTTTCCAGTCTCCATAGGAACCTGGGGACATTTCTCACATCACCCATACCTCTAACAGGTTCCTTAACACTGCCTTATATCATGTTGCTTCTCACTTTGAAGAATTAGAATTATTCTGAAGTATAATAAAAATTAAAATTATACCAAACTTCAATGGAATTAGTAGGTTTCTTCTCACAAGAGTTCATGAAACAAAGGCTACACTAACACTTGGAAGGCACATTGATAGTGTAAATACTCCTCACCCAATCTGCCTTCTCACTGATAGGCTAATTTATATGGAGGGGACTGAATACTACTACCTTCAAAGTTCTAAGAGTAAACCCTGAGGATCAATGGAATATTTTAGTACTATACCATTAATCATGAGCCCCCACTGGTATGCTTCCTATTATGTGTCAGTCAGTAGTCTCTACTAACTTTTAGCAGAGATAATAAGTGAGAATAGTTAATATAAAACACTTTCCCCCAAAAGCCTGGGATGTATTCTTCTGCCAGTATATTCAGAATCCAGAGGAACTGTGGATTTGTACTTTTAATGCAGTGGTAGTGAGGTACCTATGTAGACAAAAAAACAAACTCAAAGATCTTGGTTCCCAGAAGTTCTTTAATAAGACTGGCATATTTTTCTGGTTCAGCTGTTTCTTTGCTCAGGAGGTTCCCTCTTGTACCTGCCGTGTGTTGCTGTTTCTCCTTAATGTTTTTCTATAAACTTCTATTTGGATATGTTGTTTCCAAGTGGTTTAAAGACATGATCAGTGTGAGGAGGTGTGTAACTCTCTCTCCCTCCCTTCCTCCTCCCTCCTCCCTCTCTTTCTCTATATCTCTCCCTTCCTACCCCCCTCCCTCCCTCCTCCCTCTCTCTCTCTCTGTCTCTGTCTCTGTCTCTGTCTCCGTCTCTCTGTCTCTCTCTCTTTCTCTCTCTCTCTCCCTTCCTCCCCCCCCCTCGCTCTCTCTCGCTCTCTGTCTATCTCTGTCTCTGCCTCTGTCTCTGTCTCCGTCTCCATCTCTGTCTCTCTGTCTCTGTCTCTCTCTTTCTCTCTGTCTGTCTCTGTCTGTCTGTCTGTCTGTCTGTCTGTCTGTCTGTCTCTCTCTAATCATCTTGCTGTTCTTTAGTATAGGCACAAGTATCTACTTCCTTAAAATGTTCCTGAACCCGGAAGCTCCCAAAACTTTACTGCTTAGCTTTTGGACATAACAACCATTGAAATTCCTCAGCTATTTAAAGCCTCCTGAGGCATAGTTCACATTTTTAGTTAGTCAAACACAATAGTTCCTTCTGTCTCTTCTTAACTAAGTGGAGGAAAGTAGTGCTGGATAAGGAATAACATGATATAACCTTCCTGTTTGTATATTTGAAACTTCATCAGTCATCTATGCCAGTGATGGCAAACTGAGGACTCTCTATGGGCATGCATGTTGCTAGCCCCCCATACCCAGTTTGTTACTAGAAAGGCAGAGGGACTCAGGCAGAGCTTCTCCCTTCTCTCCACAACATTTTTTACATCACTTGCTCCTCTGCCCAGTAGCCCAATGGTTACGCTTTCTCCCTACCCTGTGTGGGGTTAGAGTGGAGGAGTCGAGAGCCCCCGCACTTGATGGGGAGTCATGCAACCCATCGTCTCTAAAAGCTTTGCAACCACTGATTTATGCTGATTACATTACACTAATTTAGATATACATGTAGAACCCTACCATTTAAATTAAAATCATAGATATAGAGATAGAAGGAACCTTAGAAGCCATTGAGAACAATTTTCTCATTTTATAGATGAGGAACTGAGGCTAATAGGTGACTTGCCTAGGATCACACAGCCAGATAGTTGACCAGAGAAGGACCAGAAGTAAAGAAGCAGACTGAAGTCCATTCCATCTTGGATTCTGTGAAATAAAACCTTCTAAAATGCCTGCCAGTGAGAAAACAATGAAAAAGTGTTGTGTCTAGCCCTTTCTCTCTTGTGGTAAGATATGAGCAGTGACTTGTGAACAATTTCTGAATGAAAGCGTATTTTCCCATGCACAGAGGATATATCTCAGAAACAGTTCAGGAACTATTATATTACTTACATGGATGCAATATTCAGCTCAAGTTAAACCTCCCTGGAAAAGCAGAAAGCCAGAAGGTAGAGCAAGCCTATTTCTCTGCTTCCATCAAAATAAGATCGTTTGTGAATTCATCTTCCATGCCTCAGACACGATTTGACATTTGGCCAAGATGACTATTGGTCCTTGGCCAATAAATCGAAACAAGGGAGTGAAAAAAAAACACAATTATAGGTCTAATAAAGACCCCTCCCATATATTATGGAGGCGGGACGGGAATTGATCTATGCATTCTTTCTCCATTGACCTCAGGATGCTAGAGCCTATTAACAAGGAGAGGTTTCCTCATAGGATAATAGCAGAAGGTTGACGCAGAATATTCTCCTTTAAATTTTTTCCCAGTCACATTTTTGCAAGGGAAATCCAGATTTGAAGGAATCTTGGCACTTCAGAAATTTTATATTGGTGTCTTGTTCATGTTCATTAAGTTCAACTGATCTCAAACCCACTCCTGGATTAATGGTCACCTAGAGTATTAATGATGTCACACTAAGCTGGTTCTTCTTAACACGTGGACTATTTTGTGATTTAAAACTTGTAATCAATTAGCAAATGGACTCCATCATCAAAGAAAATATCAGACTGTTGTTCATGATTTTTTTTTTTGCATCCTTGCATCATAGGTGTAAAGCTAAAGGAAACTTCAAGGTGACCGAGTCCACCACCTTCATCCTACAAATGTGGAAACTGAAGTTCAGAAAGGGAAAGAGACTTAGGACCTTAGATCTTGAGCTGGAAGGAGTCTCAGAGGCCAACCAGGGCCATCCTTTCATTTATAAATGAAGACATTGATGACCACCAAAAGAAGGTAATTTAGGACCATGCTAGAGCATATGTGTCCACTCACATGAGTATGTATATATATGTATCTAGACGTACGTGTGCATCTCTCTTTCTCTCTTAGTATATATACATTTACATGCTGGCACAACTCTAATGGATTTCAATAGCGTATCCTTTAGGCCAGATAAGGTTTTATTTGTTATGATAATCTGCAATTCAGCCAAAGTAGATCATGACATGAATGGAGACTTCTAGGCCTGGAGAATTGTCTAGGGCATAAAGAGATTAATTGACTTCTCCGGGTCATGGAGCCTGTATGGTTTTTATTTTTATCTTTTTCACTTTCAAATAATTTTAATTCAATAAGCATTTATAATAATCTAATAAGCAAATAAGTATTTGATTTCTATAATAGATGAAATTTATTCATCACTTGAAAATTTATAAAGTATTTTTCAACAGCAAAATAATGATATTGGTTTTTCTTTTAAAAACAAATATTGGGGGCAGTTGGGTGGCTCAGTGGATTGAGAGTCAGTCCCAGATATGGGAGGTCCTCTGTTCAAATCTATCCTCAGACACTTCCCAGCTGTGTGACCCTGGACAAGTCACTTAACCCCTATTGCCTAGCCCTTACACCACTCTTCTGCCTTTGACCCAGTACCCAGTATTGATTCTAAGACAGAAGTTAAATGTTTTTTAAAAAATAAAATAAAGGGGCCAGCTGGATGGCTCAATGGATTGAGAGCCAGGCCTAGAGACAGGAGGTCCTAGGTTCAAATCTGGCCTCAGACACTTCCTAGTTGTGTGACCCTGGGCAAGTCACTTAACTGCCATTGCCTAGCCCTTACCACTCTTCTGCCTTGGAGCCAATACACAGTATTGACACCAAGATGGAAGGTAAGGATTTAAAAAATAAAATAAAGTAAAATAAAAAGAAATATTGAAGTCATCGAGTCTGAGATTGCCATGATTTACCCATGAAAGCCTGTATGTTTTAGAAATGAGACTTGAACCCATCTTTCCCTGATTCTGAGGCCAGTTCTCCACATACCCCACTTTCTTTTGATTCAATAAAACACATTAAATAAAACAATAGACATTTAACACCTTTATGTGTAAGCCATTATGAGGGGTTAGTCTAAGAAATAAATGATTTTTGGGACCAAATGTTCATGAGCCATTAGGTCGCTGAATCTTTTCCCCAAGTTTCATGGGACTCTCTTTTGGGTGCCATTTTTTGGTCACCTTATTTTGAGACTAGCCAGCCCTAGCCAGCCCTTCCTGTCCCCTCTGTCTTTCTCCCTCCCTTTATCTCCCTCTATCTCTGTTTCCTCCCACCTAATTGTCTCCTCCACACCTCTTCTTCTCTACCTCTTTCTCTCTCTCTCAGCCCCCTACAGCAAAAATTTTAGGGATAAGAGAATGTGCGAAGGCCTATTTGGACAGGTGGTGCATTCAGTATCCTTCTTATCATACCACCAAGCACAATAAGAGCCAGCTGGCCTGGGAACAGAGCTGACATCATTTGGTATTTCAAATCCTGTGCTTGGGTTTAGTGGAAGGAAGAAAAGAGCTGCAGGGGACACATCTGGCTCCTGTTTTCCGTCATCACGAGAGCTGACAAAGCTACACACACTCTCTCCCTCTCTAGGTTCCATCCAGACTCCTAGAATCACAGAGATTCAAGGAACCTCAGATGCCATCTAGAGCAGCCTATATCCAAAGAACACTCTGTTCTGGGTAAGTAATACTTGGCAAATAGCCATCCAGCATCTACTTGAAGACCTTCAACAGAGTGGGAGACCCATGTCTCCAGCGTCAGCCCATTCTAGTTGAGGACAGATCTCAGTATTAGTACCTTTTCCCCTCTAATATTAAGTTTAAATCTACCTTTTTGTAGCCTTCACCCATTGCCTAAAACTCCACCCTTTGGGGGAAAACAGAAAAAGTCTAATTTCTCTGTATAGAATTGAAGACAACCAACAAATCCCCTGTAAATTCTCTCTTAATCTGGCTAAGAGAAAGACATCCACAAAGGCAAGTAGAATCTTTGTCCAATGGCTCTATATGCTGCCCATACTTTAGAGGAGAAAAGGGGATGGAGGAGAAGAGAGTTAGTGGTTCACAGAATTAGAGGGAGTCTGTTGTTCTAGAAATTTCTTACTGTTAACATGACATTATGTCGGACCTTGCCCATCTTTGTTTCTGTTGCTTGTCCAAGTCTTATCTCCCCAGTCTGTTAAGGCCTTTTAAAAAAAATCTCGTCATAACTGCAGAAGCTGAGCTGGGCCATGAAGTGGTTTGAAGATGATGCTTTTATGCCCAGGCTCCTGAACTGGCTCACTCTCACTGCAAAAGGTTCGACTTGTAACAAGGTTATCAGCACTCTGTAGTGAGCAGATCAACAGACAAAGCTCGCTTTCCTGTGGAAAGACCTGGCCAATCAGAAAGGTGGTTGGGGCCCCTGGGCCGCTGTTCAGTGTATAGGTCTCAGGGACATTGTGTTTCTGAGGCCAGCTGCATCCTTCCTCCCAGGCAGGCCTAGCCTTGTTGCTTAGCTGCCCTGCAAACCAGCCAGCTCAGGCAAACTTCTAGGGCTCAAGAAAAAGATTGCTTTTAAAATACCATAACAACACTGCCAGGCTTTGGAAAGAAAGGTTCACTAATGCGAACCTTCATGGTGCCAAGGGAGATTCTTCTGAAAGAATTTTTTAGGGCTTTTCCTGAATGCTGTGGTTTCAAAAAGATGAGTGAGCCATGGACTGAAGAGATCAGAGGGAAATGGAAATGCAGAAAGGACCGCAGGAAGCTCCCAGCCTGGAAACAATGAACCTTCCTAAAGGGTCTCTGGTCCAGCTTCCAGGGTCTTCAGTCCATGCAGAAAGAGGGTTTCCAAGAAGAGAAACTAAAGGAAAGCTCTCTATGAGAATTTACAAGCACTTAGTCAAAGGAAACACCCCTCCTCCCCCAAAAAATCACAAGAAAAAAATAGAGAGGAGCCAGTGCCATCCCCAACAAAGACATTCAGATGCGTGAAGAAGACCCAATTTCAAATCCTGTCTCAGTTATAAGTGTGACTTTATTTCTCCGTGCCTCATTTTCCTCGTTTGTTAAATGAGGGAATTGGATTCAGCAGCTGCTAAGGTCCCTTCCAGCTCTCAATCTGAACTCCTAGGATCTTGTGTAGTTGAAAACTATTAAGTAAAACTATCACAGGACTGCAAAGTGACCAAAAGCTTGCCATTCTGCTCTTGTGGCTCTCCTTTCCTTACTATCAAGAAGGAAATGTGCTCTAATGTCAGTTATCTAGAGCAAGAGTTAGTTACATTAGTGTATCTCCCTGGTGTCTTTGTGACATCCTTCCATGACAAAAATCATTGTATTTTTAATCTTCCTGGTTTTGTTTTCTTCACTCTGCATTGGATCCCACAAGCCTTTCCATTTTTTCTTTTTTTTTTTGCATTATCATATTTTCTTTTATTACTATACATTGTCTTAAAGTATACGTGTGCAAAATTTCCCAGTGAAGTTTAACTAGTCATCATTGCGTGTGGAACAACAATACCTAATTGTATTGATATATCATGATTCAGTCTGTGGATCCAGTACTCCCAGTATAAAAAAGTTCAACTTTTGAATATTCTGGCACATTTGGAACCTTTCTTTGTGCTGTTAGCATTCCCAAAGTATGAATCCAGTATTAGGATGATTGAATCAAAGGATAGGAAGGAATTACCAGTTATTCTCACGTAATTAGAAATCATTTTCTAGAATGGTTGAACAAGTTCACAGTTCTACCAACAATGTATAGGTATCTTGATACTAGAATTGATGATCTGTGGAACTATTTCTGGTTGTAATAAAGGATATACTCTGGCTTGTGACTAGAGAGATACTGGGGGAAACCTCAGGGTGCCTAGTTGTAATGGAGATAGAAATACTTCTGAGAGATAGAGATACTATTAGAAAGAGATATTCTGGGGTTGCCTATTGATCACTACTGATGGCTAATAGATTAATATTTTTCCTACCCTCCTCCTCCCTCAATATCACCCTTCACCACCCTTCTTCTGAAGCCTTTGGCTTTGCCCCTCCCCCTGAGTGGACTCTGAGGTTTATGAGGAAACACTCTTTTCTCTTCATTTCTCAAGTAAGGGGATTTATTAGGAACAACAGGATGGAGGACTGAGGTAAGATGAGTTGAGAGGGATAGGGTTGTCCCTAGTCTATAAGGAGGATTAGAAGGATCTTGGGAAATGTCAGTCCTATCACAGCTGTGACACAAAGTCTGGCAGGGAGATGGAGGACAACTGTTTAATCTTCTTTCTTCTTCCTTCAAACTCAAATCTCAAAAATGCAATCAGTTCTTCAGGTTCAACTACTACCATCAGCCACACAAAACCTTCTTCTTGCCTCCCCTCTCAAAACCACGAGACTTCAGCCTAGGACAGAATCTAACAGAGGATCTGTTCCCCGCTTCTTCCCTCTTCAGCCTGGCTTTACTCTGCAACTGACTTTCCTGGGAACATTCTATTTGGAATGTTCTTTCTTGGTTGACATCTGAGGTCCTTTACTTTGTTTTGCATGCTTGAAATTCTCTCTTCCTTCATGCCTCTTCCACAATACATAGCCTATCTGCTTTGTGGAAGGAACTGACAATGGAGAAGATAATTCTTAGAGGGGATATAATAATTATTCCCTTGAAGGAAGGTCCTTTAGAAGCCCTTCTACGGCAAATATGTTCTACTGATACCCAGAGGGTAAAAGGAGGAGCAATAGGTGGGGCATCCAAAAGGCAGATTTTGTTCTGATGTAAGAAAAAATATCCTTACAATTCAGATTGTCCAAAAGTCAATTGTGCTTCTTTGCATTGGGGTAGGCTCATCCTCATTGCAGATCTTCAAGCAGTTGACTGGATAACCCTTGGGAAGGATGTTCTAGAAGTGAGATGGCCTCTGAAAACCTTTTTGCTCTGAAATACTATGATTGAATAGATGAAAAAAATTATGAAGTGCTTACTATATGCTAGACACTGTTAGATGCTAGGATACAAACATAGAAAGCAAGACTGTATCTGCTCTCAATATGCTTCTATTCTAATAGAGAACTACAGCAAATATGGAGGAGTTGGGGCCAAGGAGGGATGTTTTGGTCTCAGAAGTCACAAGATGGTGCTTTTTCCCCTAGAGAAATTGATTGACATATGTTCTTTTTAGGAAAAGGGTTGACTTGATTACTCTGTTCCACCTAGAGACCTCCATGGCTTCTTTTAAGTCTTAACTAAAATCCCACCTTCTACAGAAAACCCACTGCAACTCCTATTCATTCTTTTTTTTTTTAAACCCTTACCTTCCGTCTTGGAGTCAATACTGTGTATTGGCTCCAAGGCAGAAGAGTGGTGGTAAGGGCTAGGCAATGGGGATCAAGTGACTTGCCCAGGGTCACACAGCTGGGAAGTGGCTGAAGCCAGATTTGAACCTAGGACCTCCTGTCTCTAGGCCTGGTTCTCAATCCACTGAGCTACCCAGCTGCCCCCCCCCCCCCATTAATTCTAATTTGACCTCAGAACTAGAAAGATGGAAGTGAAAGGGAGGGTATACTTATATAGGGTAGTAGGACTGATGACAAGAGTGTGAAAGACATCATGGGTCTAGCTTGGGCTAGATATAGAAAATTCTCATCAATCAGGAGCCTAGAGAGGGAGCTAACATGCCATTTCAGAAACTAATTCTTTATATTTCTCTTATCTATTCAGATTTTATAGTTATTTCTATATGTGCTATAAGTATATATTTGTATATGTTTTCCATTAATTACTTCAGTTTCCTCACTCTGAAATGGACAAAGTGAAATTTATTTTCCTTAATAACTGAAAAGTGGAGCATTCTATTTAATTAAACATTTCCTTCTGTTTCATTCCTTCATTCATTTGTTCCTTCCTTCCTTCCTTCCTTTTAAAAATAAAAACATTTAACTTTTTGTCTTAAAACTTATAGTAAATATTAGTTCCAAGGCAGAAAAATAATAAGGACTCATCAATTGGAGTGAAATGACTTATCTAGGGTCATATAGCTATGAAGTGTCTGAGGTCAGATTTAAATCCAGGACCCCCTATCTCCAGACTTTGTTCTCTATTCACCGAGTCACCTTTCTACCACATTGCCTTCTGCTTTCAAGCATGCCTATAAAAATTATTACTTGATCCTTCTACCCTTGCTCTCATTCCATATATATCTTTTTTTTTTTTGCCTACTGTAGCTAAACTCCTTGAAAAGGCCATCTACAACATCTTCCTCCACTTTCTCTACTTAAAAACTGGCTTCCAATTTTATGCCTTCTCCAGAGTTACTAATGATCTCTTTTTGCCAAATCCAATGGCCTTTTCTCAATTCTCTTCCTTCTCTGCAGAGAGTGTTTGACACTGTTGATCACTCTTTTCTTTGATACTCTCTTCTTTCTAAGTTTTCAGGACCCTTCTTTCTCCTGGTTGTCTTCCTACCTTTCTTACTTCTCCTCTGTCTTCTTTGCTGGCCGGCCCTCTAACTATAGGAATCCCTCAGGGTTCTGTCCTATGTCTTCTTCTCTGCTCTTCCTTTACTACTTCATTTGGTGATCTCATCAGCTCTGTGGATTTCATTATCATCTCTATGCTGAGGACTCTCAAATCTACCCATCCTGCCCCAGACTCCAATCTCATATCTCCAAAGGCCTCTCCTTTACTCAGTAAATTCCAGTGGCTCCCTATTGCCTCTATGATCAAATACAAAATTCTCAGTGTGCATTCAAGGTCCTTCATAACCTAGACTTTTCCTATCTTTCCAGTTTTCTTACACCTTACTCCCTAACATGTAACTTTCTATCCATTGCCACTATTCTCCTGTCTGTCCAATGAGCAAGACATTCCATCTCTCCACTCCAGGAATTCTCTCTGGTTATCTCCTATGCCTACAATGATCTCCTTCCTCTCTTCTACCTAATGGCCTCCCTCCCTTCTTTTAAGTCTTAATTAAAATCCCACCTTCCACAGAAAGCCTACTCCATCCCCTATTAATTCTAATGTTATCCCTCTGTTAATAAATTCCCATCTGTAAATAGTTTGCTTTTTGGTCATTTGTTTAGCTGTTGTCTTCCACCATTAGATTGTAAGCTTCTTGAGGGCAAGGACTATTTTTGCCTCTTTTTATAATCCCAGAGCTTAGCATAGTGCTTGGCACAAAGTAAGCACCTAATAATTATTTATTGATTGATTTAATAAACATCTTGAATAATAGATATTTGTCCTGTATTTCAGAGAGGAAGCAAAGAATTGGAGTGAAACATTCTTCTTTTTTTTTTTTTAAGAATAAGCAATTGAGTAAAATGTCCTTAGTATAGAAATAATGCTGAACATAATTTCTTCAGTTATTTGAAAGGATCCTTGTTTTGAATATCAACTAATAGTACCTTGTCCCTGTGAAGTTTTTTGCTTGAGGAGAGAGGCTTCACATACATAGCCCACATTAACTCTTAAGATAAAGGGAAGGAAAGAACTAATTGATGTTCTGGTCAGAAGGTGCTATTAATTCAATTTCAATTCAATTGATCATTGCTTCCAATAGCATTATTAAAAGCTTATTCAAGGTAATCAACTGATCACCGAACACTTGCTAAAGGCTTGTATGTGCCAGGGATTGTATTAAGCACTGGAGATACAAAGAAATAGCAAAAGCAGTGCCTGCCCTTAAGGAACTTACATTCTAATGGAGGCATCACGTACAGAAATAATCTGAGAGCACAAAGACAAAAATGAAACAACTGAGAGCAACGATTCTGTCTTAGCTGATTTTGTCTTCTTGCATTCATGGCACTTTGATGGCACTTTGACCCCTATCCAGAAAATACTTAAAAGAGTTTGCTGAAAACTTCTTTGCTCCATGGGGTGATTCTCTAGGATGGGAGAAACGGAGGGGCACCGGGAAACCTTTGTAAAACAAAAGATATCAGTAACATTTATTTTTTAAAGTATAATTTGAATGTACTCAAAGTACAATGGAAGTACTGGCTATCATTGAAGTTCACTAGGGACCAATGATCTCTAAAAATACCCCAGTTCGCTGTAGTTGGCTAAGAGCCTATTTTTGACTTGGATTTTCTCGTGAGTTGGACCTCAAGAGCTGTTAGCTGGGATATCGGGAAGTGGAACCAACTTCTGTGCCGTAACTTGAACTTGTTTTGACATATGACTCAGTCATAGCCAGATAATATTAATAGAAATATGTGCTCTGAAGCACATAGTTGGTGGGAATATCAGAGAAGGTCACAATTACACTTTGAAAGTCAGTGATGATGAAACTGACTGAGCCCAACGAGCCAATTGTGTTTTGTCCCTTAATGTACCAGTACAGAGTGACTCAGATCCTGAGATTCAGATACATTTTCCCAGACAAAAGAGGTTGCCAGATAGAGAGGATTATGATACGACAATCTGGAGGGAACCAAGATATCCCAGGATAACACTCTGTTCACTTTTCTAAGGGGTCAAAAAAAAGGCAAGGATTTAGGAAGCTCAAAATGATTGAATGATGGCCATTTGCGCCCTTCCAGGAACTGATATTCCTCTGCCCACAGGGTGACCAGTTTTCAATGGGAAGATAGAGGGAAAAAAATCAGTGTACCATGCACGATCCAGCTTATTTAATAGCCAAATACTCGAGAGATAAAGTGACTTAGTTGATATTATTCTAAGGCTGGGTCCACAATGGAACCCAGGCTCCCTGAATCCCAAACGTTTCTTCTAGTTTTTAGACCACCCTGGCTCCAAATGTAAGCCACATGCAGCATCCACATAATAACTTCATTGTAGTTTGGTGTTTAAATTCCAGTTCTGAGCTGCAGGTGAGGGGAGAGAAAGGGAGGATTTCTACAGAACAAAAGTGTGGCATAATAGTAATCCCATCCCTCTTACAAAAACCAGGACCAGTGTCTTCCCTACTAATTCTGCTGGAAATGGTTATTGCTGAGATAACATCAAATGCAGACGGCTTTATCTGTTTACATTTTCCAGAATGATGGTTAATTCTTCATGAGAGACATGCTGGGGGCAGTAGAAAGAACAGGCCTTTGAGCTGGGTAATCCTAGGTTCAAGCCAAGCCTCTGACCCAGACTCTATGACTGTGTTGCAGAAGAGTCTAGACAATGTATACGCATGGAAGGAGTCTCTACACTGGGAGTTCCTTATGTTTATGAGCTTATGAACAAACCCAGAAATATGTACTCACAAGTTAATCCCTTTCAAAATAATTCCACTTGAAATAAAATGGAGTGATGGAGAAGAAAGGATACTGGACCGGGAGTCCGGAGACCAGGCGTCCCAGAGCCATCTCTGAGTTGGGTGACCTTGGTTCCCCACATCGCTTTAATTTCCTGGACTTTGCTTCCTTGCTGTAAAATAAGAAGGATGAACCAGGGATCCCAGGGCTCTTTTCCAGCTCTCCTAATCCATGATTCTATTCCTTGTTGACCCGAGTGACTTCTGGTTCGAGTATTTGGTCTCTGGCTCTGGGTTCTGGATCCCCCTCCTGAGTACTGAATGATAGTTTAGTCAAAATCAAAATAAATGGAAACAAAACACTGTCATACATTACACATTCTTCCCAGTTGCCAATTTCTGACTTGACATTTGAAAGACATTAAGAAGCTCATGAATGAACCAGCATCTGTACTTTTCAAAGGGAAGGGACAGTTTTTTCCTCATCTCAGAAGTATGGCTGTGCCTTTTAGTACAACAGGGCTAGAAGCGTCAAAGTGAGTGTAATAGCTCTGGAAAACTACTGATTAAAATGGGGGGAAAGCCCAATGAGTAAGGGCTAAGAGATTTATTTTATGTACCTTTAAAAAAATAAACCTTACCTTCTGTCTTAATATCAGTTCTAAGACAGAAGAACAGTAAAGGCTGGGCAGTTGGGGTTAAGTGACTTGTCCAGGGTCACATAGTTAATAAGATTAAAAAGAGTCTGGGAGATCAAATTGCTTGCCAGGTCTTGAGGGTGGGGAGGAACAAAGGAAGGGAGGGAGACAATTTGGATCATATAACTATGGACAACTTATGTGGAAACTTGTAATTACATGTAATAGGTAAAAATAAAATGTCTTTAGTAAAATAAATGTCTGAGGTCAGATTTGAACCTACATCCTCCTGACTGCAGGCATGCTGTTCCATCCACTGTTCTACCTGGTTGCCCCTATTTGTCTCCTTTTTGAAGTTTGAAAGGCAGGGTGAAGATCATATATCAGATCTGAGTTTAGAAAATGTTGGATATGCTAATGATGCCCAATATTAGATAGAAGAATTCTAGGAACTAGATTTGTGATTCACTGAGCACAGAAACTCCTGGGCACAGACTCTCTACCAGTGAAAGTTGACAACACGGGAGCAGCTAGGTGACTCAGTGGACAGAAAGCCAGGCCTAGAGATGGGAAGTCTTGGGTTCAAATTTGACTTCAGACACTTTGTAGCTTCATGACCCTGAGCAAGTCACTTAACCATTGCCTAGCCCTTACCGCTCTTCTGCCTTGGAACCAGTACATAGTATTGATTCTAAGATAGAAGGTAAGGGTTTAAAAAAAGTTGAAACTTGTGGTCTTAGAGAGTTGCTTGGTGAAACAAGAAGTGAACAGCCAACATTTGTTAAAGTTAAGAATTGAACTCACCTCTTCCTAGCTTTGAGAAGAGCTTGCTGTCCACTAAATCTTGCTTACCTTTCAGGTTAAAATAAAATAAAGTAACAGTCATTTTATTGCTTCTTTTCTTTGAAGAATAATTCTAATCCAAGTGTAGAAATGATGCCAATCAAATGAATGCTGATTAAATCAATGGCATCAATCAAATGAATGTTAAATTTGTTATTATTTCGCTTGTTTCTCTGAATCCCCATGCCTAAAGCCGTGTCGTGCACACACAGTAGGGATTTAACGAATACTGCTTGAATTGATATAGCACATGAAGTTCTCTAAAGTGTTTTACAAACATTTTCACATTTTAATCTAGCAATAACCCAGTGAAGAAGGTTCTAAAGGTATAGCTGAGGAAACTAAGGTGGAAAGAATGGAATGACCAGTGTATATGGTTACCCGGCTAATAGCCAGAAAACGGAGAATTAGAAACCAGGTCTATCCAAGGCATGATGGCACAGGAAAAGAAGAGCTGGCTTTTTCATCAGTGGACAAGAGTTCAGATCTGAAGTCAGTCACTGGATTAAGTGTTTGGTCTCTGGCACTGAGTTCTGGGTCCCTCGCTTGAGTGCTAAATGATGATTTAATGAAAATAAAAAAGAAATGAAAACAAAGCACTGTCCAAAACGACACATTCTTCCCAGATGCTGATTTCTAACTTGACGTTGGAAAGAAAAATAAGAAGCTTATGAATGAACCACCTGTGTGATCTTGGGAAAAGAACTTGGGGAAGACCTCCCTCTGGATCCACTTAGAGTCTCAGAGAATTCTTTGGCACTGAAATATTTGCTCAGGTTTACCTGGCCAGTTTGGGTCAGAGATGGGACTCGAATCTAGGTCTTCCCAAGTTTGAGGCCATCTCTCAAGCCACTAAGCCATGTTTCCTTTCTTTTCTCTTCATAAATGTTTGCTAATATGATTGTATCCATATAAGCGATTAAAGCCTAAAACCTCACTAAAACTTTTGGGATACCTTGTATTAAACTGGTCAAAAGGACTCTGTAAGACTTTGAGAAACAGAAAAATAGTCAAAGATGAGCTGAGATTCTTGATCTTAATGGATAAAAAGAAAGTCTTCAGATCTGTTCTTATGAATCTGAATCAATAGGGTGGTCCCTCTTCAAGGGACACTCAACCTGTATATTGATGGAATCATACATAGGATTGCAAAGGACCTAGACCATTGCAGAGTCCACCCTTCTTATCTTACAGAAGAGGAAATTGGGGCTCAGGCTCTCCAAACTCTGCATATGGAAAATAACAAAGCTGGCCGTATTGAGCAATACTTTCTGATCACCGTGACATGTTAATTTAACTGTTCCTGTCAAAGAAACGAAAAAAAAAGCGTTTATTAAACACCTTCTATATTCCCTTGAACAGCAAGTTCAAGGATGAGAAGGTGTGAGAGACAAGTGACATCATCTGTTTGGAGGGCACCCTAGAAGTGTCTGTTGGGTTTCCTCAGATCCCTTCTTTTCTTTTTTGTTTTTGGTAGGGAACAAAATAGCCTTCATATAGTTGTTCTCCCACCCCAAAACTTTCCACCTTCAGACAGGGGAGAAAATACCATTCATCATACTGTACATTTCCTTTGTAGTAAATATTACTGGTTTTAATTACCAAATTTTGTTGACTCAATGTAATATGCAGTTTGGGAGTTGAAAGAGCATGAGTAACTAAAATTACATCCCATTTTCAGGGAACTTTGTTCCCTAAATACAGGAAGTTGTAAAATCTCTGATAGCAAATTTGATTGGTCCACGGGCAACACCGCAAATGATGGTCTGCCGTGGAGTCGGTGTCTCGATGAAAAAGAACTGAGAGATTAACTCGGGGCCTGCTCAGCTGTCAATCTTTACTCTGAAATTAGGGTGACTGGTTAATTTTTTGTTTGGGCTTTGAAGTGGAGTTATGCTTTTCTCAGTCTTGTCTGTCATTCAGTGGGGAGACTGTTCTTCACAGCTGAGCTATGCCCTTTTCCTGTAGGTAATTAACATCTTTTCCCCCCACCATGTCATTACTTTGTTATTGTTCCCATTCATCAAGTGCTAAATATTTCTTTAAAATTCTGATGGCCTTGGCATGTTAAACTGTGACCGCATTATTGACGATATTAAATAACGTCTTTGAAAAATCCCTGCCCAAGCTTTGGTGCATGTTTCCATCAGGCTTATGGGTCCATGTCTCCTTCTCTGCATCTTTGTTTATAAAAAGGGTTCTCACATAATAAGGAATTTGAAAATATATTTCTAGACCAAAATGAGACCTGAAGCATAGGGAAGAGTGATGAGAAAGAAAACCGTTGTCTTGGGAGCTCTTGAAACATACAAAGATGAAATTGATTTACCTCCATATTGCCCCAGACTGGACTCTTTCTATCTACTCTGCATACCATTTACATGTTGTTTTCCCCATTAGAATATAAGATAATTGTGCACAGGGACTGTTTTTGCCTCCTTTGAATCCCTAATGGTTAGCATAGCACCTGGCACAGAGGAAAACTCTTTAAAAAGGCTCGCTGATTGAGTTTGGAAATGACTAGAGCAAAAGGCATTGTTAGACTATATTGTTGATTGTTCACTGATAACCCTCAGAAATACAGTGTTTGATGGTCAGGTCTTCCTTTTCTCATTGTCCTCCCCGTCCCCCTCACTTACTAGCTATGTGAAGTCACTTAACTTCTGTTTGTCTTGGATTTCTCCACTGTAAAATGGGATAATAATAACACCCAGGATGTTGGGAGATTAAATGAAATAATATTTGTAAAGTACTCAGTGTAGTGCGTAGCAAATAATAAATACTATGTAACATCCATCTATCACATACATGTATATTTGATATATAGCTCACATACCTACATATATAATATATATCTTTCATATATGTAATATATTACAGACATGTCTCACACACATGCCTTTTTTAATCTGCCCATAATTCATGTTGAACTTAACCACATATCTTTTACTCTCACATATAGAAGAATGCATGTATTTATATATGTATATAAATTATATTTATAGAGAAATATATTTATTTATATTCCTTTTATATATTTATTTTTCAGGGCAGAGAAAGCACCAATATCTGGGCAGTGAGGAGAGAGAGATCAGGAAAATCGTATATAATTCCAGGACATTTTGAGAAATACATTTAAGGGCAACATCAAGAAAAAACAGGAGTGTGAGCTTCTGAAACTCAAGCCTCAAGCAAATATGTTTATTTTATTACATGTACATACATGTAAACATACACAAATACATTTACCAAGCTTTAAGCACACACACACACACATCCATAGCTCTCCAAGGTTCAAGTGTGTATACAATTGAATATATATATTGAACATATATATAGTTAGTGTATATAGTGAATATATATGAAGATGATGAAAGGAAAAGAAGAAAACATGAGTGTGAACTTCTGAAACTTAAACTTATACACACATACATATGCATACAATTATACTTGAGGCTTTTATTTCAGAAGTTCACACTCAGATTTTCTTTATATAGTCCTTAAATGTTTTTTCTCAAAATGTATTGGAGTTATATAAGACTTTGTTGCTCCCTCCCACTCTCCCCTCCAATCCACGTTATTGCTTTGTTCTTCCTAAAATGACTTAATTTACTCATCTGTCTATTCAGTAGAGAAGACTCGAATGACACATCTTTTTCCTAGTGATTTCTTCTTACGAGATCCTTTTGGAAAAATATCAAGAGGCAGCCAAACTCAGATCAATTTTAGTAACCATTTTTAGTCTTGGCGGGGGGGGGGGGGGGGGACTCATGAAATGGACCTAACTCCTCCTAGTAGAGAAGTGGAGAGCCTAGTGGAAAGGAATCTTGACTACTCCTGCTTCAGTGACTGTGATAGAAACAGTTATTTTTTTAGTTAGTAAATGGGGTTTTATTGTCCTTTATGGCAAAAATTATCATGAAAATATTTGCAGATTCTTTTCTTTTTTTAATAAATTTATTTATTTAATTTAGACTATTTTCCCATGGTTACATGATTCATATTCTTTTGCTCCCCTAGAAACAAAGATTTAGAGTTGGAAAGGCTCTCAAGGACCATTAAATCCAACTCTCTCATTTTACAGATGCAGAAGAGAGATCCTAAGTGATTTGCCCTTAGCTGCACCATATCATTTTCCTTTATCACAAGGGATGGCTCCATACAGATGAGAGTTATTTCTGGTCTTTCTTTGAGTCTCTGGTGCTTGGCATAATTCCTAGCATACAGTAAGTGCCTAATCAAAGATTGTTGATTGATTGTTTGAGGTATGTGTAAAAAAATAAACATGACCAAAACAAAGAGCATCAGTAATGCTTTACAGTGGAAACAAATAAATAAAACCACTTCCCTCATAAATGTAGAAATAAAATCCAGTTTATTGCATAAGTGCCTGTTGTGTGATCCAAATTCTCTTCTACACTAAAGAGAGAGAACTCAGATAAGAAGCAGAGGCCAGGGAGAAGTGTTGAGCTGGGATTTGTACCCAAGCCTACTGACTTCATGTCCAGAAGTTGTTCTGCAGCCTGGCCTAGTGAGTATGGACATAGAGTAAGGAAGGTCTGGGTTCAAATTCTGCCATAGACACGAGTTCTCACAGGACAAGGGATCAATTTGTTGGTCAATAAGTGTGCCTACTTTGAACCAGGTACTGGGAATACAAAAAAGAAGGAAAAGATGATCCAGGCTTCAGGCTACTGGGGGAGATAACAAGCAGACAAATACAGGTATCCCTTCCACATAGTGACTTTCCCCTTCATAAGACATTGAGTGGAAAATTTGGGGGAGTTTTGTGGAAGCTGCAGATAATATGGGAAGGACAGAAGATGGCACAGAAAAAGTTTAAAACCTCAGAAATGCATATTTAGCCCAAATTTTATAATAAGGTACTGTAAACACTCCATAAAAGAAAAGGAAACCATTTGTCTGTGTTACAAAAGGAGGGCCAAAAATTTTTATGTGGATTTTCCAGATCCCCAGGGGTGCTGTGTCTCAACCCCACTTCTCCCTGCAATGTGGAAGGGACAACTGAATATACAAACAAGCTATGTGCAGGGTAAATAGATAATTCATTAATAATTTTAATAGATAACTAAATAATTAAGAGAAGGGAGGCAGTAGAATTAAGGGACTGGAGAAGGCTTTCTGTAGAGTTTAGATGGGATTTTAGATGGGACATAAAGAAAGCCAGGTAGAAGCAAGGCAGAAGAACTGGAGGTAGCTAGGTGGTTCAGTGGATTGAGAGCCAGGACTAGAGAAGGGAGGTCCTGGGTTCAAATCTGGTTTCAGACACTTAACCCCCATTGTCTAGACCTTGCTACTCTTCTGCCTTGGAACCAATACAAGGTACTGATTCTTTGATGGAAGGGAAGGGTTTTAAAAAAAGCAAAAGAAAGGAAATGCAAAGAACCAAGAGATGGAGGGTTTTGTTTGTGGAAGAGATATGAAGCCAGGGCCACTGGATCAAAGAATACTTTTCCAGGAATAAAATGGAAGAAAATTGGAAAGGTAGGAGGGGGCAGGTTATAAAGCAGATCATTTTATATTTGCTCCCAGAGGTGCTAGGGAGCCCCTGGTGTTCATTGAGTAGGGGGAGGTTAACGGTCAAGGGTAAGTCATAGAATCCTAAATCGAGACCTGGAAAGAACCTCAAAGGTCATCCTTAATTCACACATCAGGAACTGGGGCACTGAGAGATTCCATCTTTCAAGGTGGGGCTGTGAACCAAACCCCCACTTCCAGGGCTACTACTTTTCCCACCATCACACCCTCCTTCCAGTCAGGCAACCTTGGTGAGCTTGAGCCTCCTCATTTGTAAAATGGAGCTAATATGAGCCCTGGGGAGTCATTAAAATAATATAAAGTCCTCAGCAAACCATGCTGCATTATACACAAGGGAGTCATGGTGGTGGTTGTTAGAGCCTAACTGTAGGCTTTGGATGGGGTCATAGACTTAGAGGTGAGACAAACTTTGGAGGATAACAAGTCCAGCATCCTCATTTTACAACGGAAGAAAGACCTGGTGAGGGGAAGCTTTTTGTTCAAGTTGTAAGTGAAAGAGCTAAGATTTGGATCCAGGACCTCTGATTCAGATGTGAGTCAGGAATATCTGAGTTCAAGTCCTACCCCGGACTAATGGTATGACCCTGATCCTATGACCTAGGGGTGTTTTAAGAATATAAGAAAATAAAGAAACTTGTAGACCTTAAGGTGACTCACTATTAGGGCAGTTAGGTGGTACAATGCTGAACCTGGAATCAAGAAGACTCATCTTCCCTTAGTTCAGATTTTATCTCAGACACTTAATAGCTTTGTGACCCTGGACAAGTCACTTCACCCTGTTTGCCTCAGTTTCCTCATCTGCAAAATGAGCCAGAGAAGGAAGTGGCAGACCACTCCAATATCTTTTGCCAAGAAAATCCCAAATGGGGTCACCAAGAGTCAGACACAACTGAAACTGCTCCAACAATATTTCTTTATCATAATTTTGTCTATATGAACCCTCAGGTAGTTACAGGAAAAATAACTCAACTTTAAGCTGTATTCATCCCAATGGGATTAGAACTCAGTAGGTAACTTTCTCTTCCTTCCTTCCTTCCTTCCTTCCTTCCTTCCTTCCTTCCTTCCTTCCTTCCTTCCCTCCTTCCTTCCTCTTTCTTTCTTTCTTTCTTTCTTTCTTTTTCTTTCTTTCTTTCTTTCTTTCTTTCTTTCTTTCTTTCTTTCTTTCTTTCTTTCTTTCTTTCTTTCTTTCTTTCTTTCTTTCTTTCTTTCTTTCTTTCTTTCTTTCTTTCTTTCTTTCTTTCTTTCTTTCTTTCTTTCTTCCTTCCTTCCTTCCTTCCTTCCTTCCTTCCTTCCTTCCTTCCTTCCTTCCTTCCTTCCTTCCTTCCTTCCTTCCTTCCTTTCCTTACTTTCTATCTTATAACCAACATTGGTTCTAAGACAGAATAGTGGTAAGGGCTAGGCAATGTACATTAAGTGACTTGCCCAGGATCACACAACTAAGAAGTGTCTGAGGTAAAATTTGAACCATGACCTCCCATTTCTAGGTCTGGCTCTCAATTCACTAAGCTATCTCACAGCCCCCAAGCTAGTTCTTTTATAAAAGTCAAGGAAACTGATGACCAGATTTGGCAGACTTAATAATAATAAGGAAGTTGGGGAGATCCAGGTAAACAAATTCATCTGTGATCATCATTCTCATTTTGGATTTGATATGAGAAAGTTCTGAATTTGAATCTTGCCTATCACCCTTAACTATGTGATTTTGGCTAAGTCCTGTCTCTTTGACTCAGTTTGCTCATCTGTAAAAGAGGGATGATAATAATACCACCCATCTCATAGAATTTCTGTAAGCTTCAAATGCGAGAATATGTATACAGTTTTACAAATCTGAAGCTTAAATCTTACAGTTTTGTCTTTGGAAAGGAAAGTCAGGTATACACAACATTCCTCACTTCTAAGAAGGTTTCTGTTGACCTTCTTAGCACATTCCATTTATTATTAATTGAGTGGCACCCTTTGGAATTCCCCAAAGCCCCTATCAATTTCCCCACTGGCTGAGATTTGCAGGGATGACTTTGGAATGGAGGCTGCCAGCAAAAAAAAAAAAAAAGTATATCTCTTTAAGGTATGGATGGAAGGATATTTGTAAGGCAAAAGCCAAGAAATGTCATCATTTTGGCCTCAATCACAGAATATACAACTTCTTTCTGGCCCTGACAAGAGATGCCCCAAAGCCAGTGGAAAGATGAAAGGCCCTCTCTGGAAACATGGCTGCTGAATGACTACAGATGTATAAAAATTTGTGATAAAACCTTCGTAATACAGCCAATGATGAAGATCCACAGGGTGTAATTTCCCCAACTTCCTAGCAACCAGGGCAGCTAGAATCCTCTGAGTGCTCTGGTGTGGGGTTCTTAATTCCCTGCAGAGGTTGTAAAGCTGGATTTGGATCAGCGTGTTTCACTGACGAGTTAGCCTCTCAGGGTGTTTCCCCTTCTATTATACCTTGGTATCGAGGCGTTACTGCTGGAATCTATAGCCAAAATACTTGGCTGCCAGCTGGGCCTCATTTTAATATAAATAGCAGGCCTGTCCTACCTCAGGTGCCTATTAAAATGTCATCTAGTAATTAGCTGAATCAAATAGGAACACAGGGCACCTTTATTCTGCCTCGAAGCCAGCTTGTGTCTCAGATGGGAATCTTGGTTTGCCTCTATCCTACCAAAGCAGAGCAGGGGTTACATAATGAGAAGGGGATGGCATGGCCCTTTGGAGATTCTGAAAGGGGAATGAGTGGCTGCGGTTGCAAAGCCTCTTGAAAGACTCAAATCATCTTCAGAAGTGGTATAAATAGGTTCTTTGGACAGTCTGCGTGAATTTTCCTTTCTGCTTTTGTTTGAAACCAAAATAGATAGAATAATAGCAATGCTAATGTCTCCATCTCATGGGGAGAATTATGGATCCCTCTCGTCATCATTTGGATCCCCAATAGAATATAATAATATAATATATAATAATAATATAACAACAATAATAACATAGTGTAAGAGTTAAAATTTAGGGAAACTGAGGCAGGTAGAAATTAGTTTCTCTCTGAAAGGAGTATTATATTTTTATGAGCTTTTATTAAAGGTTAAGGATTAAAGAAAATTACAGAATAAGAAAACACGTGTCTAGGCCCAGAGAGGCCTAGACACAAACTCACCTACATTATGAAAAGAGAAAATGTCTGCTTGAAAGCCACAAAAGGAAAGAGAAGAGCCCAGAAGCCTTTCCAATCAGGTTAAATACCCCATCTCGATCTTGGCCCAGGTGAGAATTCAGTGATATTACAAAGCATTCTGGGGAAGTGGAGCAAGGACTTCTGGGGATTGAAGTCCTGGATTCAAGTCTCCATTTTTACATCTGAAATAGTCCTTTAAGGTTTTTATAAATGTATATATTATACACATAATATTTAAAAATATAGTATATATCATAATTATATTTATTATGTATAATATATTGTATTTTGTTACATATTTTATATAGTATTATATAGTATTATATTATATTACATTACATTACATTATATTATGTTATATTATATTATATCATACCATATCATATTATATTGTATTGTATTGTATTGTATTATATTATATTGTATAGTATTGTATTACATTGTATTGCATTATATTATATTGTATAGTATTGTATTACATTGTATTGTATTATATTATATTGTATAGTATTGTATTACATTGTATTGTATTATATTATATTGTATAGTATTGTATTACATTGTATTGTATTGCATCATATTGTATCGTATCATATCGTATTATAAAATTTCATACATTATATGTTTATATAATATTATTCTTCCTCATTCTTCCCTCCAACACTGGGAAATAGTTACTCTTATTATTCCCATTTTACAGATGAAGAACCCTAGGCAAATAGAAATTAAATGGCATGCCCAGAGTCACACAGCTAATGCATGTCTGAGGCTGGATTTGAGGTTAGTGTAGCTAAACAATGTAAAAGCACTGATGGACAATCTGGCATATTTTTCCCTTTCCGCAGCTGATCTTATGATAATCACAAGGGCATAACTGTCATGGCTAAAGGTGAGGTCTTTTTAGGGTGTGTCTCAAAGCTGTTTGGACCTTGCTTGTAATTTGTCTTTATTTCTTGTGGCTATTGTGAGATGAATAATGGTTCCTCACAGTGGGTAATGTAGCAGGCAGAGTTTAGTTTCTTGAGAGGCAGCGAAGAAAAACATTTCACATGTCCACTAGCAGTTATTTAGAATCAGGAATTAGTTTAAATTCATTTTATAAAAATATGTAATCCATGCAATTCTATGTAATTGTTTTAAATTGCATACTGTATAGATTTTTTAAAACTAAGAATGCAGTGTATATTGTATCATTAAATTGCACTGAAGTTCCATTTCAGCTGCTAGATGTTGTTTTTCTTACTCCCTTCTCAAAGGTGGTCTTAGAGTTCTTCAGTTTTGGCTCTTTCTGTCCCAACTTTTTCTTAGCTGTTAAGTGTCACAACTGGTGAAGTCACTGTGAAGGGTCCAATGGGCTGGCCAGCATTCTATCCTTTTGGTTCCTTTCTCCCTTCTAGAAAAGTCTAAGACTAAATCCTTTCCAGGCTTTTCCTATCTCCTCCCTGGGTGGATCTTTTAGCATGTAATCTTTTCTTATCACTGCCCCCTCTTCTATAACTTCCTCCTCTCTGGAGTGCCATAGTGGGTAGATAGCTAGATGTGACATTAGGAAAATCTAGAAACCAAGAAAACCTACCTCATATTTCCTAGGGGTATGAGAAGTTGAACAAAGTCTCTTAACTTTTCCTGAACTCAGTTCTTCATCTGTAAAATGAGATTGTTAGACTAAGGAACCTCTAAGGTTTCTTCTACCTCTAAAATTATGATCTTATGATATAATCTGCCAAAATATGCTATAATAATTAGCATTTTTTTTTAGTCTGGAGTGGTATAGTAACCCTCAGGTTCAATCATTTCCCACTTTATGCTATATTTTATAGTATTTATATCAAATGAAATTTATTAAGACAATCACAATTTCTCAGGGCCCCCAGCCAGGAAAATTCCTAACATTCGGACAAAAGTTGAACTTTCTGCCCTAATTTAACGTTTGTATGTTTTTAATTAACACCTGACTTATATATACTTGAAAAAAGATTGCCCTCAGATCTTGAAAATCTAAGTACAATCAGTAGTAGTCCAAGTTCTCCTTTTCCAAGATGCTTGTAGAGGTCCAGTGGTCTACTTTAATATTCTCTTTAGCCCTCAAAGCTCAATTCTCCTTTCAGTTTCTAAACTACCTGTTCCAAATCTTTATTTTGCATGTGAGGAATCTGATATCCAGGGAGAGAAAGGGTGATAAGGTCTCACATATAGAGTCACACATCTGGGTCAGAAGCAGAATTTGAACTCATGTCCTAAGACTCCACTTTTTCCATGGTATGATGGCTGCCTCTTCTAGCCTTGTTCTTCTATTTTTATCATCTGGAAAGAAAATAGATACATAAATAGAAAGACACATAGATAAAACACTTATTATGCAAGACAATATGCTAAGTACTAGAAGTCAAAAGGAAGTAAAATAAGCAAATCAGAGTGTCCTTGAAAAATAATGATGATGATAGCATTCATATAGCATTTTGTAAATATTACTTCATTTTATTCTCACTACAATCTTGGGTGATAGATGCTATTATTGTTTAATAGCAATCTATTGTTATAGATTGCTATTATTCACAGATGAGGAAACTGAGGCAGACAGAGGGTAAATAGCTTGCTCAGGTTCATATAGCTAGTAAATATCTGAGGCCAGATTTGAACTCAGGTCTTCCTGACTCTACTTCTAGCTCTCTTTCCATTGTGTTATCTACTTCCCCTCATGGTGCTTATATTCTAGTACTATTAAAAAAAAGAATATCTAAAAGGAAGCAGTAAAGTTATGGGAAAGCAAGATGGCACTACATGTAGGATGTAGAGTTGACCAGAAAGCAACATGAGAAGGCTTTGGTTCTGAGTAAGATAAGAGGAAATGAAGTGAGGTTCTAGGGATAGAGTCTTGAGTCCCTATTAAATCTTTATAATTGAATAAATAATTCATTGTATTAGAACTAGAAACTATCCCAGAGACCATTTAGTTCAACACTCTCATTTCTAGTGGAAGTCATCATGTAAAATCCTGCAAAGACACTTTTAGTAAACAGAGTCACAGGCTCCCAATTCAAATCTCACCTCTGATATGATATGCCTAGGTGACCTCACTTCTCTGGGCCCCTAGTTGTGGACTAGAGGATGTTTAAAGTTCCCTCCAGGTCTAAATTCTAAGGAATATCATTTATAATTACTGACGAATTCATCTTTGTGAAAGAACATGAAAATTTTTCTTTAAAATGGAGATTGAAAATGTGTTTTGGGAAGTTTTTCTTTTCAGTGTTTACTGACTGAGCTCTAACATGCTTAGAAGATGTCAACACAGTCAAAACAAGACCTAAGGAAATATAATTATGAAGTTGAATTGTCTTTGGAAGTTTGCTTTCTTGCAAAGTAACCTATAGATAACGTTGCTTTTCTATGGATAGACCTGCTGTTTCAGGGACAGCCTGAAACATACATCAAGCATAACTCTTTGTCCCCTTTGGACATCTTTGGCTATTGAACAATTATTCCACTGTGGACATATTTATCTTCTATTTTTCACTAGAGGACAAATATGCAGGCTTTGAACTGTCATCTGTAAACTGAGTTATTCGCCATCATTTATATATCTTAAGGATTCTAGGAGCAGAATGTGTTTATTTAGACCTGATTTATACTGTGGAATTCCCATGTGGATATGAATATGGTAATCATAGTGGGTAATTTAGATATCCTGTCACAGATTGCTAGAGACTGTGGCTTTTGCTAAGGAATGTATATAAATTAAGAACTGACTATCAACAAATGAAATCTGTTGACCATATAATATAGACATGACACCATACAGGCCTTGGGAAGCAGAGGAAAATAGGTTAGCCTTAGTCCACAAGTTTCCTGAGACACAAGGAAGAACTAAGAACTTCTGGCCAAGTTAGGGCTACCATTTCTAGTTCAGTATATCCAACTTTGCAATTCTACCTGGACCCGAACTATCCATGCGGTTTTCTTGGCAAGGATGCTGCAGTGGTTTGCCATTTCCTTCTCCAGTAGATTCACTGGCAAGGATGCTGCAGTGGTTTGCCATTTCCTTCTCCAGTAGATCCACTGGCAAGGATACTGCAGTGGTTTGCCATTTCCTTCTCCAGTAGATCCACTGGCAAGGATGCTGCAGTGGTTTGCCATTTCCTTCTCCAGTAGATCCACTGGCAAGGATGTTGCAGTGGTTTGTCATTTCCTTCTCCGGTAGATCCACTGGCAAGGATGTTGCAGTGGTTTGCCATTTCCTTCTCCGGTAGATCCACTGGCAAGGATGCTGCAGTGGTTTGCCATTTCCTTCTCTGGTAGATCCACTGGCAAGGATGCTGCAGTGGTTTGTCATTTCCTTCTCCGGTAGATCCACTGGCAAGGATGCTGCAGTGGTTTGCCATTTCCTTCTCCGGTAGATCCACTGGCAAGGATGCTGCAGTGGTTTGCCATTTCCTTCTCCAGTAGATCCACTGGCAAGGATGCTGCAGTGGTTTGCCATTTCCTTCTCCGGTAGATCCACTGGCAAGGATGCTGCAGTGGTTTGCCATTTCCTTCTCCAGTAGATCCACTGGATCTTTTTGTGAGGCAATCAGAGCTTACATGACTTGCCCAGGATCACACAACTAAGAAATGTCTGAGGAAGTTTACTGTAAGTGGATTTAACTCTTAACCAGAAAATTGATGTTTTTGAGGACAAACTGTAGACCAGGGACCAGAGGATAGGGATCAGATGAGTCACTCCTTTTTATTTCTTATCAAGGGCCAATGGGGTATTGGTGGATAGATAATCAGTATTGGAGTCAGGAAGACCTGAGTTCAAATTCTATATCTGGCTCATACTTGCTAAGTGACTCATGGGAAAAACATAACCTCTTATTATTTTCAAGGAATTCTTTTTTTTTTAACCCTTACATTCCATCTTGGAGTCAATACTGTATATTGGCTCCAAGGCAGAAGAGTGATAAGGGCTAGACAATGGGGGTCAAGTGACTTGCCCAGGGTCACACAGCTGGGAAGTGTCTGAGACCAAATTTGAACCTAGGACCTCCCATCTCTAGGGCTAGCTCTCAATCCACTGAGCTACCCAGCTGCCCCCTTATTTCCAAGGAATTCTTAAAGAATGTAAACTCCAGAAGAGTTCATGTTCCATATCAGCAAAAGGAATTCTCACATTGGGAATTCCTCATCGTGGTAGGAAATCCTGAGTGCAGATTAAAACAAAGCACACCAAAAATATACCTTCTTTTCTGAATCCAGTTTCTCTATTGAGTAATTCATGAGAATACAATATGTATAATTTTTGGAGTCAAAGAAACTTATTGAGTTATGTCCCCTTTTTGTGTAACTCTTAAATGCAGCCAGAAAAAATTCAACTGGAGACCTCGGATATGTCTCTCTCTCTCTCTCTCTCTCTCTCTCTCTCTCTCACACACACACACACACACACACACACACACACAAAGATTAGTATTAGGATGTGGCTAGATGGCTCAGGGGATTGAAAGCCAGACCTAGAGATGGAAGGTTCTGGGTTCAAATCTGGTCTCAGACACTTCCTAGTTGTGTGACCCTGGGCAAGTCACTTGACCCCCCACCTAGCTGTTTCTGCTCTTCTGCCTTGGAACCAATAGACAGCATTGACTCTAAGATGGAAGGTAAGGTTAAAAATAAGATTTTTTTAAGTTAGCTGAATATAAGCTTCTTAAGGGGAGGGATGATTTTATTCTTTGTGTTTTATTCCAGGCATTTGGCACGATATGAATCACGTAGAGATGATTAAATGACTGCTGGTTGATTTATTATTTTAGAGACATGAAGCATGTGTAAAATTCACTTTCTCTGTTAGAGGCATGTTATGCTAAGGTCTTATTATGGTACTGAGGGGATTTCCAAAGACGAGGTAATAAAGTCAGGCACTACACGATAGTGAATGGGGAAATGGCTTCGTAGGCAGGAAGATCAGAGTTCCAAGCTTGCCTCCGTTACAGCCTAGGTGGCACTGGGTAAATGAGGCAGGGCACAGTGGTATAGTGCTCCTGAGCTTGACCTTGAGTCAGGGCAGCTAGATCTTTCCTTCACAGTTTTAAAGCATTCTTCATAGGTTGGCATGTCTTCCTCTAATTCTATCATTCAAATTCTCATTCTATGTGTTCCTCTCACTGTCAAACACTAGTTGCATTCTGGTTCCATTTGAGCAGTTAACATTAATTAGCTTTTATTTTTTCCAACTCAACAAACATTTATTAAGCACCTTTTATATGCAAGGCATTCTGCTTATGTGGAAGAGGCATGAAGAAAGAGAGAATTTGCAGGAAAATACTGGAGATACTAATTAGCCTTTCCAAAGGAATATTTACTTTGAAAATATACCAAAGCAAAACTATGAACACCCCGCCCCAATATCTTGGAGCGTGTTCTCTGCTGTAGCATCTTATTCCCTGGGGAGAATTATCTTCTCAGATTTAAGGCCGGTTCTACATAGCACATGCCCCTACTGAGTTCTTTTCCAAATGCAGCATGGCGAATGGCTGTGTCCATATTTCTATCACTGCCAGGCTGGGTCAGGCTAGGGTTTTCTGCATCTCATTTGGCTTTTGGCAAATCCTGGTATGGACTCTAGATCTTGACCTTATGATAGCTCAGTCTCCGGACCTTTTGAAGCTTTTACGGCTAGAGCTATCTCTAATCTCGACGGGGAGGGGAAGATCCAACACAAGCAATAGCAGGGCCATATACTTTCCACTTCATGCCAGGTCTGGATAAGGGGGCTGAGTATTCTAACCCATTTGGTGGTCCACAGCAGCCCATCCACTTTCTTGAAAACCAGCCCATCAGCAAAGAACCAGACCAAGAAACTCACAAAGCTAACGAGTGCATTTTGAAGGCTCTCCCATCCTCTATCCCTTTCTTCCAGTTCTGGATATTCAGCCAATCAAAAAGTCTTCTCCTTGACATTTAGAGAACCAGCTACAGAATGTCTGCCCATGCTCCAAAGACTAAATGAGGACTTCATAAGCCCAGCACGATACACAGGCTCATTGTCTTGTCCCAACTTTTACAATGGTAGAACTAGGTTTATAGAGAAGGAACACTACCACATGGCTACAACTCAGACTCTCTCAGAGTTTTAGAAGTAACCCCTTTCTCACCACTACGGTTTCTGAGTCCTCATCCATCTATATGTACATAAAACGACTCATTCACAATGATAGCAACACTAATTATTAGACACAAAACATTTATTTAAGGAAGATGAATCAACAGAAATAATTACATTAGTTATCATATAAAACTATGGTTAACCCATAAATTTGGGTGACATTCTCTCATTTACACATACAGGCTCTGTGAGGGAGAATAAAAACATGCTACCAGGAGCCTAACATGGTATTACATGATTGTGGGCAGTACGTGTATATGGGCCAACTCATAACTCTAGACTTCATGGATTGTTGTCCTTGGAATGAGACGCAGGCACCACATGAATTTTATCCTCTGCTAACTGCTTCCCTGTGAGTTCTCACATTTTAATCCTGGACAAAGTTGCCCGTCTTTTGGAATTTTAACTTACAATCACACTTAAAATGGCACTAAAGGAGTATTATGCTACAAAAATGATAAGCAGTTTCCTATAGCTATTGAACTAACACACCCCAGGATGACTCTAGATAGTGCAAACCCATTCAGCCAGCTCCTCACTCAACGGGATGCTCTGTCATCCAATCTTATTCATGCTATGTTTGAGTAAAGAATCTACAAAACTTGCCTCTTCTCTCTCAAACCAGAATGGAATAACTGAGAGAAAGCTGAGCCAACAAGGATTTCTTTAGGTCCTACTATGTGCCTGGCACTGCATTAAGTGCTGGAAACAAATAAAAAGGTGAATAATTTGTGCCCTCACAAGAATATAAGAGAATTTATAACAGCAACAGTAACAAAATATAAGAGCAAAAGTAACTTCTGAGAGGTTTCACTTCTTCAAACTATGGACTCTGAAATTGTGAAGGAATTTTACTCTTTTCCAATAAGAAGGCTACCAATGATTTTTTCAACTAATATATAAACAAATAATATATAAAGTCATGAATATTAAGAAATAACTTTTACCTTCCATCTTAGAATCAATACTAAGTACTGGTCCAAGAGAGAAGAGAGTAAGGTCTAGGCAACTGATGCTAAGTAACTTGTCCAGGGTTATATAGATAGGAAGTGTCTGAGACCATATTTAAACCCAGGACCTCTGGTTTCTAGACCTGGATCTCAGTCCACTGAGCTATCTAGCTGTCCCCCATGCATGTGTTTTAAACAATAGTCTCCCAACTATCATAGACGAAACTTTCTGGTTAGTTAATTACTCCTTCAACCATCTTCTTACCCAGTTCCTACTTCCTTCTCAACTGCTCCTGCTGGATTCTTTCAATAATTTCATTGAATTAAATGAGAGTGTCCTGTTTCTCAGTGACTCATTTTTTCCTTGTGAGGTAAAGAAACCCACCCTCTGTTAGTTATGAAACTAACAGTCCTTATTTAATTATCCCATGGTTTCCAAACAGTTATTTGATTTTTTTCTTTATGAGTTTCAAGCTCTAAAAGCAGTTACATGCAAATGAATTGAGGGGCCACAATTCCCTGCAGCTTCTGCCATCCTTGTCCTCCAACAGGTACTCTTAATTCTCTAGTCATTGTTCCTTTCAGTCTGTATCTCACATTTTAATGAAAAAAACATTTCCCTCTCATGTATAGTTGAATAGCTTTTCATACACAAAAGTTTATTTCTCTTTCCACAATCTAATTCTTCACATTCAAAGGGGTCAGTTGTTTATATTCCCTGCAGACAATCTGTTTTCTTCATACAGCAGTTCATTTTTCCTTCCTTCCTTCCTTCCTTCCTTCCTTCCTTCCTTCCTTCCTTCCTTCCTTCCTTCCTTCCTTCCTTCCTTCCTTCCTTCCTTCCTTCCTTCCTTCCTTCCTTCCTTCCTTTTCCCAAAGTCCACAAATAGATTCAGAAATACAAAGCACTCAAATAATCTACCAGCTTGTGCTGGATGGGCTCAGAATTTGAAATTGCAATTAGGTTTTCCCTCATTGTGTCCTGTCTTTCTTTCCTCTCAGACTCCTATACAGTCTTTCCAAGATTCATAGTTCCACCCTGTGGTTTGTATTCCCATTGCAAGGTAGAAATACTTAGGTAATTCCTGAACATGCAAGGGCCTTTTCTGTCTGAGTAACTTACGGCAATAATGAGATTGGCAAGCAGCATATTTTCTTCCCCATTCCCATCCAGAATGGCTTGTTTCCTCCAGCTCCAGGATCATCATGCATTAGACATCCTTCTTCTGACTCTAAGAAGGGTGATAATGAAAAATATCTTCATGTAGGTCAAAGGTTCTAAACTTGAGGTCTATGGAAGTCTATCTGTGGATAGATACATTTCTGAGATATGAGGAACTGAATGGGTGGAAAATTCACCTATTGTCATCTATGTCTGCCTGAAAATTATTACTTTCTTCAATTATTTAAGAAAAATCCTCTAAGAAAGGGTCCACAGGCTTCCCCAGACTGCCAAAGAGGTTAACTACATCAAAAAAAGAGGCAAAAAGCCTCCCCTCTAGGAGTCTAATGACTGAACAATCCAGTTAGGAACTCTGAAATTTGGGCATACTGAAGAATAATTCTCAAAGTTGGTGCTGGTCAAGAAATTGCTCTCTTCTGACCAGAAGCCTAGAATCCTACGCTGTACCAAGTGAGTGCATAAATATCTGCCTCTGTCATTCAGCTCTAATAAGTCTACTTTAGTATGCTGGGCTTTTGGAAATGGATTGTAGAGGAGTTGAGATATCTCCCAATCTTATTCAAAGTGAGGATTCAATGCTATATGATAGTCTTGAAATACCAGAGATAGAAAGAGAGAAAAGTATGACCACTAATTTTTTTTAATAGACCAAGGATTCTTCTTCAAAAGATAGGCCATCTCTTTGATTCCAAGTAACTGGGAACCAATCAGAGGAAATTCCTTGAATCTCCTCAACAGGCAATCAGTATACAGATCTTCCTCCAAGGGATGTGTCTTTCAGAGGCTTCCAGACAAAAATCCATTCCTTGAGGACTTCTATTATGCATAGGACCATTAAAATCCTCAAATATTTTCCATAGAAATTGTTGTATAGATACATTTCCTCCATCTCATGGAACTGAAGAAGGATGATGATGAATTAGGAAAGTGAACTTTCAAACCCAAGTGTAGGTATTCACATTTATCTCTAATAAATTTCATTTTATTAGCTTTGACTTATAATTCTTTCCAGTGAAGATCTTTATGGGTCCCAACTTTGATATACAACATAATAACTATTCCTCTCAGCTTTCCGTTGTCTGCAAAGTTGATAAGTATGCTATCTATGTCTTTATTCAAGTCATGTTGAACAGCCCAGTGCTAAGTAAGGATGGATCCCTGGTGACATTTTCCTACACACCTCTCTATAATTTATTGTTTGGGCTGAACCATTTAAGCAGCTCCTGAATCCACAGGCTTAAATACCCTGCCATCAAGCCCCTATCTCTTTACCTTGTCTGCAAAGTTTCCATGAGAAACTTTGCCAAATGCTTTGCTGAAATTAAGTTAAACTATATCTACAGCATTCCATTGATCTTCCAACCTTATAAGAACATCCAAATAAAGGTGTCATGTTTTAAATTGGCACTCCCATTGGATACCCCATTTTAGGTTAACATCCTATAATGAGAGCATCTCAGAGTTTAGAGGAACCTCTAAGGTTATCTATTTCAAAGTTTACCTCAACATGAGTCCTCATTAAAACATACCCTGATCATCTAACATCTGCTTGAAGGCCTCTGAAGGCTTCAAGTCCAATACCTCCCAAAGTATTCCATTCTATACTTGGATAATTCATTCCAATTGAAAATGGCACTTGAGAAAACAAAGAAATCCATGTTGAAACTTTATAATTGCAAAGGCATTCAGGAATCATAGCTTAATAGGACAGATTTAAGAGGAGAAAGGGATCTGCAAGATCATTTAATCTACTAAATTCAAGGAAACTTATACCAAGAGTTGAAATAACTTGCCCAGCAGTACAGAGGTACCAAGTAGCAGCAGCAGGATTCGAGATCTAGTCTGCCGATTCCAAGCCCAGCCCCATTTGTTTTGGTTGCTGGTGTTCTTACAATCTCACACTGATAGATTTTTGAGCTATTTCAAAGAGAAGATTCTAAATGAAAAGGGAACATCACTGACAACACTCATACCCAAAACAATGACTAAGAAAACATCAGGAACGAATGACCTAAATGTCCAATTTTTCATTTTTAGAAACACGCTATGATAGTGGTCTGTGGAGACATCAAAAATATGCCTAATTAAAAGGGAACAGACAGGCTTCTGCAAATGATTTTCAGTAGCAGACCTTATCTTCCTAATGACACAAAGACATGTAGAGACTATAAGATCTTATTATGTCTATTTTTTAATTTAATTTTTGAAGCAATTGATGTGGCTGAAGAAAATGTGAGCCTGAAGGGCTGACCTCAACCAAGGTGTCACACACACACACACACACACACACACACACACACACACACACACATAAGCAGAATTTACAAAGTTATTTTATGGGTAATTTTTGCAGATGACTATTCAATAGTTCACTGTGTATTCGCTTCAAGAAAGGAGGAAAATAGTTATCTTTCCTAAGATGCTTGCCTGTTCCGGATCTCTTGGGCAGAGTCTAAACAAAGATGTGTTTCCATTTTGATGATCAGACCCTCCAAATATTCCTATTTAACAGTGATATCGCATTAAATGAACTGAGCTCCAGAAATGAACTTAGTATAAGGAAAATCTGGGTTCAAATTCCATTTCCAATTCTTACTAGCTATGTAATTATGTGCACATTATAGAGAAAAAAACAGTCAATGAAAAATATATGGTAACGAGTATGACATGAAGCTAAATGACAAGAAATTTGAGCTACATATAAGTGTACACACATGTATGTGTATATTATGTGTGGGCACATGCACACATTATATGTATGCATGTACATACATGTGTGTGCATGTATGGTAATTAGTAAATAGCAGATCTGGGTTCCAGATTCAGAATTTCTGATATATATTTATACATATAATTGCATTCAACAATTTTAGAAATAATATTCATATAACATCACATGTATATGGCATAATATCTATATTTATAGAGATTATATGTCTTGGATGGGTCTGCAAATGAATAGTGAGTTATTTCTAGAAAAAAACTATCAAGCTGGTTCATACTTGATATATTTGGAGAGCATTTTCCTGTTGGCTAAAACAAAGGTCTGACTCTTTAAGACTCATTTGCTTTCAGGGAATGCTACATAAGCGTGAATCATGAACAACCACAAGCTTAGAAAGAATTAAATTAAAGGATCACAAAGGTTAATGGAAAGACAAATGGTGGGCATAATTAAGCTATAATATGATACCAAGATGACTCAAGAGAAGTGTGATAAAAAAAATCTAGGCCATAAATAAATGGGAAAGGGTTGGGCTAAACATAAAATAAAATGATAGACCATCCAAGTAGTTCACTCATGCTCCAGAAATATTAAAAGAATGAAGCCTTGTCTCCAGTTCATTAGGTGGATTGTCTATTTACAATTTATGGAAATGCATGAGCTGTAGTCAGTATTTCTCTGGCTGTCCCCCATGCCCAGAATGTTCTGTTGCCTTATCCAAGCTTACTGGCTTCCCTGGCTTTATTTAAGACCCAACTAAAATCTCATGTACTGTAGGATACCTTTCCCAGCTCCTTTTAATTCTAATGCCCTCCCTCTAACAATTATTTCTTTTTTTTATCCTGTATAGAACTTATTTATACATTTGTTTGCTACTAATTTCTTACCTAGCTGAACTACCTGGGGAAGTCTTTGATCAGCTTCTCTATGTGCCCCAGGAAGTTCATTATTGGGATAATTTCATCATCCAGGAGGATCTCAGCAGCCTTAGTACAACCTTCTCATCTGTAGTCTTCCTCTCCAATTGGAGGGTGGAGCCATGAAGTCCAAACATCCATTAAGGAGAGACTTGAGCTCAGACATCTTATTTCTTATCTGGTTACACTCTTAGGACTTTTCTGATTAACTTCTCTAACATGCCCCCATATTGGCTACCCTTTTCTCCTTTCTCCATCAGTTTCCTTTTGCATATTGTCTTCCAACCTTAGATTGTAAGCTCCTTGAGAGCAGCACGGGTTCTCTTTCTTTTTTATATATTTATATCCCCAGTGCTTAGCACAGTGTCTGATACATGGCAAGCATTAATATGTTTATTGACTGACAAGTAAGATAAATAAATGTGTAGGAATTATATGCAGGGATTATCAGTAGAAGTGATATCCACACTAAAGAATAATTTATGACAAAATAGAAATCTCTCAAGTGGAACCCACCATCCATGAAGAGAGAAGCCAGAGACCTAGGGTGATAGGGTGACCCTGAGCTGATGGGGAAGAATAATCTTAAAGGTTGGCCCTTATCAAAACTGTCATGACGATAAGCTTCACAAGAAGAACAATGGAGATGTGGCACACTTTCGTGCTTTAGGATCATAAGAAGGCAAGTTCAACCCAGATTGAGTCAGAAATCCCAGTGCCCCACTTTTGGAAGTTCTTCAGGGCTTGATGAGTGCTGAAAGCAGACAACCCATAAGTGAAATGGACAGAAGGTATGGAGACTTTAATTATGTATCAGTGTTATATACTAAATAAATTGGAGATATCTTTCAAGTTATTAACAAAGACTTCTTATTGATTTTTGGAAATTGTAGCCTCAGTTCCAAGTCAAAAATCAATGTACCATTAACTAGAATAGGACAAATATGAGAAATAATTGAGACTCTAAATCTAAATTAGATAGAAGGAGATGAAATTGAAGCATTGTTTAAACCAGAAAAGGAGACTATGGAAGAACCAGACATTACTTTAAATCTTTACTTAAGACCAACTCTAAAAATTCTACTAGAAATGAAGTGTATAATAACATTATGCCATTCTCTCAAAAGAATCTATAAAGGGGACTGGCATACTTTAACTGGAATTTTTTAAAATGTCTTTTATTTTATTTTAACATCATGAATCTAACAACAGACTAAGTATTCAAAAACTATCTTTTTAAAAGTAACATTTGCTGTAATTATCATAAGTGAAAGCATTCTCCTACAATTTTTGACAGAAAGGGTAAAAACCATTTCAGTTCTTACATAAGACAGTGTGTTCTATAGCTTTGGTGGGATAAGAAAAATCAACAAATCAACAAGCGTTTTGTTAAGTGCTTACTGTGTGTAAAGAATTATACTAAGGCCAGGAATGGCCCCTTACTTATATCCATTCATGTCCAACTCAAAATATCACTCCTTGATGTCATTGGTCCTTTTTGAAAATGAGGGATGGACAACAGTAAGGCCAAGGAATATACAAGCAGAAAGACAGACAGCCTCTGCCCTGATGGAACTTACACTAATGAGGAAGAGAGTATACAAAAGGAAGCTAGAAAGGGAAGTGAAGGGATGAAGATACCTGGCACAAGGGCATGATAGATAAAGTCTCGGAGGAGAGTTAAGAGTATACATGGAGAGGAATGAAAAAAAAAAGAAAACTAAAGTTCTGGAAGGAGCCAGTCAGTCAGAGGGAAGGTACTTCCAATATTTGAAGTCTAGGGCTACAGTGAATTTCTAGGATAGAGAAGTCTCTCTGGAATGATCAACAAATATGCCCAGGAGAGCAGTCTGGAATTTATCCTGGAGAGAAATGAAAGGTTGTCAGGTGGTTCTATCAATAGGAACTACAAAGGACAGTCATCAAATAATATCATGGCAGATAGTATTTAAGAGAGCTCCTGAAGATCTCTGAAAAGGCACTAGAAGATTCCATCAATTTTGGAATGGTATATACCATATGGCCGCATTAAGGCAACAACGAAACATAAGAAACAGAAGCTAGTAAACAAAAGGATATCAAATTCTAATTCTTTTAATTTATATTTAAAAATAGAATCAACAATTCAAAATTGATCCAAAACTTTAACACAGAAGCTTAAGAAAGAAAGAAATTAGAGAGGAGAGAGAGGGTCCATGGGAAAAAAAGATGACATAGAGATATTCTAGTTGTCTACATGGTTGCACAAAATCCAATACAATTAAAACATAAGTTGGGTCATCCAAGAACCAAGAAGCCTGTGCATCTTGAATATAATGAATGAAAAATTAGTTATATTAAGGGAAGTTATGAAAACTAGCTTCTCACCAATATCAAAAAAGTAGGGAGGTGGGGATAGATAAGACATGTAACTATTAGCTTAATGACACAGAATGCTATTTGAATTACTAGCAAAGTACTTAACTATACAGACACAAATCTCCCATCTTCCTTCTTTTCTCTCTTTTTCTTTTCTTTTCTTCTCTTTTCTTTCTTTTTTCTCTTCTTTTCTCCTTCCTTCCTTCTTCTAATATGTATGTATATATAAATACACATATATTTAAGAACACCCTACACCTGAGAACAGAGTTGTGTAAAAGTACTGGGGGAGAGAAACATTTGCCATCAATTAGATAATTATTGAACAATAAATATTCTTTTAGCACATGACAAATGGATGAAAAACCTGCACAAATAGCTTTGGACCAAGTGGACATTATTTCACTAAGCAAGAATAAAAGCTGACAATAGTTCTACTCTATTGGATTTTTAAAATACAATCCAAAGTGTAATTTCCAGGATGAGAATTCAAAGGCCTTCCCTGAGTGACAATCCCTTAAACTCAGCCCACAATATGTCAAAGCAGCATCAAAGAAATGATTATGTCATGGAGATTTGGTTGATCGTAAGGTCCAGGTCATCGCTACCAGAATGATAGATGATTGCTTGACAGTTAAAGAGCCTAGATTTTGTGATATGGGATTATGCAAGAGCATGAGAGAAAATGTAACATATCACTGTACAAAAAGAGGTGTCAAACACAGGTGTCTATAGATGGCATGTGGTCCTCAACACTCCTGAGTGTCATCCCACCCAGATTAAAATGTAATTAGGAAATATTTAAGAAAATAAATAAAAGACAATAAAATACAGATAATATGACATTAAAAATAAATCAATAAATTGTTGACCATATGGTCTCTCTCTCTCTCTCTGTCTCTGTCTGTCTGTCTGTCTGTCTCTGTGTGTGTGTGTGTGTGTATGTATAAGCGGTTCTACTTATTTGAGTTTTCCATCATTGCAATAGAATCATTGGCAAAATATCTCCTAGTGGTTACAGTGGTGTATTGGAAGCTCACAATTTTTTACAGACTAGAAGATAACAAATTAACATTGTACCAACATAAATTCAAAATTTTAGAATTGAGCCAATAATCTCTACTCAGGTTGAATATCATCACATATTGAACTATTGCCCAGAATTCCCTGGACATGGCACTGATTCATTGCTCTTAAGAACAATTTTTTTCTACCCATCACCATACCCAAAACTTATAACATCTAAACTACATGGAATGAAAGTTTTCAAAATATAGAGACCTAACAGAAGAAATCCAGATCATGTAAAGACAGGATGGAGTACACATCATCCCAGTTATTCCATCTCCTACTGGGTATATAATGAGGACACTTTCAGTAAGCTTACAGCTTACAAGCTAATAAATTAGAGGCAGTTATTTTTATCCATCTGTGTGATAGTCCACAGAATATTAACTATCAAAGAATGATAGCAGGATAACAACTTATTCCATCACCATTTCTATCTGAACTCGATAAAAAGATGAGAAATATGAGATAATAAAATAATATTTATATAGTGCTTGAAAATTTACAAAGTCCTTTATCTGCATTGTCTTTTGAGTTTGACAATCTTGTGAGATCATAATTTCAGGTGTCATTATCTTCATTTTAGGGATGAGGAAGCTATTTCCCATGATAATACAGCTAATGAGTATCAGGAGTGGGACTGGAACTCAGGAATCCCAGAGCCCTATCCAGAATGTCATGCTGCCTCTAATGAAATCATGAGTCCATTAAACTATTATGGTAAATGTAACTCAGTTCATTGCAACCTCGTGTTGTCATGATGGGGGGGGGGGTGGGGGAATCAACCCATTTATTGCTCTTTAAATTAAAATGCTTGCTCTTTACTGGGGGAGAAGGGATGGGGGTGATGTATAAAGTGAAACTATTAACATTTCAAGTTTTAGCAGAGAGGGAATTTTGTGTATTCAAGTTCTCAGGGATGTTTACAACTTTAAAAACAACCCACAACTTGCACATTTCAGAGCTGGCATATTTGAAGGTCTTTTGGCAGTGGGGCCAGCCTGAAACATTAGCAGATGTTACTTCCCTTGTCCTGGACTGACCCCAGGGGTCCTCAGCAATGCTTCATTTTCACAGTGGCTTTAGTGAGCTGAGATTTTTTTTTTCATTTTCCCTTTAGGCTAATACATATTATAAGAACAAACTTCAGACTTTCTTTCTTTCTTTTTTCTTTCTTTCTTCCTTTCTTTCTTCCTCCCTCCCTCCCCTCTTTTCTTTCTTTCTTTCTTTCTTTCTTTCTTTCTTTCTTTCTTTCTTTCTTTCTTTCTTTCTTTCTTTCTTTCTTTCTTTCTTTCTTTCTTTCTTTCTTTCTTTCTTTCTTTCTTTCTTTCTTTCTTTCTTTCTTTCTTTCTTTCTTTCTTTCTTTCTTTCTTTCTTTCTTTCTTTCTTTCTTTCCTCTCCTGATTTAAATTTTTGGTCTCTGCCAGGAGGGAATCACTACTGAATGCAAAAGGACCCTATCTTTCTGGATGCCAGGAGGAAATACTCCCAGTGCCTTTCTCCCTGGGCATTATGAAAGGTGCTGACAGATGTCAATTTCAGCGTTGTCATTAGCCTGCTTCTCAGACACCACCTGATGTCCCTGGGTCAGATCTTTTCTTTCAATCTTTTCTCATTACTTTTCAGATCTTATTTTTGAATAAACCTTTGAAGAAACCCGAGAGGTAGTTGAGAATCCTAAGAAGAAGAGAACTTAAAATCAATGAAACTATTAAATACCTATTTGACCTTCTTTCTTGTGCCAGTAGACCACTGGACATGACAAGCAGATGCCAAGCATTTTTCTGTGATATGATATGGCAACTTGTTTTAAATCACTATGCCAACCCCAGTTTCACATCTATCTAGGCCTCTCCATCACTGATTTTCATGAAAGCTTACATTCAATGTTTTTGGTTTTTTTTTTTTTACCACAAAAATAATAGTGTCAGAAATGTCTGAAAATGCTGACTTACCCTAAAGATGGTTTAAAAACTCCATTAGCCTGTAACACATGATACTTCTTTCTTTTTTTCATTTATCTAATTTAATTTTAATATTCCTTTTTGTTATTAACTTATGTCCAAATGGGAAAGATGCATCATGTGATCAAAGCAAGGAACACATGATACTCTCCTCTCCCCCATATTGTAGCAATGATGGATCCAGTGACAGAGAGCACAAAGAAATACTGAGATCAGAGCTATGTTTTGGATTAACTCTGGCTGCAGGCAGCAAATGGGAAACTTCTAGACATGGCCTACTGTCTTCCCTACTCAGAGCCTCAAGGCAAGTCTTCATTATTGCATTTATCATCTTTCTTAATAATATTGGGACATGGGATAAGGAGCATGTCATAGTGGAACAAAGGCCAACTTTGGAGTCAGGAAGACTAAGGTTCAATTCTACCCCTTCCTGCCCCACAATCACTCAGGGATCATGGCAAATGACTCATCCTGTCAAGATCTCCAGGCACCTCTTTCAGAATATAAATCACAGATGAGTGACCAATCTACATCAGATGAGTGACTTTTCACACCAGGAGTTCACTATACTGATGAAAGGACAAGTCTAAATTTAAAAAAAAATGAAACAAAATAAAAACAAACTGGGATAAGTACTTTTAGCTGATATAAATATAAGTGCTCTTTCTATTTCTCAATAGAATGACATATACAACTGGTCCATTCATTGCAACTACAAGGTGATCTGCATATAGCTTAGAAAACATCTGGTCAAAGGAAGACCTTTTTTAAAAAGAATGAAGAGTGCCTCACCCCTTTTATTCAAAGATACTTTAAATGGGGAATGATTGGGGTTACAGGGAGTACTAGGGAGCTGATTTACTTTTATCTCTTTAAAATATATATGAATAAATATATATTATTTGTTCTATATAATTGTATGCTTTATTTATAAATGATTATATATAATAGGTTATATATTATACAACATGCATATTACATTAAATATTTTATATATTAATCTATAATAGAAATTATATGAATATATTTCTATCTTTGTTTTATATGACTTTCATTTTCAAATATATAAACTCTCCTTACCTACTTTATGTATCATTATTTGAAATAAAGAATAAAAAAAGAGGGGTAACAGTCAACCACACAATATCAAGTCTGGCAGTATATGAAAGAATTGAAGATATATCTATCTATCTATATATATAGGTATATATATATGTCAAATGGTGTCTTTTCTAGTGCAAGGAAGGGAAGGAGAGAGGGATATACTTGGGAACTTTAATGTAAATAAGGCATTTTTTTAAAAAATGGAAAAGAAATGCTACCTATTCATAGTCCCTTATCTCAACAAAGAAAAGAGGGAGATACATTTTTCTATCTTGTGATAGAGGAATGATCCAGAGACTTTGAAGGGCAGAACCTGAAAGACATGCAAAGGTTTGCATCCATAGTGGGGGATGGAGAAGGAGGCTTGGAATGTTGAGGGAAGAGAGATTCCAGGTGGGAGACAGTTGATCTCTATCTTGAGACAGCAAGGGTGACAGGCTGATCAGAGATTTATTTCCTGAGACATACAAAATCCATCATTGATCCTAACCACCACATCCCCAAAGACACCAAGAATTGTGGCAGAACCTGAGAAGAATAAGAACAGCATCAGAAGATCTCACACAGCTCCTGTGACACCCTGGGTCTGGACATTGGCTCTGCTATGATAAAAGATCAGGGGTCACCAAACCCTGAGCCTCTTAGAGACCAGTCTGTCAAGTCTGGGTCTCTCAACTTTGGAGGGAGGGGAAAAGATATTTTAGACAGACAGGGACTTCCTTACCCTCTTTCCTATAAACTCCAACCTTCAGACATCTTTCTTATCTTACCCATAACTACAAGTTGTTAGAGCAAAAGTTGTCAGTTTTCCTAAATTGACTGCCTTGTCATATTGAAAGAGGGAGAGATCTGATTTCTCTCTCCCCAAGGGAAAATTAAAACCAGTTATTAGAGGGGAGTAAAGGCAGGGTTAGTGGGAAGACATATTTTGAGGAAGACTGAAGGAGGGAATCCATCTCTCCCTCCTTCTACCTTCTGGACATTCATCATCTACTTTTCCTCCATTATATCCAAACCAACCCTCTAATACAATCTCTATTCTGAAGTCAAATGTGATGAGTATAACTACACATCATTCATTGTTGTTGCTATTTCTACTATGTACATTGTTGGAGTTATTGCTGCCTTGACTTCTGTATGGATTTTTAAAGTGGTCTATCTCTGAATAGAATCAGTGAAACAGTGAAGATCCAAGACTGGCATGAAAAAGTCTTTCCTGGGCAACATTGGTCAGACAGGAGGTTTTAAGTAGGTACCTCCTCCTGTGAAGCAGTATTTCCTAACAAAACAATCTCAAATTGGAATTGGGGTCTTAGAGGTAGTGAGCTCTCCCATACTGATGCTCCTCCTGTATAGACTAAGGACTTTTTGATTATGTTGTAATGGAGCTTCTTTTGCAGGTATGGGTTGAACTATATGATCACTGAGATCAATTTCCAACTGAGATCCTGTGATCCTTCCACTCATTTGAGGGAGAACCTATAACTAATTTAATGTTGTATACAAAGTGAAAGATGGAGCAAATTCTTCATTTAATAATAGAATAAGAACAGAAATAATAATAATGACAAGTATTTACTTCTTTAAGGTTTACAAAGCCCTTTAAATATTTATATATTGTTCATTAGATCCTCACAACATCCTTATGAGGTATTATTCTGTAAGAGAGGAATCAAACGCAATTTGTGCAAGGCAGAAATCAGAGAATGGGGAAAGTACAAGAAGAAGAAAAACTCAAGATTCCAGCCAGAGAATCTGAAGCTTGAAAACTCCAACATTGATCTCTTCACATCTTCCAGCAAGGAGGCAGGGGGAGAAGCAGCTCTCTGGCTAGGAAGAAGCTTGGGTCTCTCTCTGGAGATCATTGTTTCCCGGTGAACTCCTGAACATCTCTCAATCAGCTCTCAACAACTGAATGAGGATAAGAACATCAGAGTTCAGAGTCATCAAAGAATATTGGGGCCTGGGACTTGGAAAAGCCGTCCTCTGAGATCCCCCTTTTCAAGGATCTTTATTTTCCACTTCTCTCACTAATTTGTTCCTGGACTCCAATACTCAAACTAGATTAGCTCAGGAGTAGGAACAAAACCAGCAGCTGACCGAAAGAGGGGTCAAGGCTGAGAGCCTGGACCCCAAGATTTGGGGAGTCAGTCTGCCAGCCAATAGGGCTTCCTGACCACCCACTTTTCTCACTTGACACCCTTATCTTTCCCTTCTCTATGTGAACCCAAATAAAGTGCCAACTACCTAGAATCAGGTCTGGATAGTTCCTGACACTACTAGGAAAGGGGGCTGAAGTTTTGGGGAGAACCATACCTCTCCCTAAAGATGAGGGTTAGCTCAGGATCCGAGGGATCCAAACAACTAGATCCAAGGAGCAATATTCTTCCCTGAGCTGAGGAGTAACTCCAGGTCTTAGGGGGAGGTGTGTGTGGCAGTTGGTGTACTTGAGGGATCCAGAGGCAGAAAAATCCATCCTGCCTCTTACCAACAGCTGAGACCAAAAAGGGAGGCAGTGTGTCATTTTACCAAAGCTCTTTCCTCTAGTTTTTAACCTCCACTTCCCAGAACCATTCTCTGAAGAGACATACTCTGTCCCTTAGGGAGACAAAACTGGGTTACCTTCCCCCAAAGGGAAGAGAGGAGAAGATCAATCTCTTCCCCCTCTCTATTCTCCCTGCCATCCAATCCTTCCATTACAATTCCCATTTTACAGATGAGAAAACTGAGCTGAGCAGGGTTAGATGATTTTCCCAGTGATACTTAGCTATCCAATACTTATCTATCTAATCCAGAGGCGGGATTTAGACTCAGCTCTTCCTGACTCCATGTCAAACAATGAAGTCTAAAATGAAGGCTCTGGGATCATAATCGAGTCTCTCTGAGAGACTGGACAGACACTGATTGTTTACTGTTAGTTGACCCAGCCAGCATTCCTATTTACATTGACTGCATTTTAAGATGAAGTAATGAAAGCAGAACTATCAAGAAGACTGATTCTGGCAAGCCCTGATAGTATATGAAACATGAGCATTTGTGATTGGAAATTGTCTTTGGGGAAAGAGTAGCAGGCAGGACAACAAAAATGACATGTAAGTCAATTTGCTTTCATATGATTTTGATTTCCTCAGTCTGAAATATGTCCTTTGGAAGCTTTTCATTCCATGTAACTTGGAAATTGTGAATATTTGGGATGGAGACGTATATCAAAAATGCTGTTTTTAAGTTTATATCCAGGAGATTATGGGAAATACTTTGTTCTATGATAATGAAATAGTCAGTCAACAAGTATGTGTTAAATTCCTATCTGTCTAGTTCCAGTTCAGTTCATCCAGGATATTTTGAAGTCTGTATTAATATTATGGGAATTTGTCATTTGTCAATCTAGAAAAAATAGTACAGTTTCACTTTAGCTACCAGACCTTGCTAGATATTTGGTAGGTACTAAATTGTTACAGTCTGAAGTGATGTGTTCCACTCCTTCCACCATTTCCTTGGCTAACTGACATTGAACAGTAATAAGTCTGTGCTCTCTAAAGATAAGGAACTTCCAGTGGAAATGTTCTGGTCCTGAATTACCATCATAAATGCCCATGTGTCTACAAATGAGTCCATATAACTCAGTGATTTGTTCAGTTCTTCTCTGTCAATACATGTTGTTGGTTGAGTTTGGTCAACGTTGCTCATGGAAGATTTCTTCGTGCCATTCTTGGATCTTAATTGTTTCACTGGTTCTATTCAGAGATAGGGCTCTTTTAAAATTACATTTGACATGCCTACTTACTGTACCTGTTATCAGCTTCCACTACTAATGACAAAGATATCTAAATCCAAAAATATTTCTGTAGACTTCAGATTTACTTATCATGTGCTTTAAAACCTATACAAGCCAATGCAGATTAAATTTGGCTAAAGTAGAAGAATAATTCACATTTTAACATCACTATTGTAAGGATGAATCATTTTAAAGACTTAAGAACTCAGATCAGTGCAATGATTTACTCTAATTCTGGATGATTTATGATGAAAAATGATACCCATCTCATGACAGAGAGGTGATAGACTAATGTGTAAAATGAGACACAAGTTTTTGGATATGGCCAAGGTAGAAATTCCTTTTGTCTGACTATGGGGATATGTTACAGGGGTTCTGTTATTTTTTTTAAATGGGGAAGTTGGGAATGAGAATAAATAAATGCTTCATAATTGTCATTTAACAAAAAAGAAACAGACTGTTCCTTGCCTCAAGAAAATCCTTCAAAGGACAAAAAAATGTATATTAATCCTCTTTATTCTTTTTGGCATGGAAGTGCTAATCTTTCTGTAGCTACTTAGGGTGATAGAGGGAGAGAGAAGTGAATGGGCACTTATACAGTGGCTACTATGTGTCAGGCACTAGGCTAAACACTTTAAAACTACTTGATCCTCATAACAACTTAAGGAGTAGTAGGTGCTATTATTATCATCCTCATTTTATAATTAAGGCAACCAAGGCAAACAGAAATTAAGGGACTTTCCCAGGATCACCCTGCTAATGAGTGTCTGAAACAAGATTTGAACCCAACTCTCCTTTGACTCCAAGCCCAATGCTCTCCTCACTGCATCATTAGCTGCTCATAATAAACCCTATGCTTTGTTAATATTGTGAGACTTTTTATGAATGTATTTTTCAAATCAGATACAATGTGTTAAAAAATTTAAAAGTATACATTAAACCCAATATTTCATAAGTAGTGATCACTTTTAATGTATTCCTATTCACATTCGATTTCAGGATGCCAGTAAGTCTCTTAACAAATTAAGTCACAGAGTTTCCTTGATGTCTCTGATGTAGATTTCCTTTTCGTTTTTTGGTTTAATGTGATTTGCAGAATTAAGCTCTAATTCACCAGAATTTATTATTCTTTCTTTTACATTAACAATTTTTATCCTTATCAAGTCCAAATGACATTTTTATATCATTGGAGGAAGAATTCATATAATGAAGAAGATGTATAATAGTTAAATTTTTTTTTTTTGGTCAAGTTATATAGATTAATGACATCAAGCTACTTTTTTCACCTCTATCTTTTATTCTGAAGCTGTACTTAATTTTATTTAGAAAAGATATAACTTTAAGGCTAGGCAAAATCATAATAGGGTGAAACTGTCTCCCTTAAAATATCATAACTTATAAGAATTGTTTCTGACATTATTGTGTTGGTGACATGTTTTAAATGGACATCAATTTTCCATGGGGTCATTAAATATTTGAGTTTTCATTCATGAGACTATTTTATATATTTGTAGTGTGAGAATAAGCCATAAGTGCAAAATTGTGTCACTTTACAATAATAAACAAAGGTAATGCTCATGTAACTTGTTCAAAAATTACCAAATCCTTTTCGCATGAATTTTTTTTTTGGCACTAATGGTACTTTGGGACACATCTTTTTTCTCTTCAACAGACATAGTCATCTTACAAGTCTTTTTAGATTTGTGTATGTATGTGTGAGTGCTGTTTTGTATAAAATATATATAAAGGCATAATCAACCTACATTTGGAGAGGTCATTGGTGTTCTCATCCTTATTCAGAGATAACCAATACTTTCTGTTAAGAAATGTCTGAGAGGAAGCTGGTAATTGGGTCATGATGATGATAATTTTATTGCCACTGTGAAGAGTTTAAGCTGATATTTCTGGATTTTATCTTCATTCTCCACTTTCCAATTTTGCAGAAAGGGTAGAGTTTCAGTCACCTCCCTTGATGTAATTATGATGTTATTCATTATATTAATTGTGCCCAGACATTCTGTTTCTCATTTGATCTAACTTGTATTTTGGTTGTGTTGGACATCTTGCAACCATACAGATGACCAGAAATTTTCCACATCTTCCTTCTTCAAGGGGTATGTCTTGCCTAGGATTTTTTTTAATTTCTCAAACTTCTTTTAGAAGACTTTTGATGAAGATTGAACTGTTTATTTTTCTTTTCTTTTGTTTTGACTCATTTTCATCAGTTAACCTTTTAACTTTTGCTTTCAATTGTTTATTATTAATGATGATGAAGATTATGACAACAATAAGAGAACAATTTTACAGTTCTTCAAGATTTGTAGAGTATCTGTTACTCATATGATCCTCAAAACAACCGTGAGCAGGTGTTATTTTACTCATATTTTAGAAATATTTTATTTTTCCTCAATTACATGTAAAATGATTTTTAATCTTAATTTTTAAAATTTGATCCAAATCCCCCCTTCCTTCCTCTCTTCTCTCTGACTCAGATAAGAAGCAATCTGGTATAGATCTTACGTGTGCATTATTTATTCCTCATTTATTTATTATTACATTTTTCCACATTAGACATTTTGTGACATAAAATTTGAACAAAAAATGTAGAGAAAAATGATGAAAGAAAGTGAAATCTAGTAAGTATAGTTCTGTCTGCATTCAGACTCTATCAGTTCTTTCTCTGGAGCAGGGCATTTAGCATTTTTCATCATGAGTCCTTCGGGATTGTCTTGGATCAAATGTACTGCTAAGAATAGCTAAGTCATTCACAATTGTTCATCACGGAATAGTGCTGTTACTGTGTACCATGTTTTCCTGATTCTGCTCACTTCACCTTGCATCAGTTCATGCAGGTCTTTCCAGGATTTTCGGAAATCATCCTTCTCATCATTTCTTATAATGCAATAGTATTCCATTACAGTCATATAGCACAAATTGTTCAGCCATTCTGCAGTTGATGGGTATTGTAATGGGAAAAGGATAGAGATAGAATAAGATTTAAGAGAAGTGGAAGGCTGTCTTGAAGGCACATACTAGGAACTCAAGGGAAAGGATTTTAGCAGGCAGAAGGCAGACAACTACTAGAGTAAGTGACTTCCTGTAGGAGGTTGGGCTCTTCTTGTACAGAAGGGAGGAGGAAAGGTGGCTCCTCAAAGCTTGACTAACTTTACCTGACTATGGAGAAGGAGAAACCCCTAAATCATCTTGGGAGGTTCTCTGTTTGACTGGGGAACATCTAGGAAAAGATCTGACCATACCTGCTGTGCTTTCCAGAAGGTTTTTCTCTAAAATCCTGTTAGGATTGGCTTTGAGGTTTTACCTCAGGGATCAGACACCCTGGGGTAGACTTAGCCATTTGAGAGCAATCATAAAGGGGTCTGGAGACAGCTCTTGAACTAAATCTAACCAACTGCTGGGGGTCATAGATAGGTAGCTTAGTCAGCTTTTTGGGAACACCTAGATAGAAATAGGGAGCTGGTAAGTTAGCCAGAAGACCCAAAGGCTCCCTCTTGTGAGGGATGTAGAGGGTTGTGGGGTGAATAGCTAGATCCCTTAGAGTTAGGGACCCCTTGTTCTGATCCTCAGTTTATATCCCCTCTTAGAATAAAAGAGATACTGATTTTATACATCAATTGTCTCCAAGGCATTTATACAACTGGCCCAGTGAGAGAAAGTGATTTTGCTTCATTCTCACTAACCGGAGGTCAGAATACCCAGTTTAGAAATATTTTATTTTTCCTCAATTACATGTAAAATGATTTTTAATCTTAATTTTTAAAATTTGATCCAAATCCCCCCTTCCTTCCTCTCTTCTTCATCTCTTTTTTTAGTATCTTTTTTTAGTGTCCCCTCAATCTCCAATTTTTTTTTTGCTACCACAAAAAAGCAGCTACAAATATTTTTGTAAAAGTAAATCCTTTTCCCCTTTTTAAAAAATCTCTTTGGGAGAGATAATGGACACAAAGACTTGTACAAAAATATTCATAGCTGCGCTCTTTGTGGTGGCCCAAAACTGGAAAATGAGGGGATGCCCATCAATTGGGGAATGGCTGAACAAACTGTGGTATATGTTGGTGATGGAGTACTATTGTGCTAAAAGGAATAATAAAGTGGAGAAGTTCCATGGAGACTGGAACAACCTCCAGGAAGTGATGCAGAGCGAGAGGAGCAGAACCAGGAGAACATTGTACACAGAGACTGATACACTGTGGTATAATCGAATGTAATGGACTTCTCCATTAGTGGTGGTGTAATGTCCCTGAACAACTTGCAGGGATCCAGGAGAAAAAAACACCATTCATAAGCAAAGGATAAACTATGGGAGTGGAAACACCGAGAAAAAGCAACTGCCTGAATACAGAGTTTGAGGGGACATGACAGAGGATAGACTCTAAATGAACACTCTAAGGCAAATACTATCACCAAAGCAATGGGTTCAAATCAAGAAAACATCTAATGCCCAGTGGACTTACGCATCGGCTATGGGGGGTGGGGGGGGAGGAAAAGAAAATGATCTATGTCTTTAACGAATAATGCTTGGAAATGACCAAATAAAATATATTTAAAAAAAAAAGAAAAAAAATAAATTATCTTTTGATGATTCTCTTGGAAAAAAAAAATCTCTTTGGGATATAGACCTTGTAGTGGTATTTCTGAATCAACAAATATGCAGTTTTAAAGCCTTTTGAGCATAGTTCCAAATAAGTCTCCAGAATGGTTGGATCAATTCACAACTCCACCAATAGTGAATTAGTGACACAGTTTCCCCACATAATTTCCAACATTTATTATTTTCCTTTTCTATCATTTTAAATTTTATCTATCATTTTAAATCTATCATTTTACATCATTTATAAAAGATGCCCATTTTACAGATGAGAAAATTGAGGCTGAGAGAGATTTAACTAACTTGTTCAGGATCATAACACTAGTAAGGATCTGTGGCAACATTCTATCTCAGGTCTTTATTTCTCCAAGTTTAACATGCTATCCATTGCACCACCTGTCATTCACTCCCCTATCCTCCCAGTCAAGTTGATCATCATATATATATATATATATATATATATATATATATATATATATATATATATATATATATATATATATAGAGAGAGAGAGAGAGAGAGAGAGAGAGAGAGAGAGAGAGAGAGAGAGAGAGAGAGAGAGAGAGAGAGAGAGGTGCTGACAGACATTAAGAGAGGGAGTTTTCTTATCTGAGAGGTCCCTGTACCAATAAAATCACCCTCTTATCTCTATCACCATCATTATCTCATAGACTCACAGAATTTTAGAGTTAGATGTGACCTTCAAGATCTACTCTTTCATTTTACAAATGGGGAAACTGAGTGACAAATTACATTTCCCAAATCACACAATAGGCTAGTGGAAGAGATTCAACTGAATGTTTCACTCCAATTCTTTATGCTATGTCTTTTTGCTACCACCACCTACTCACCCCTATATATCTGAGAACATCATCTTTAAAGGGCCATACAGAATTTGACTTCTTTTCAGTTGAACCCATACTGCACTGCCAAGGCCAAGTCTTATTAGGGACATATATCCTGTTGATGAAAGGGACCAAAAGGGCTGATCTGACTTTTATTCATTTCTTAGATACTTCATTGCTGATGTTGTGACTGTAGTCAACATCTGATTAGTTTCCAAAAAGATTTCATGTGTAAGTTTATAACCCTTAAGCCACCATCTCCATTTCTCAGTTTCTGGTAAACAATTTGTAGTGCAAACGATTTCCATCTCATTCTAATTTCTTGGCTAGCAGGGATGCCACCCTTTGGCTGGTCACCAAAGCAATCCATTAATGAGCAAATTTGAGTTACTTAATAGGTGCCAGGCACCATGCAAAGTGCTAAATATAAAGGAAAAACTCTTCTTGTTCTCATGGAACTTATATTCAAATGGGGGAGAGATTATAAATGTATATACAAATAGTTTCTCTTTGTGCTTGTATACATTTATGGTCTGAATACATATATACATGTATAGTCTCCATTATTGCTTTTTCTCTATCTCTTTCCTTCTCTCTGTCTGTGTCTCTGTTTTCTTCTATATTTTTCTTTTCCTCTACCTGTCCCTCTTGTCTTTCCCTCCTCTACCTCTTTCTCATCACAGCTGCCAAAATCATCTTCCTAAAAACAAATCTAATCATATCATCCTCTTACTCAAGGACCTTCAATGACTCCCTGCTGCCCCTAGGATAAAATCCCAATTTATCAAGCCCTTCACAATCTTCCGCCTGCATTCCTGGCTTTGTTGCTAAGTACTCTTCTGGTTCCATATTATGTCCTAGCTACATTGGTCTAATTGCTGTTTCTTGTACATAACATTCCACTTCCAACCCCTCCTTCTTATACTTCAGGACTAGTTTCCTCCATGGAACAATCAGTTCATGGGTCCCTTCCTACAGCAAGCTTCTTTCTCCTAGTTGTAAGTTTTCTTCCTCTCCCTCCAAATGACTAATATACACTCACCTCTTTACACTTTATCTCCTACTAATAAAATATATACTCTTTGAGGATAAGGGTAGCTTTTGCTTTCTGTCTCCATATCCCCAGAACCAAGTAAAACTCCAGACCCATGGTAGAAACTTATAAAATTGGGTCAGATTGGATGGTTTGTGCTATATCGTTTAAAGAGGAAAGCTAAAAGCCAAATCTAGAAATCTCTGTAATCACTGATTTCTGATTCAGCCCTAATAGCCACTTCCTTGCTCCTGAGTTCACCCAGTTAACCTCCTGCCTAGCCTAGGGATGGCCACTGCTGTCTCGCCTGACCAGGAGCAGAATACAGCTCCCGAGAGAGGAAGCTCATCCATCACAAAGGTTTTCAGAGCTTCAGACAAGTTGTTTCATCAAGATGACTGTAACAGGGGATCTCTGCTCTGAAAAGGGTATATCTCAGATGTCTGGGCAAAGATCCATTTTATTCTTTGTGTGAAAACTGGCAGTGGGTCTCTATTGCAAATGGCTGTCTCTTCTTACTAATGGATTTTCTTTTCTTTCTTTAAAAAAAAAGTAAACAAACTCTTACCTTCTGTCTTAGAATCTGTGTATTGGTTTATTTGAAACTGTATTTTGGTTCCAAGGCAAAAACATGGTTAATGGTGGTTAAGTGACTTGTCCAGAGTCACACAGCTAGGAAGTATCTGAGGTCAGATTCAAACCTTGGATCATCTCATCTCTAAGTGTGGCTCTCAATTCACTGAGCCACCCAGCTCCCTCCTTGCTAATGGATTTTCTATGTGAGCAACTGGCTTGAGTCCTGAGGGGATATTCAAACAATCAATCAACAAGCATGCATTAGTGCTTACTACATACTAGACACTCTGCTAAACACTAGCATTACAAAAGCAAAAATGAACTGTACCTACCCTCATTGGGCTCCCATTCTAATTCTACTCTCTTACAATCTGACTATGGCTTGCATTTCCCTCCTTGCCAAAGATGGCAGGACAGTATAGTGTGCTGAAATGTAACCTAGAGTAGGAATTAATGTTCCAGGCTTAATCCTTCCACCAATTTGCCCAGTGACAACAAAGAAGTCACTTTTACTTTCTAGATGAGTATTGTAATGCCATGGGAAGAGTGCAGGGTTTAAAGCCTAAGGACCTGGGCTGGCATCCCCATCTTCTGGCCAACTAGCTGTGTAGCCCTGGGAAAGTTAACTAACCTCTCTGGGCCTCAGCTTCTTCATCTCTAAGATGAGAATATTGGTTTTGAAGTCCCTAAGATCTCTTTGACCTCTCATTTTTGAATGTCCTGTTTTTGTTTTTTTCTCGATGTTTTCCAGGTCAGGTACAAGCGACCATCAGCACTTAAGCTGACTCAGGAGCACATGCTTCAAACTAATATACAAATCAACACAGCCCTGTTTAATATTGGTAGCTAACATGCATTTAGCATTTTCTGGTTTTAAAAGTGTTTCCCATAGACCAGTGATGGTGAACTTTTTAGAGCCCATATGCTCAAACTGCTCCCTCATGCCACATGTGAGCCTCCCCCTTCCCCCAGTCAGGGGAGGGAGGAATCACTGCCATTGGACTGCTGGGTTGAAGCCTGAGTAATGGGAGAAATGTCCTCAGGCATATGTGGAGAGGGAGAAGGGAGCAGCCCCTCTGGCATGCTCTAGGACACGTGCCATAGGTTTGCCAACACGGCCATAGATAATCTCACTTGGTCCTCACAATGGCTGTACAACAGATATTTTACAAATGAGGAAATAGATGCTGGAAGAGGTTTGATTTGTCCCAGGTCACACAGATTATTACTGTCAGATCCAGATTTCTATTGCCTCTATTCTTTTTTTTTCACTCCTAGGACAGAGAAGACAGAACAGCTGAGGCAGGAGAGTACCTTGTAGGAGAGACAGGAGGCAAATTGGGCCAGACTGGCCAAGCCATCATCACTACCTTGTCCAGCATCTACTCTCAGAGCCCAGGAGAGACAGCCCAGAACCCTGAGCCAAGAATCTTGGGACTAGGGATGCTTCCTTTCTAGAGCCTTCAGCCATCATCCAGGGGAAGCCACCCTTGTGTAATATCTGCTCATAAAGGGGGCACAGTCACTGCTACTGAAGACCTAGAAAAGAAGCTCTTGCCACCAAAGTCCTGTTCAATGTTAAATAATTCAACTTCAGCAGCTGATAGGCTTTTATCAGTGGAAATAACATGAGAGGAGGCATTCCCATTCCTGTCCTCTTTGCTGCTGCACCCTGAGGACCACAGGACTTTTCCATCTGGTTTTTGTCTTGCCATTGGACTTGAATGACTCTGGAAGAAAAAGTGATGCTGATGACTTTATGCCTCTCTGTCTCACTTATGCTGAATTTTTGCACAAATCAAGACATCATCTCGTGATGTCCTTGGAACTCTTCTTGGTGTTACTCATTTTGTGTGACTCACTTTCTGCCACCATAATGAAAAGGCAACAGGGAGGGAGATGCATGTCACAGCCCAAAGGGATTCTGGAGCCAGGGGATAGAGGCAGACTTTTCCCAGTTGTACATATGAAGCTTCTATGGGCATCTGTTAGCTTAGGTTTTGACTGCTTCGATGGGGGTAACACCAGCTCAGAAGGGAAAAAGAGATTGTCAGTTTGCCCAGGGAAGGCGAAAGCAAAGGAGGCGAATATTGAGGGACAAAGGTGGGTATTGTCATATTAAAGATGAGCCTCATAATTACCTGTTGTGATATGAATGGGCTGTGAGCTCATACTTATGATATTAGGATTTGCACCTTCTCCCTCGCCGTACATTGATGCTAGCACTTTGGAGATCACTTTGGAGACCATTGAGTTAGATCCACAAGACTTTCCCCTGAGCATCAGTTCCCCATTTACAAATTGGAGTTAATAATGGAAGTATTCCCAAAATCACAGCATTGCTATAAGGAAAGAGCTTTATATGCTATAAAGTTCTATGTTGTGTGGGCCTCTATTATTTAATATTACCATACCAGGTGCAAAGCTTAACTTAGTGCCAGAGTTCCGAGTTCAACATCTACTTCCAACTCTTACTTGCTGTGTGACACTGAGCAGGTCTTTCAACCCCTCTGGGCTCATTTCTTCTGTTAAATTAGTCAACAAGCATTTATCATGTCAGGTACTAAATAGGAACTGGGGTTATGAAGACAAAATTGGAAAGGGTAACTGTCTTCAAACTGTTCACATTCTATTGCGGGGGAATAATGGCGATTAAGAAATAATCAGATTAGAAAAAATGACAAGTGCAATTCATATAGTATCTTCTTCCAAGGATTATTGGGAGCTTCTAAAGAGATTCTTAATAGAATAGACTACTATTTTACTGTTGTGCATAATATTATCTTCTATGTAAAAGCACTTTCGAATGATATTAAATGCTAATTATTATCATAGGAAGCGCACTGATTTGGAAAAGCTAGACTTGGAAGGAGTCTTTGTTGTTTAGAGCTTTGCAACAATAAGCTATGTAACGTATATTTTTGACTCAGGTTTCACTCCTGCCCAGATCACCAAAGCTAGAGATGTTTGGATGGGAGACAGCACGGAACAGCTTCTGGTCCCTGGGCACCATTTTTGTTCTAGAGCTGGGAGTAGCCCCTTTCTATAGGTTGTGTGGCTGCACCAAGATGGTATCTTTAAATTGACTTGATTGGGACAGAATCTCTTTCCTATGACCTTCAGGGTAGGAGGACTTATTCACTTGAAGCAGGGGTGCCATGCCATAAGCTAGAGGCAAAGCCATCTTTCCCTGTCCCCAAGTTGTGTGGCCTTTAGAAATGGGCTTGGGGTTTGAGCCTTACTTCGTTGTGTCCCTTTTTAGTTCTAGATGCAGGGAGTAGGGTCTCTGGCACAGGATCTTGAGCCATGAGGACCTCAGGATAGAGGGTTTCAGGCCAGCCATTGCCACCAGCCCAGCCAGGAAGACCTGAGAAATCCTAGGACGTAAGTGTGAGAACTTTGATGGAACCAATGCTTTGTAGGAACTGAGTTGATCTGTGAACCTAATTCCCCTACCCTGAGCGCAGAACATGTAGGGAAGGTTATGGCCATGAGGTATTGTGTTTATTCTTGCCATACCTTTGAAGAAAATCTATCTTTATAAAAGGTAATCTGACCATAAATGGTTAAATTGTAGTGGGTGATTAGAGCCATAATATTGGAATGTAACTGATGGGAGCTTGAGCCAATGGCAAAGGGAGATATGTTCAGTCCCCTGAAGGCACCAGAGGACCTCGGGAGAGGAGTAAAAATATAATATGTGTACCTGGTCTTTTGGTCCCAAAGTGGGGGTTATACTCACATTCAGTATTACTATAACCCTCAAAGACTATCTACTAAGCCTTAAAGGACTTAAGACCTGAGGAGAAGGTGGGAATGTCCCCACTAAAGGAAATCGATCATTCTTGAAATGTTCAAGTATTTGTCATAGGCCAGAGCACACACACAGAAGACTCCTGGAACACTAAGAAAATTTTAGCTTTGACCCTAATCAGACAATATATGTTTGACATAATTAGTATAGCATACTGAGCTTGTGTTAGAAATTTGATTAGAAATTTATGGTGTAGTTTGGTTCAGAGAGAAGAGAACTAAGGGTCCATGGGGAGGGTCAATAAAACAGATTTGCAGTCCATAATTCTTGCACCCATTCCAAGCTATTTTCAGCCCCATCTGGTTGCTTGCTGTGAAGGCAGATCCACTCCGCCTCCTAGCTCCAACTGAGAAGTGGAAAAGTTTCACAAATTCCATTAAGGAGTATGAAATTAATTTCTCTTTATCGGCAGTGTGTCAATACGTGCAGAAATGTTCCAACTTAAACAAAAAACAGAGTGAGGTAGGTCAGGAAGTGTGTAATTAATTAGAATTTCTGTACCCTAAAACTATTATTTCCAGCACCCCATTCCCCTTCTCACACTATATGCCTATGTCGGAAGGAGAGTGGGGTGCTAGAAACAGTAGTTTTAGAGTACAGAAATTCTAATTACATAGGAGTTGGTATCTGTCAGAATGTACTACCATCCTTTGATTCCTAGTGTTGGCAGCCTCCCATTGCCATCCACACCTCAATTCAATACCAAGGATTAAAGGCAAAGAGCATAAGAAGACAAAGGGAATTCTGAATTTAAAAGAGACCTTAGAATTCATCTGGTCCTACACCCCTCATTTTTTAAACGGGGACACTGGGGTTCAAATAGATTAAGTGAGTTTTCCAAATCACACAGTTATTTAGTGGTAAAGCTAAAGGAATCCAGGACTCCTAACTGTTCTCTTTCCTTACTCCATGGAAGTAGACAATTTCTACTGCCTTCCCTCCTCAGATTACCTTTCATCTACTCTCCACATTCTATGTATGCACCCAATTACCCATTTTGGAAGTCATAAGTAGACAGTAATATATGCTTTTGCCTCTGAAAGAGTACAATAGGAAGAAAATGGAACAACCAGGCAGGGATAAATCCAAAAAGGAATGAAGAACTGGAAGATGAAGCACATTTAAAAATCCCCCAAATGAGGCATGCACTTTATCCTAACCTATCATCAATGACTCATAAGGGGATAGAATAGAAAATATCAGACAACATTAAGCCCTTGTCTATTTTGTGGTTGTATATTGATGTCCACTGATCATATTATCTAAAGTTAACTAAGACACCAAAAGAGAATTAGACAGATTTTTGGATAGAGCTAATCTGAGAATTTGTTTCACTTGGGTAAGCATATTTATTATAATTTATTCCATATTTATAATAAATCATATGTATCACATTATTGTCATGTTATATATTATGTTATTTATTTAACCCGCCCCCCAAATAAATGGTAATTAAAATAAAAAAGGTTTCAGGCATCAAATGATAGTTCCTTCCCTCTTAACTACCCATTACTCAAAGTCTATTGTATTTCTTTGAATATTATGGTGGGGAGAGAGGATAGAAAGAGGAGGAAGTCCCAATGTGAAAATGCCATCTATCATCAAATGTTGTAACCCATTTATGACAGCAGATAAGATCATAGATCTAGGAATGAAAGGGACCTCTCATTTCCCAAGTAAGGAAATTGAAAGGAGAAAGATCTAGTGATCTCCCCAAAGTCACATTGGAAGTATAGCTAGATCTCAAATTGTGTAAATGATGAATGCTTTAAAGTAATCATATTTTTGGAATTCAAATTGCATATTCCTATTAGTCTGGAATTTTTAATTATAATATTCTACCTTTTAATATCATCTTTATTATAATGTACTAAATGAAATATATCCTATTTTCTATAATCAAAAATTCAAACAGTGCAAATTTGACTACTTCATCCTATTCATTATTCTCACTAATTGGGACAGAGCTATAAATAGCAGAGCTGAGATTCAAACAAAGATTTCCATTGTCCCTCAGGCCTCCTGGGGGTTTTGTGTTACTCCATAAATGAAGTGAATGGTCCAGGATCATACACTTAGTGTATGTCAAAAGTAAAATTAGAGTTTAGGCCATCCTGCCCTTCAAGTCCAGCCATTTATCACACAGTGTGTCTCTGTGTTTCCTGGAAAGTGTATTAAAAATCCCAAATAACTCCATTGAGGCTGTCAGCATTCTCCTCCCTGCCCCCTTCCTCTTTGAGCTGAAATTAGGTTATTGTTTATCCATATCTACATACTCAAACCAAGTTTTCTAGCTGGCTGAGCCTGGTCTGTCCTTTCTTGCACACAAAAGAAAACATATCATTTTTAGGAATGGGGAAAGGCAATTACTGTTAAAAAAAATATTCCCATCATCCTACAGCACACCAGATGTTTCGACTGTGCAGATTTTACAGGTGGAAGGAGCATGAAGGCAACAGCTCAAACTACTGGGGGTAGAATCCAGAGGGGCACATCCTTCTTAGGCATTCTAATGAGCCCCTGCCTCTCCTAGCCCCAGTTGTGCCTCAGAATTTGGGCTCCTTTTCCATATCCTGGAAACCTCCCAGTAAACAGTGAGCAAATGCATCCAGCCAGGTGGCAGGCAGTCATGTATTAGGAATGAAGGGGCTGGGGCTGCTTCTGTGATGTTGAAATCTCCCCAGTTTCTCTTTGAGCTGTCAGAGAGGCAGCATTAAGTGCATGTTGACAATGCTGCTCCTTTGATGAGGTTTTCCCCTTCAGGTGTACCCCCTCTCCTCCTTTTTCACCTCCTCCTTCCCTGCTAGGGGATCATCTTCTCTTTCATTAACTGATGTGAGTTTTTTCCCTGTAGGGAGAAGATGAGGCAAAGAGTGGTGTCAGGGTGAAATTGAGTAGTGTCTGCTCCCCATTGTCCCTCCCACCCCCCACCCCCATGACATTTACCTGTCGAGGAACATAACCCAGATATACCCTAAACACTGATGTAGGCATGAAGTAGGAAAAGCATGGACGACTTCCTTCAGCTGGGGGCAACTTCTTGCCATGAAAACTGCTTTAGAAATTCAAGGATGGTTTGTTATGATGACTAAAACTTTCTGGTCTCTTCTTAAGGGATTTCTTGCATGGATGAAAGGCTATTTGAGGGAGATCCATCCACCCTTACACCTGGCTGACATCAAGTCCAATCTCTTCATTTTTATTTTTTACAAATGAAGAAACTGAGTTTGAAGAAGGCTCATATGATTTGCCTTTATGAAGTCATTCTACTTCCTGACACAATAGATACTCATGAAATATTCTTGAAATTTCTAAAATAAGGCCAGTGAAAGAGATCGTATCAGTTTTGTATTTGTAGCCCTAGAACCTAGCCTAGCCCCTGGTACAGTCGATGCTTAATAAAATGCATAATGGAATGGAATTACATAGAATATATCACAAATATTAAAAATTGTTATATGTATCAGTGTGCATCATCCAGTGCATCCTATGTGAGGATGGGCCATTTCTAGAAGTAATTATCAATTCCTTTAGGGATGAGCTAGATCTAAGCCATATTGGGAGTTTTTTTCCCCCCCGGAAGAATTCCAGATGGGACCAAAGAGTCAGAGTGTAAGAAAAAAGGTCTGAATTCCCTTTCTTTGGAGTCAAGCACCTCCCCCCCAGAAAGGAAATCAATTCAACTGAGGCCAGAATCAGAGCCTTTATTTTCAAGGAGTGGGGTGGGAACCTTAAGGCAACATCTGTATTTGTGCAGTCAAGACGACACAAGAGCAGATCCAAGCAAGTTAGAATAAATTTGGGGCTGGCACACATTTAGGGGGATTCCTTCCTATTCTTGGGAAGCATTTACATAATCTTTTGGGTTGGGTCTATCTACATTTTGTTTTTATTAATGGGAAACTCTTCCCTCTTCATAGTCTGATTCCTTCTAGTCAATCAGTCAGTCAATTATCACTTACTGAGTACTAACTATATGCCAGGCACTTAGCTAAGTGCTGAGGATACAAAAGAAAGTGAAATTTAGGGTCCCTGCCCTGAAGGAGCTCCCATTCTAATGGGGGAAACAACATAGTGACACCTATGTATATAGGAGGAGCATAGACAAAGGCACTAGGAGGGTAATCTTTATTTTTGATGCCTTTGGTTTTTCCATTACTTCCATTTTTCCCATATAGCTCTCACCACTCCAGAGAGCCATTCTTTGGAGCAAAACATGGAAGGGAAAGAAAAACAATTCAGCAAAGCTAAGCAAGTGGGTCCTGATGTCCAGTGTCCACGCTCCCAGTCCCCAAAGACAGGCAAGAGTTACCTTCACATACTCAGAATGATACAAACTCATACCTGGAGCCCAGATGATTTAGCATGTAACTATTCACAGGTCTCAATGCACCCAGGTATAGATTAGATGTTCATAGAGATTGTGTATTCCTTTTGAAGTTTGGATAAGCATTGACTTAGTTGTTCCTAGCTGACACTTTATTCCTCAACACATAGTAGTCTTTCTGGTTGTCTACCCTATCAAGATCCCTTCACATCTCCATACTGACTCCCATCAAGTGCCACCCTTCCATGGGAAGCCTTTCTCTATCTCCCTTAATATCAATGCCTTCCCTCAGAAGATTTATTTATCCTGTACATAGCTTGTTTCTCCATAGTTGTTCACATGCCATCTCCCCCATCAGACTGTGAATTTCTGTAGAGCAGACAGAGACCGTCTTTTATCTTTCTTGGTATCTCCAACTCTTAATACATGGGCCTAGCACATAGCAGATGCTTAAGAGATGTTTACTGCCTGACTGATAGATTGGTGGTTTAAAGGACCTAGTCATTGATGCAACAGTTGAAAGAAATTCTTCTTTGGGGAGCTTCTGTCTTTGGGGATCAACTCTGCAGCAGGTCTTGCTGATAACTGATGAAAATTTTGAGGAACATCTCCACGATTGACTCACTGTGTTCCCCTGGTACACCAGTTTTATATTTCCAATTGCTATCTTGGGAGATCTCTACCAACTTTGGTTTCCCAGCCCATTGAGCTCAACATTTTGAAAACTGAGCTCATTATCTTCTCTCAAATTTGCCCTCTCACAAGTTTCCCATTTGTGTTACCAGCACAACCATCTTCCCAGTGGCATAGGGTCTTAACCTTACGGGCATCTTTGACCTTCGCCTCTCAGTCAAGTCATCTTCCCATTAGTTGTTGAATCATGCTTTTCAGCCTTCTCAGCTCCTCTCATGTCTTCCTCTCCATTTTCCTCTCCTTCCTCTCCATTTTCATGACTTTCAGGCCCTCATCTAATCTTTCCTAGACTACTATAATGGCTTCTCTCTGCACCTTCTCCATACAGTCGATTATCTCTCATCTAACCTCTGTAAATCTCTTAAATAATTTTCCTAATGTACCACTAGGACCATATTGCTCCTCTACTTATAATCATTTAGTGGATCCTCATTTTAATCTGAATAAAGTAGAACCTCCTGCCTGGCCTTCAAGGCCCCAAGTCTCACTCCAACTTGTCTATTCAGCCATACTTCATATAATGGTCTTTTGTATCAACCAAACTGGAGTAATCTCTGTATCCCCTGATCTCATTCTGTTCTCTCAAATTTCTGTGCTTTCACTCTCTTTCTTCAATTCACTCATGCAATGAGGAAAAAATAACCAAAATATCAATCAAGTTGAGTAAATTCAATAATCTACATTTATAGTACTCCAGCTCTTAAAAAAAAAAAAAGAGAAAGAGGGATTTTAAAAAATCTCATCTTTAGGGACTAGATTGGTCATCAGGAGTACAAATTATCGTCTCATGTTTATTTTTATAGCCTCTAGAAGATTTTTTAAAATTGGAATATAATTAATTACTTCTCTAAGTACCAGGTCTTCAAATCATCAAAGGTGGCTAACATGTCTTCCTTGAGTTTTCTCTTCTCCCATCTAAATTCCATTCAGTTTGTTTAACAGACTCTTACATGGCATGTGACTGGTTGACTAAACCTGTCCAAAAAGGAAATGAAGTTAGTCTTGCATGCACTGTTTTGGTTTCGTTTAATTCTTATCAGAATTTTCTGTTTCTACATCACCTTTAGTTCCAAACATATCTTGATGCCTCCTGAGAACCATTCCTTATAATAAAAAATAAGAGAGAAGAGAAAAAATAAAGCAGTTCAGCAAAACTAATGAGCACATTGACAAAATCTGACAGTATATGCAGTGGCCCACATCTAGACTCTTCCCTGATTGCAAAAGAGGAAGAAGGTCCATTTTTCCTTTTCTCTACTTTCAGGTCAAATTTGATCATAATAATTACACAGCACTGAGTTTGGAGAGATTTTTAATTTTATTGTTTTTTCCATTGACATTGTAATGGCCATTGTTTGCTTGATCCTGATCACTTAACTTTGCATCAGTTCAAGAAAGCATCTGCTTTCCAAAATGAAGCATCTGCTTCATTTCCAGTTTTTTTGTTATACTTACAAAGGGCCATTATAAATATTTTGTTGCCTTCCTTCCTTCCTTCCTTCCTTCCTTCCTTCCTTCCTTCCTTCCTTCCTTCCTTCCTTCCTTCCTTCCTTCCTTCCTTCCTTCCTTCCTTCCTTCCTTCCTTCCTCCCTCCCTCCCTCCCTCCTTCCCTCCCTCTTTCCCTCCCTCCCTCCATTCCTTCCTTCCTTCCTTCCTTCCTTCCTTCCTTCCTTCCTTCCTTCCTTCCTTCCTTCCTTCCTTCCTTCCTTCCTTCCTTCCTTCCTTCCTTCCTTCCTTCCTTCCTTCCTTCCTCCCTCCCTCCCTCCCTCCATCCCTCCCTTCCTCCCTTCCTTCCTCCCTCCCTCCCTCCCTCCCTCCATTCCTTCCTTCCTTCCTTCCTTCCTTCCTTCCTTCCTTCCTTCCTTCCTTCCTTCCTTCCTTCCTTCCTTCCTTCCTTCCTTCCTTCCTTCCTTCCTTCCTTCCTTCTTTCCTTCCTTCCTTCCTCCCTCCCTCCCTTCCATCCTTCCTTCCTTCCTTCCTTCCTTCCTTCCTTCCTTCCTTCCTTCCTTCCTTCCTTCCTTCCTTCCCTCTTCCTTTCTTTCATGTCAAAATGATTTTCCTAAATTTCTGACCATGTCACCTCCCCTACTCAGTAAAATCCAATGACTCCCTATTGCCCACAGGATCAAATACAAAATGTTCTTTTTAGTTTTCACAGACCTTCATGGACTAGACTCACTTTTACCTTTACAGTTTTCTTACACATTGTATCCTTCCGACACACACACACACACACACACACACACACACACACACACACACACACTTTGATCTAGTGACAATAGCCTCTTTGCTATTTCATAAACAAGACACTCCATCTTTCAACTCCCATCATGGAACACCTGCCATGTGTGAAATGCTCTCCTTCCTCAGGTCCACTTTCTTGCTTTCCTGGATCCCTTCAAGTTCCAACTAAAGTCCCACCTCCTATAAGAAGTTTTTCCCTTCCCTCTTAATTCTAGTACTTTCCTTCTGATAAGTATTTCCTACTTCTCCTGTCTATAGCTTGTTTGTACATATTTGTTTGCTTATTTCTCTGTCTTTGGATTGTCAGCTTCCTGAGGACAGGGACTTTGGATTTCTTTGCTTCCTGGGCACTTACCATAGTGACTGGTACATAGTAGGCACCTAATTGTTCACTGACTAATTGACTATATAGGGAAAGGAATTCTAACCCTGGTACTGCCAATTCATTTTCACAACAAATATTTATTAAGTGACTGTTATTTGTCAGATAGTGGGTTAGGCACTAGGAATGGGCACTTGAATGTCTTGAATGGTACAATGGAGAGTCAATTGGTTCTAATCAGAGGACCTGAGTTTATATCCTGCCTCTAGTGCTTAATATTTATGTGACCTCAGGTTAATCCTGTGTTGGTGAACCTATGATATACAGAGAGGGCACACATGCCAACACCTGCCAGAGTTATTTACTAGAAAGGTAGAGGAACTTGGGCTGAGCTGCTCTCTTCCCCCTCTCCACCATGCCTGAGGACATTTTTTCACTTCATCCCTCTACTCTGCATAGCAGCCCTATTGGAGGATTCTTCCTTCCCCTGTTTGGGGTAAAGGAAGGGGGAGTGCAGGGCACTAGATCTCAAGGGGCAGGGCATAGCACATGGTCTCTAAAAGGTTTACAATCACTGGACTAATCTCTTCACTACTCTGGTGGCCAGTTTCCTTATTTGTAAATTGAGGGGATCAAAAAGCTAGATGAATGCTAAATTTCCTTCCAGGTCAAGATCTATGACCTGTGAACACAAAGAAGAACAATTCAATTATTTCTCTAGAGAGGGAGATTATATTCAATTCAGGGATATCCATGTGAGCAGATAGGTGAATACAAGATTTTTTTAAGGATGAAGAGGGGTGGGGATCACCCTTGAAGTTGAGCCTTGAAGGCATCTGTGGATTACAGGAAGCAGAGTTATCTTCCTTGGATGGCCTGATTCCTTCCATTTTAACTTTCCAGGATTCTTCCCTGGACAAACTCTGCCCATTTAATTCCTTCCTGCCTCTTCTCATTTTTCTCTAGCCAATAGGGAAAGCAAGAACTAGATCAATTCCCTGGTTTTCCTATAGGGGTCAGATAAGTTGAGAGAGCAGGAAGACATTTCCAAAGGGCATGTCTTTGGGATTTCGTCTTTTTTTCTTTGAGAGCCTAAATGATACTGTGTCATTTAAAGGATGTTTTTCTTCTTATTTTTTTAAACCCTTACCTTCTATCTTAGTATCAATTCTAAGACAGAAGAGCAGCAAGGCAGTTGGGATTAAGTGACTTGCTCAGGGTCACACAGGTAGGAAATGTCTGGAGCCAGACTTGAGTCCAGGTCTTCCCAATTCCAGGTCTGGCTTTGTATCCACTGTGCTACCTAGCTACCTTTAAAAGCTAACTTTCTATGGAAGAAGTCAGAAGAAGTAAATTATTATGAAGACGACAATGGCTAGCAAAAATTTATCAGGCACTGTGCTAGGCACTGGGGACTCAAAGACAAACCTTAAACAGGTGTAATATAAATAACATTGGTTTAGTTCCATTTCTGCCACTCACTAACACTGTGGACTTTGACAAATCATTCAACATCTCAGAGCCTCAGTTTCTCCACTTGTAAAAGTACTAGAAGAGATTAGATACCTAGCTTCCCTCTCATGTACAATTTAACCTTTCTTGGATGATGCATAGTCATGCCAGTGCCTGTGCAGACTTTCTCCCCCTACAAATTTTAATTTTCTTTTTTCTCCACATGTGGTAGAACAACAATGAAAGGTTTGACCTCACACATTCTGGAGGAGAAAAAGACATTTTAGAATGTAAAACAGAGAGAGGGCAGATGGAGAATGGGTTCCTATAAAACCTCTCAGTTGCCATTCCCGTGTAAGGAGGACAAGAGCATCTGGTCTTCTTATCTCTTTGTCTTACAGTGGTTTCTCACTGACCTTTTCAGAAGAAGTATGATTTGTTAAAGATGTCACTTATGCTGAGGCTGGCAATTTGGTGGCCCCCTTTCTATGGCCAGCATGTGCTCTCTGCCAGCACAATGCCAATAACCCTGAAGAGAGAGCCTCCGATCTCACAGGGTGAAATCTCCCACTTTCCAGATGCGAAATTAATAGGGTGCCAATTGTCTACATATTTTCTACCTCATTGTCCTTGCAATGGTGGCATGGCACTTTCTCAGCTCCTCCAGTACTTACAGGAAAACCTGGGTTCAAATCCCACCTATCTGTCTGACCTGAGCAAACTAACTTAACCTGTCAGTATGTATCCCCAAGGCAAGATTCTAAGTTTAGAAATTGTAGAACACTTGTTAATCTACATTGGCAGAGTGGATTTCCTCACCAGGAGCTATTTACACCAAAGAAATCCCAAATATGGGCTACATATTTGCATATATTTATCCCCAGATAAAAATCTTCAGCATTCAGCACAGTGCAAAGCACATTGTTAATGCTAATGGATGGTGGGTCAGCGAATAAAAAAAGAAAGAGAGTCAAGCCTGGAGTCAGGTAGACTCATCTTCAGGAGTTCAAATTTGGCCTTTGACATTAGCCAAGTGACCCTGGGCAAGTCACATGACCCTGTTTGTCTCATTTTCCTCATCTGTAAAATGAGCTGGAGAAAGAAATGGCAAATCACTCCAGAGCTTTGCCAAGAAAACCCCAAATGGGGTCATGACGAGTCAGACATGACAGAAATAACTGAACTACAACAACATCCATCCGTATGTGTGTATGATAGATAGTAGAGAGATAGATATGTTTCTTATTTATTTGTAGCTTAGCAGATAAAGACATAGATTTGGAGCCAATATCTTAACATTTCTGTATCTGAAAATCTGGATTTTAAACTCACCTCAACTTATTATGTATGTGATTCTGAACAAATCACTTAAAATCTCCGAACCTCAGTTTATTCATCTATAAAATGTGGATAATAATGCCACTTTGCCCCAGAGTGTTTTCATGAGGACCAAAAGAGATAATGTATTTAAAATATTTTTAAATCCTACAATGAAATTTAGGTAGGAACCTTAATTTAACAATCAATTCTCTAAAAATGCACTCTAAAAATTACACTTTTAAGTTTAATCTGCCCTATTAGAACTTTCCCCTTTAGTCCTTAATTCTATACAATCGACAAAACAATAAATCAAGTCCCAATTGTAGATTTGTTCAATTTCTGAGCTGTAAATGCTCACCCTGAAAATTTATCCAGCTGCTATTCCCGTCACCTCCAACACTCACCTGCCACTATCTCAAGTTTATTTTTGCTTAAATAGACCACAAAATTCCAGATTTTTCTCTATACCATAAGGATGAAATGCAGTGATTTCCTTTGAGGTTTTAATTTAGCAGGTGATGGTAGAAGCTTCAGTGGCTCCCTAGTGTTTTTAGGAGAACTTAACTGTTTCCTCGACTTGGCATTTCAAGCTCTCCATCATTGTGACTCCCATTTATCTCTGCTTATTTACTTCATATTGACTCCCTCCTCCCTTACCTCCCAGCCAATCTGGGCCCCTTGCAATCTCTTGAACATAACAGTGCATCTCTGGGCTCTGGGATTTGGCACAGGTTCCTCCCCATGCCCTGTAATTTCTCCCGCCCCATCTTGGTGTCTTGGGATTCCTACTTTCATTTAAGACTTAGGTCAAGATCACCTCCTACAAAAAGCTTTTCCTTGTCAGCATTCCCTCCCCTTCCCTCCTCCACAGCACTTTAGCTGTAAGTAGGACTTCATTTTACTTGACCAATAGATTCCAAGACCCTTTGCACAAGTTGAAAATTGTGCACGACAGCAAACCCCGTTATTCATTAAGTGCATCTTTGCACTTTACGACTTTTCTTGGGCTTATCAGAAATACCAGCATCACCACTCTTGTACTTTGGGGTCATTATTAAGAAATTCATTTCATTCGGTTATTAAATTAAATAGCATTAGCGCGACAAAAAGAAGCAGTACTCTGGCATGGACACAGCTTTGGGGGATGGAGAACTCCAAACAAAGACCTTTGTGGTAGCACGAAACAAGGTAACGGCTCATGCTACTGCTTCTCTGAGTAAGAATGAGTGCGATTGGGTGATCTGCTGCAAGGGGAAAGGATGCAGAGTAACACGTAATCGATTCAACATTTTATTTTTCATATTTTTCTGCCTATATAGTTTTTCCATTTTCAATCACATCAACCTGAATTCACATATATAGGTTGAGTTCGCATAGAATAAGGTCCTATTGTACATGTTAGAGACTCTTGGCATGCATGTTGCTTGCTCTTGTATTTGCTTCATTTCCCCAAGATGTTCCTCGGTGTCTGAAACATGGTAAGTGATTAATACATACTGATATTCACAACCATTTATTTAGTGAGTGCTTCCTGTGTGTCAGGCTCTGGGCCAAGCATCAGGGCAAAAATTAAAATCTCTGCCCCAAGGAGCTGGCATTCTATGAGGGAGAAACATGCACAGAGATAAAGGAATACAGAATATAGAAGAAAAGTGGACAAAAGAGAGAGAGGAAGATTAAGAAGGGAAAATGAAGCTCAACTTGTAACCAATCAGGCCATAGAAGAAAGTCAGGGGAGGAGCAGAGACATAATTTATAATAATAAAGCAATATAATATGATGTAATATAAGGAATATGATATAATATGATATTATAATATAATATAAAGCATAATGTAACATAACAGTATATAACATAATGTCATAGCATGACATAACAATGATATGATAATATTATATTATAATAATTATAATTCTATCATTATATTATATTACATTATTTTATATTATGTTATATTACATTATGTTCATTATATTATATTATAGTAATTATACTTTGAATATATATATATATATACTGTGTACATATGGTATACAGTTTGTATTCATATAATATGTAATATTATACAATGATTGCTATATAATAATTATATAATATAGAATATCGTTTTGTTTTATGCATTTGTTGCATGTCATGCTTTTATTACATGTAAGCAATATAGTATACTACACTATGATATATGGTGTAATAGGATAGGGTTAATATGATATGATATGATGAAATAGAATAAGATATAGTAGGATGGGATAGGATTAATATAAGAAAAGTAAATATAAAGTCATTTCTGGATGGAAAATAGGGTCTAGAAAAGTCTCATCTCAGTTGAATGTTAAAGAGAACTGAAGGTTCCAGAGGTTAGAGATGAGAAGGAAAAGCACTCCATGCAGGGGACACAGGCTGGGCAGAGGCAGAAAAGCAGGTAATGACATTTCAGAGACTAGCAAGTGGGCTAATGTGCTTGGTCTCAGGTAGACAAAATAATTAGTTAATGGAAGCCCTAGACTTTCCATTTTTTTAACTGGCTATTTTATGGTTACGCATCTACCTATATGACTGTTCTGTATCATGTTTAAGTTCAAAAGGTTGATTCCAGTCAGGAAAGAGTTTTCCCTTACTTTAACTGGAAGAAAAAAACCAGGCCACAAGGAGATGGTGATTGTGCTTCTAAAACATCTTATGAAACAACTCAATTGGAGTTAAGGAGCATCAATAAGTTGCCTTGATGCAGGTTAAGCCAAACTACCCTCCCCTATGACAAGGGAAAGTAGGGTAGAGTACGCTAGGACCAAGCAAACATTTCATAACAATAACAATTCCTATTCTAGAAAAAAATGCCCTTTGGGACTCACTTATGATTAGAGAGGCTTTTAAACTCTATCCATGGATACTCTGATTATCTTCTTTTCTTAACTCAAATTGGGCATTGTCTATGACAAGAGTATATTTGGTTGTTTACTCCAAATTCTTAGGATGGTGGTATCACAATCTATTCTGTTGTGTGTTGCAAAGACTTTTTTTTACCTAGCTGGGAAAAGGAAGGATGGAGAGAAAACAGTGATTCAATACTTCCCCCCCCCCCAATAAAACAAGAAGAATTGAAGCATCAAAAAAAAAAAAGAATATTCAGAAGTGAACAGAAGGAAATACAAACCACAAAAAAAACTTTGAAAATTACATGGTGAATTTTATACCTAAAAGGAAAAGCATTAAAAATTCACAATTTCAGTTACAATTTTTTCCTGTTCTTTTTTGTATATGGAAATCCTCATTCAGAGTTTAAGTTCAGAATTTATATATGTATATATGCATACATGACATGTATATAAATATAATATAAATTATCTTATTATTTTTATATTATTAATATTATATATTATTATGAATATAAGATAATAATATCAGGGCACCCAGGTATCACAATGAATAGAGAACTAGGAGTCAGGAAGGAATACCTGGATTCAAATTTTTCTTAAAGACACTTCCTAGTTGTATGACCCTGGGCAAGTCATCTAACCCCCATTGCTTAGCCCTTACCACTCTTTTGTCTTAGAAATGATACAAAGAAATAAGGTAAAGGTCTAAAAAATAAATCATAGAGTCCTAGATGCAGAGCTGGAACAACCTTCAGAGGTCATCGTGTCCCATCGCCTCATTTTATAGATAAAGAATTGAGGTCCAAAGAATTTCAATGACTTGTCTGAGGTTGGACAGACTGCAAGGATCAGATGTAGGATGCAAACTCAGCTCCAGAGCTGTTGGATTATGATGGCAGCTATCTCCAACCCCTCCTATCCCATGCTACCCAACCTCCAGCTCTAGAGAGGCAGACATTATGGAGGAAGTTCCAGGTGGAGGAGATTGTCTGCCTCACAACTGTTTCCCCAACTCCTGCCCCCATCCCCACTCTATCATCTTAATACATTTCACAAAAAGAAAAAAAATAACTTTGAAAATGAAATATGATCATTATAGGAATGGAGAAAAGCGGACTATTTCCTTCTGACACTTTCATCTAATCTTACTTAGTGTCATTCTCTAATAGCTGGTATGGTTGGACAGCTATCTCTGTGATCTATTTAAGGAAAGTAGGTTTGTTTTAAAAAAAAAAAAAAAGCACTTTGATTTGTATTTTCATCCCTTGCTTTTCAAGGGTTTTTTTTTTTTTCCCTGAGCATGAACAAATGTCACTGGCCTCTCTCCCCTTTGCTGAGTAAAACGTTCCATCTCTATGGAAACCTTCGGGATATGTTGTTTGTCTTTAGGGTTCAAACCCTTACTTTTGATTCTATAAGAATTTGACATTTTACAAAGAATTTGGTATGAAATATATAGTTGCTTAGAATGTGGGGAGAGCTTTATTAGATTTCACCCAAACGAAAGGTTAAATGATAGATTATTAAAAAAAAAAAAAAGAATCGCATGTAATGAGTTCACAAGAAGGAATCAAAGCTGAAAAAGCTCTTTTCCGTCGTAGTTTCAGCCCAGTTCCGGGATGAGTCTGTACAATTCAGGTTTATCCTGAAGCTCTATTGAGGAGGAAAAATAGCCAGGGAAAGAAAAGGGTGAACAGATCCCCTCCAGAACGGTTGTTGTGACCGGTTGTTGCTGTAAGAACAAGTGATTAGGAGCCCCAAATTAAGGCTCTCCCCCAAGGGGTGAAGGGAGGGATCAGCATGCTCCCATGATGCATGGGGAAATGAAATGAATGAAGGTGAAAAGCAATCCATCACCGATACTTCTGATGAGGTCCCGGAACCTCGCCTGGAAAATGAAAGAAAGAAGAGGTGAATTGCAATCACTGGTACAGTATGTTACCAGTCTTTCTGCCCAGCGGAATTAATGAGAGCCTGAAAATGGCCTGGCAGCTAAATGAGTTATCCGCTTGTTGGTATCACTCTAGCGGTCTGGGAATTTGAGATAATGGGAAAAGAGAGGGAGGACGGCGGCTTAGCAGCCTCCCAGAGATCAGGCTGTATCTGCAGCCCCATGGGAGCAAATAACTTGGATGTTCAAAAAAATGATCTGGCCGGCTCCTTAGATTGATGATAAGAGAAGAAAGAGAAAAGGGCTTTTGAAAAGGCCTTTGCCTTGATCAGGAGGTAATTTATTTACTGATTAACATGGCAGGAGATGCAAAATGAGATCTGCTGGGTTGGAAATGTCTGTTGTGGACATGGTAGTGATTTGGAGGCTTAAAATAGAGTTGACTGAATCCAGGGGCCAAGGAGAGCCCGAGGGTTTGCAGGGTGAGGAAGGGGGTTATTACAGGGCTGCTGCCAGTGAGGACAGACATCTGTCGGCTGCCTGACATCGCACAGAGAAGTAGGAAGATTAAAAAACAACAAGGACAACAGCAAAGGAAGGTCTTGGAGTTGGAAGAGTGAGCAGGACACAGATGGGGGAAAAGTGAGCAGGGAGGACAATTAAAGGGGAATCTTAAGGCTAAACATGCAACCAATCAGGGCAGAGGTGGGAGGTCAGGGTAGGAGCAGAGAACTGTGACTAATAGGTTACTTTTGTTTACCCAACTCTCCCTCCACCTCTTTCTTCCCTTCACTGCTCTGTTCTCTTCCTTGGGATGGCCTCTTCCTTCATGCCTTCACTTTCCAGCACTCCCTCTACATTTTCATTAGTTCTTTTGACAGATGTCTCTAACCCCACACCTCCCACCTTCTCCTCCCACCCCCACCCCCCTTGCTTAAGGAGTAGCCAAATGTAAAACTTAAACAAAAAATAATATCCAGGAAAGGCTCATTAGCACATGAGAACAGGACTAGGAAAAAGTATGCCTGTGTTCGCTTTGAAAACAGTCATTTCTAGGGAAGAGACCTAGGGATGACCTGAGATTCCCCTGAACTTTGATTTGTCACACAATAAATACAATGCAAGCAGAGCAAATTTTTTTTTATTAAAAATGTGCTCTTATGAAAAGTAATATTTAAAATGCTTAAAAATGCCTCCATTTAGAGAGCCAATGATGTAATGGATCCATACCCAGGATCAGGAAGGCCTGAGCTCATATCTGACCTCAGATAGTTCATAGCTGTGTGACCCTGGGCAAGTCACTTATCCTCTTGATCTCAATTTCCTCATTTGTAAAATGGAATAATAATAGTGTTGATCTCATAGGATTGTTATGAGGATCAAATGAGATAATCTGTGTAAAGTGCTTTGCAAACCTTAAAAATGATATATAAATGTAAGCTATTAACTTCCTTTTCTCAAGTTTTCTCTCTCTTCTCTTCCTTTTTCTTTTCTCTTTCTCTTCTTCCTCCTCCCTTTCTCCTCCTCCTCCTCTTCTCCTTCTCCTCCTCTTCCTTCTTCTTCTTCTTCTTCTTCTTCTTCTTCTTCTTCTTCTTCTTCTTCTTCTTCTTCTTCTTCTTCTTCTTCTTCTTCTTCTCCTCCTCCTCCTCCTCCTCCTCCTCTTGCTATTTTCTTTTTCTTCTTGTTCTTGTTCTTGTTCTTGTTCTTGTTCTTCTTCTTGTTCTTGTTCTTGTTCTTCTTGTTCTTCTTGTTCTTCTTGTTCTTCTTGTTCTTGTTCTTGTTCTTGTTCTTGTTCTTGTTCTTCTTCTTGTTCTTCTTCTTGTTCTTCTTGTTCTTCTTCTTCTTGTTCTTCTTCTTCTTCTTCTTCTTCTTCTTCTTCTTCTTCTTCTTCTTCTTCTTCTTCTTCCTCCTCCTCCTCCTTCTTTCTTCTTCTTCCCCCTTATAACCCAAGTCTTTAGCTCTCAGTAACTGCTTCATTGTACTCCACTGTACATTGGATAACATATTTGGTCATTTGAGTCATTGATCATATATTTAAAACTAAAAATATCTCAGGTAATCTAGTCCAACCCCCTCATTTTGTGGAAGAGGAAATAGTCCCATAAAGGTGAGGTGGATTGCCTAAGGTCATACCAGTAATAATGACAAAACTGGGGGAAACTAAGTGGCTCAGTAGATTGAGAGGCAAGCCTAGAGATAGGAGGTCTTGGGTTCAATCTGGTCTCAGACATGTGACCCTAGGCAAGTCACTTAACCCCCTTTGCCTAGCCCTTTCTACTCTTCTATCTTGAAACCAATACACAATATTAATTCTAAGATAGAACATAAGGGTCCAAAAATCAGTGACAAAGCTTATATTGGAAACCAAGTCCTATGATTCTAAATCCAACCTCTGGAATTAGGAGATAAGGATAACAAGAATATTTTAGGGTTTTAGGGTGAATAGGCTAACTTCTGGCATCAACGTCCTGTGAACCCAGTCCTAGCCAATGTCTCCCCATCTAATAGCAGCCTTTCCTGATCCCCTTTAACCCCAGTGCCTTTCTTGTGTTGATTATTTCCAACATATCCTGTGTATAGATTTTGCATAATTGTTTGCATGTTGTCTCCATCAACATACTGTGAGTTCCCTGAGAGCAGAACCCGCCTTTTGTCTCTCTTTGTATCCCCAGCACTCAGCCCAGTGTCTAGTACATGTTTAATAAATGCTCATCCACATGTAAAACCCAGTGGAACTGCTAGTAGGCTATGGGAGGGGGGGTGGGAGAAGGGGAGGGAAAGAACATGAATCAAGTAACCATGAAAAAATAGTTTAAATCAATTAATTAAATAAAAATTTTCAAATAAAATAAAAATGTTAGCATCTACAAAGCGAAATAAACAAATTAATTAATTAATTAATCCTCATTAACTGGTTGAGCCTATAATAAGCCATAGTATACAGGCTGTAGGAGGGAAGCTTGGGAGGGGGAATACTAAAGAAGGAGAAGAAGGTATCCCAGTTCCACTTTTCAAATAAAGCAGCTATAAGGAAAGCTATTTATAGACTCACAATTTAGGGGCTATTGTTTATCTTACAGAAGGATTGCATGCTGGTCTTCTTTAAGTAGTCCACTTCCCCAGCATATTTGGCGTCATTTGATTGAATCACTTTTAGAAAGAAGGTCATCAGCTTAGTCATCCTGGGCAGTCGTGTAGTTACCCTGAGCATTGAGATACTTTCTAGCCATGGGATCGGATTGGGGAGTGGCATAACATCTTTCCTGGTCCACTGGGAAGATCCAACCAGAACAATACATCTTGGGAAAGTGAGTTCCTATGTGCCTTAATGAAGGAGGTAGCTTTCTGTTTGCTCCCAGGGCAGGGGGAGTCCCCTTGATTCAGAACTCACTTGTCTCTTGAAAAGGAGCAACTCTATGGACCTTCAGATCTAGCAGTGCTTGGAATTCAGAAGTTGGCCATGCTGCCTGCCAGGAAGCAGTCTGAGGATATGTGTGCCCCCTCTCCAGTAGGGATCGGGGTCAGGAAGGCCAATCTATCTTGGATCCCCAAGATGGTGCCATAGTCTCAATCTGTCTTCTTAATTTTGCCCTCTGGGAACAAACAAAACGAATTCAATTCCAATTTCATGAAACAGCCATTTGAAGGCTTGCAAACAGCCATCTTATCTTCCCTGACCTACCTCTCACACCACCTGGGATCTCTTCTTTTCTTTTCTGGGTTAGACATCCCCTTGTTCTTGAATGGATCCTTATAAAGCCTGAACTCCAGCCCAGTCCCCATTCTGAGTGTTCTCTAGCCTCTCCGTCCATGTCTGTTCCTGATCCCCATTTCTCGTAACTGAACCCAACATTCTGGATGTGGGGGGATTCTGTACCAGTCCATTTCAAGCAAAATTTTAAGTGAAATTGCTTCATTGACCTGAAGTTGAACCCCTGGCCCAGAGGTGAATGAGTTTTGGTTTTATTTGATGACAGACCCCTCTGAGTCATCCCTCTAGTCTTTGTTTGCAAACTATAGATCTTAAACTGGCAAGGTGGCATTATTCTATGGCAAAGTTGATTAAACTGTTGAAAGGGACTAAAAGTAACTTAGGAAGAGAGAGATGATTTACAGAGCCCTTCTTTTCCAAAGCAAAGGTGCACCCCACCCACCGTCAAGTATACTTTTTTTCCTGAAACATCTAAAATTAAGACCTTGGTTCCTGAAGTAAGGTCCAAGTTTGTAACACAGCTTGGGCATCTGGTTTAACTCTGTTTACTTTGCTTTCTCCTTTGCCCTGTGCTACCTCATCATTTTGCCTGGTTCAATTCTAGGGACAGGCCAAAATGGAATTCTGGATACACATATGATTAGAGAGCAGATGTGGCATAAGCAGCTTTAGTTGTCCATGAAACAAGGTCAATAAGAAGGCATGGGGACAGAGAGGAGCTGTAGACAGCGAATCAAGAGGCCTGGGTCTTCGATTCAGCCACACCATGCTAGTTTTAATACTCCCAGTGTAAGAATGAAAGTAAAATATGACATTAAAAAAAAGATTGTGGTTGCCATCTATAAAATTAACTCTCAAGTCATGAGTGTTAATAGCTCTTAATAATTAAGTTTTAATCAAAATGGAGATAAAGTAAAAAGAGGGAAATGTAGGAAGGAGACAGAAAATATCACTAGCTAAAATACCCCAAGCCAAATCAGAGAGGAAGCCCACCAAGCCACTTAAGCCTGCAAACAACCTCCAGCATAGAGTAGGTACCTGAACTCTGACTCAAAACCATGTTCCACCAAAGCACCAACCCTGAGATCACTCTGTGTCCAGCAACGCTGCCACACAAAATGGCTTGTGGTGTGGGAGAAGCCTGGAAAGTGGATTCTATCTACACACCAGATAGCCCTTATATCCTACCTGCATTATGTGAAACATGAAGATCTCTTTAACTCAGTTAAAGAAAAGAGGACGTAGGGAAATTTGCTGGGATTACCTGACCAAACTCAAACTGCCTCTTCATTTTATTTACCTTCTACCCAGATGTTTTTTTTTTTTTACTTCATCTCTTTTCCAGTGGGATATGGAAAAATGAATGTGATAATGACTTTACCCTGCATGGAATATTTGTTATATATTGATAGCATGAATATAACCTCTATTAGATTGTGTACCATCTCAGAGAGCAGGGAGGTTAGGAAGAAAGGAGAGAAAGAATTTGAGACTCAAATTTTTAGAAAAGGAATGTTAAAAAAAAAGTTTTACATGTAATTTGGAAAAATAAATTATTACTGGCCTAAAAATAAGAAAGGTTAGGGGGCAACTGGGTAGCTCAGTGGGTTGAGAGTCAGATCTAGAGACGGGAAGTCCTAGGTTCAAATCTGGCCTCAGACACTTCCCAGCTGTGTGACCCTGGGCAAGTCACTTGACCCCTATTGCCTAGCCCTTATCACTCTTCTGCCTTGGAACCAACACACAGTATTGATTCCAAGATGGAAAGTAAGGGTTTATATAAATAAACAAACAAACAAATAACTGAGTAAATAAATGAATGAGTGAATAGATGAATAAAAAATAAATAAACAAATCAACCAATCAATCAATAAGCAAATAAATGTAAAAAATAAATAAATAAATAAATAAATAAAAGGAAGGTTATGTACAGGCACCTGCCTAGGCACATGGGCTTCGGTTTTATTTGACAACAGACACCTCTGAGTCATCCTTCTGGTCTCTGTTGGCAAACTATAGATTTTAAACTGGCAAGGTGGCATTATTTCATATCAATGTTGCTTCCAGTTTTTGAAAGAACTAACAGTAACTTAGAATGAAAGAAAGATGATTAATGGGAAGAATATTGGGCTAGCAGGTCAGAGACCTAGGATTTTATTTTGAGTTCTGTTTCTGACTCACCTGGGACAATTGACTCTCAGAGCTGGGGGGGGGGGGTTCAGTAGGTATATGAAATAGATCATTGGATTGTTAATTTCAAATCTAATCCTAATTTTCCAGATCAATCACCTCCACCTAGAGTTAGAAGGGGGCTTTAGTGGTGATATATGGAACATCTTCATTTATAGATGAAAAAAACTGAGACTGAGGGAGCCTAAAGGGTTTGGTTAAAGTCTTAGCTACTATGCTCCAAAGCCAAGATTTGATCCACCCCTAGCTCTCCATTTGGTCCTCTTTCCACCTCTCCACCCCCTCTCCCACCTCCTGTCCTTTCCTATGTCCCAAGGATGCTTTGAGGACAGAAAGAGACCATAGGCTTAAGAATGCAGACTTGGAAATCAGAGTGACCTTTTAGGGCATCTGGCCCAACTCCCTCATTTTGAAGGTTAGAAAACTTGGACCATGAAATAATGAATTCTTCACTCAAAATCACACAGCCGATAAGGGGTCAAGCTAAAGTGAGGTCTGTATACTCCAAATCCAGCACGCTTTCCAAGGCACCATGGGAAAACCATGTGAATTACAAGGAATTTCTTGAATATGAAGCCGCAGACATCATTCCATCAGAACATCTACTGTATCCTCTTAAAGAGTAATATCCTATAATAATTTCCCAATGCCTTAACTGATTTGGATATAAAGCATCATAAAAGAGGAAATTAAATTTTAAAGTACAACAAGAAAACAGAAAACAAAAGAATTTTAAAGGACTATTTACATTGACAGAGACAGAGGAATAAGTCATATGCTTTGGAAAGCATGGAGAGGAAGGGATATTTGAATGAAGAACTGAAAAAGAAGGCTACTTTAAGAATGGACCTTTTTTTTTTTTTTTGACAGCTACTGGATTCCATGGCATGGAAGTAGCTTGTGGTTGGAGAAATATTTTTGTGCCACTTACATGTCTTACACTGGCACAGTCAGAGTATGTTTTAAAAATGGAAGGATGACAGTTGTAGTCTGGGAGACCAGACGGAGACACAGCTGCGCGGCTGGCCCCCAAGTCCCACACATGTAGAGGATTAGAGGAAAGATGCTCAGGGTAGATGAATGTCTCTTGGGCTAAAAGAATCCCTGGTGGCCAGAGGGACTCCAGGATTGATCAAATTAATATGACTGACACCAATATGGAAAACCAAACATAAACCCACTGGTCTTCAGCAGCCTAGTCACCAGAACAACACTTGCCATTTGAAATTCAGGGAGAGAAGTCCAACCAAGAGCCAATGCATCTTTTCTCTTCAGTGATAATAATCAGTAATAACCATCTTTGGACTCACAAACTTGGGTCTGCAGGAGGGAGAAGCGCTGACATCAGGCAACTGCTTTTTCTGACTAGAGCTGCATGAGCTGCGTGAGGATGCTGGGCTGTACACTAAGGGGATGACATTCCAGAATTTTCATCCTACATTTCATCCTTATGTGAGATAGTGAGGTAGTTAGGTATTCCTAGGGGATAGAGAGCTGGACTTGCAATCAGGAAACCTGGGTCTGAACCTTGCCTCAGATACTTCCCAGCTATTTGACTCTGGGCATTTCATCCTACTAACCACAATTTTTTCATCTGTAAAATGGGAATAATAATAATAATAATAGCATCTGCCTCCCTGGGTTATTGTGAATATCCAAATGAGATCATGTTTATAAAGCATTTTGCAAACCATATGATGACAGTAATGACAAAGATGGTGTTTTCCATTAACCCCTTTCTTTAATGTCCTCTGTAGGAGACTCGGCGCTCTCAAAATTCATGATCAAGTGGGAACTACGTGGCCAAGTGGATAGAAAGCCAATTCTGGAGACAGGAAGTCTTGTGCTCAAATGTGACTTCAGATATTTCCTGTTTGTGTGACCCTGAGCTAGTCATTTAACTCTGCCAAATCCTTAATACTCTTCTGCCTTGAAACTGATACTTAATATTGGTTTTAAGATAAAATGTAAGAGTTATTTTTTTTAATATGTGAACAGAGTACACATCTTCCAAGTTGGAAAGACTTCAAGTCTTACTGTCATTATATCATCCCTAGGCTGTTTCATGCTAATTGTTGCACTGGAATATGGTTGATTAAATAACATTCAAAACAAGGAAGGAGAGGTAGAAAAGGATAAGTATTGGAGACAAGACCATATTCTAAATAATTCTATTTATTATTACTCTAAATTATTAATCTATTATTATAACATTAAATATATTATATATTATTTAAACTTATATTTACATTGAAAATTAGAATTTAAAAATATCTCATACATCAAATATAAATATGTAATATATTAGAGAAAATATTAAATAATAAATTATTAATCGATTATATTCTAAAATAAGACACCATATTCTAGTGGTGTCAAACTCACATAGGAAGAGTCCTGTGGGCACCATATCAACTTAGAAAACCACAAATTAACATTATCTATATTGTATTTTTATTAATTTTATTAATTTTTTCTATTTAATTTTCTCATCATTGAACTCTTCAGGGATGGTTGAGTGAATGCATATTGTTATCTCCTTAAATAATAAGATCCTTTAAGAATTTTCAAACACTTTAATTGATTTGGATATAAGGTGTCATAAAAGAGAGAATTGAATTTTAAAAGATAACAATGAAACAGAAGAATTTTTGGAAGCTATTTACCCAGACAGAGCAAAGACGTGCAATGGAATGTTGGACTTGGTGTCAGGAAGACTTGAGTTGATTCCTATTTCTGATATTTACCAGCTGCTGGGTCTGAGTTAGCCTCAGTTTCTTCATTTGTAAAATGGGAATAATAATAGCCCCTACTTCATAGAATTGTCACAAAGATCAAACGAGATAGCATGTTTAAAATGCTTTGCTAACTTTAAAACTTTAGGTACCCGTTATTTATTATCGTTACTGTGTTATTTTTATGTGGTTGGTCTCACAAATGTGATACTCACTAACCATAATTTACAATGATGTTGGCTTTCTGGTAACACAATTTCAGAAAGGGAGCTGGAAAAATTTAGAGAGAGTTCAAAGGAAAGATTGCAGTCCAAAGAGTCCTTAAGGGACGGATAAATCTTTTCTGACCATGTCAACAAACATATCACTCCACTCCAGCAAACTCAGCTAGTTCAGTGAAAAGTCCATCAAACGAGATTCTGGGCAGATGTCTTGGCTCCCAAGATGAAACAACTTCCACTTTCAACAAAATCGTTCCATTTCAGATAGCCGTGTACTCTGTGTGTGTGTGTGTGTGTGTGTGTGTGTGTGTGTGTGTGTGTGTGTGTGTACAACCTATCTCCCTGCACACATGCCCCAAAGAGCAGCCGCGATTTCTACCAACATAAATGGCTTCTCTTTGAGGAGACAACAGCCTAAAGTTCATTCAGTGGAAAATAATTGAGTACTGAGTCAACAATGGCTGGACTAATCATTTAGGAGGAAGGATAATTCTGTACGTTTCTGGATAATTAACTAATCTGTTTTGTGTTTTACATTACTGCATGTGAATGCATATTTGTCACATGTGATAATTTTTCCTTCCTGCCAGGGTATTCTTGTAAAGGAGGTTTATGTTTTTCTTGGTTACCCATTTTTTTTCAAAAGACCAAAATTAAATTTGCTTGAGTGGTGCCTTGTGGAATGTTGAACTTGTTTTAATCAGCAACTTCTACTTTAATAACGACGACAGTCCCAATTTTTCCTGCATGCTTACAGGACGCTGGGCTAGTTGGCCCATTTGTTAATGGTTCCCTTCTTTTGGAAATTGAACTTTCAAATTCCATGGCTTCCTTGGGCATTTGTAATGAGTTTTGTAGGAAAAAAGTAAAGGACATCATTTGTGGTGATGAATGAAGGGGGAAACTGTTGTTTTCCTGTAGCATGTTGAGTTCTGTAAAGTCCTCGTATCCCAAATCAATCATTTTCTGGCCAACTAGAATGCCGAACATTCTATTAATGACACCTTTCTGTCAGGTCCAGTGGTTTTTCTTCTTAAGAACTTTTAAGTATGGTTGCCCCCCCTTCCCCCACCAAAAAAAGGAACTATGTTACCTAGTAATAATAACAATTTAGGGGGCAGCTGGGTAGCTCGGTGGATTAAGAGCCAGCCCTAGAGACGGGAGTTCCTAGGTTCAAATCTGGCCTGAGACACTTCCCAGCTGTGTGACCCTGGGCAAGTCACTTGACCCCCATTGCCTAGCCCTTACCACTCTTCTGCCTTGGAGCCAATACACAGTATTGACTCCAAGACGGAAGGTAAGGGTTAAAAAAAATAATAATAACAATTTAAGGATTTTTTTAATGGCATGAAGCTGTCATTTCATTAGTGGGGAGTCCCCTCTACCAATATATACTGATATTTTACCTTTCCTGTCTCTGTCCAGGATATCCCCATCTTCCCAGTCACTCAATTACAAACTCAGTGTCATTTCCGATTCCTCGTTCTCATTCACTCCACATATCCAATCAGTTGCCAAATGTCATTTCCACTTTTTAGCATCTCCTATATAGGCCCCTTCTCTCTGCTCAAACAGACGGGGCCCTCACGGCCTCTCTCCTGGACCGTCACAATCTCTTTCTCGTTCTCTCCATCTCAAGTCACTCCTCTTTAATCCTTGGTCCACACAATGGCTAAAGTGATTCTCGTAAAGCATAGGTCTGTGTAGGACATCCCCAAACTCTAAACTCCAGTGGCTCTCTAGAAGCTCCGGGGTTAAATGTAAAGACCTTTGTGTAAAGCTTTTCACAAACTGTGTCCTTTCTATATTTCCATTCTTCGTACCTTTTACTCCCTTCCGTGATCTAGCCATAATGACTATTTGTTGTAGGATAGTCCATCCCCCAACTCTGTGCCCCATACCTGTGGAGCAGGTACTCCAGCCTCATTGTCCCAGAGCACATTTTCTTACCTTACCTCCTCAGGGTCTTTGGGAAATCCCTGAGGGATCAGGATATCTTTTCTCTAATTTGCTTAAATCTCCATTCTGGATATGTTTCCCGCCAATGCTGTTAACCATCAGGTTCCATTTCACTAATTGACATCAATGAACTTTCACAAAAAGACATTTACTTTGAAGCTATAGTGAGGGATAAAAACTTTCCCTCAACACATGGGGGCACATTTCCCTATACTATCTCTATCTCTGCAGGGAGAAGGTCATATACAGCACAGTTTCAATATAGTGTGGGTATTACTGGGTTTACATCCAAATTTGGCATTGCTGCTAAATAAGCTTGGATCTCACCTACAGCTGGGTTGCATCCCAAAGGTCACCTCAATTTCAAAGATTAATGTTGGGCTGGCTATAAAAGCTAGTGTGGGCTTAACTCTTGGACCTTTATCTCCTGACCTTTTGAAACTCAACTAAGTTTCAAAGCCTCAAATTTCATTTACCCTAAACAAGAGAACAATTCTGAGATTGCAAAGAATTTAAGCCTATATTAACAAGATATATATGTATATAATATATATTCATACATATATTGGTATATGTGTGTCTATCTATCCATCTATCCATCCAGTTTATCTATCTATCTATCTATCTATCTATCTATCTCTATCTGTCTGTCTGTCTGTCTGTCTGTCTATCCATCCATCCATCTATCTATCCACCCATCCATCCATCCACATACCTAGCTACCTTTCTATCTATCTATCTATCTATCTATCTATCTATCTATCTATCTATCTATCCATCTATCTATCCATCCATCTATCTATCTATCTATCTATCTATCTATCTATCTATCTATCTATCTAATCTATCTAATCTGTCTATCTATCTATCTATCTATCTATCTATCTATCCATCTATCTATCTAATCTATCTATCTATCTATCTATCTATCTATCTATCTATCTATCTATCTATCTATCTATCCATCTATCTATCTAATCTATCCATCTATCCATCCATCTATCTATCTATCTATCTATCTATCTATCTATCTATCTATCTATCTATCTATCTATCTATCTATCTATCTATCTATCTATCTATCTATCTATCCATCTATCTATCTAATCTATCTATCTATCTATCTATCTATCTATCTATCTATCTATCTATCTATCTATCTATCTATCTATCTATCTATCTATCTATCTATACATCAGCCTCAGATAGGAAGGGAGATGTCATCAGGCTGGAAGAAGTCCCCTGAAGAAGCTAAACTAAGGAAGGAGATAAGGACAACCAATACCTTTTGAATGTCTCCTACTTCTGACTATGGAGACATAATCAAGCAAAGACATTTTTATTTACCATCTAGACATGCAAAACAACTCTGAGATATTATCTCACGGAAAACAGATTAGCCAAGATGATAAAAGGGCAAAATGACAAATGTTGGAGACGTGGAAAAATTAGGACACTAATTTGGAGAACAACCTGGAATTGTGTCTCAACCGTGATAAACATGCTACTACTAGGTTTGTTTCCTAGGCTGATCAGGGGGAAAGAGTTTATAATATTTGAAAATACTTATAGCCATTCCTTTAAAGGTCACAAAGAACTGGAATTTGAAGGGACATTCATCAACAAGAGAATGGCTAAACAAATAGTAGTATATGATTGTGATGGTATACTATTACACCATAAGAAATAATGAGCAGGTTAATTTAAAAAAATAGAAAGGGGGCAGCTGAATAGCTCAGGGTATTGAGAGTCAGTCCTAGAGATAGAAGGTCCTAGGTTGGATTCTGGCCTCAGAAACTTCCTAGTTGTGTGATCCCAGCCAAAACCTTACCCCCCATTACCTAGTCCTTACCACTCTTCTGCCATAGAACCAACACTTAAGGGTTTAAAAAATAGGAAAACTTAAATGAAATTATGAAAAGTAAAATAAGCAGAACCAAGAGAATTTTATATACAGTAACAGAAATATTGTTTGAAGAATGACTTGTGTATATCTACCTTCAGGGAAAGACATGAGAAATAGAATCAAGCAAGGCATAGTTTTATATATACATGTCATTTTTCCAAAAGGTGTCTTCTTTAGTGCAGAGGGGAGAGGGAGGGATAGAAGGAGGGAAGAAGTTAGCTGAGAACTTTAATGTAACAAACAAACTAACTAATTAATTTTTTAAAAAGACCAGATCTGGAATTGAATGTCAGAGCGTGCATCAAATCTCTCCAAGGTCTTCCTATTATAATGTTATCACAACTCTTCCCCATGATGAATTGCTTCAAAAACATTCTATGTATGCCCATAAGGTCCAGGCTTAGTGACCAGTCCCCCATTACATCTCAAAATGTTCTCTCTCCTTCACCTCTGCCTCTAAAACTCCCTACATTCTTTCAAAATGGCTGAAATACTACCTTCTCTACCTCTTTCTCAGCAACCCTCTCCCCTAGCTGAAAGGTCATCTTCCATCTAATATATTGTATGACTAATTTCTGTACCCTAGAACTACAATTCCCAGCACCCCCACACTCCTTCTCACATTACGTAATGATGTAGGGAGGTTATAAATTTTGCATAGCCCCGCCTCTCAGTCTCTTCCTGTGATCCTGTTTGGATGGCCTGAGGGAGGAGCCAGGAGAGTTTTGCTCATGTGGTTTTAATTTTGTTAGATAATTTGTTTTTTATTTCTATTTCCTTTTTATTTCTTCTACTTCAAATGATTATTAATAAATTTTATAAAATATAATTCTTGGAGTGTTGGATATTAATTTAAATCCTGATACATATATTGCATGGGTAGGTAGATACTACAGTGGATAGAGCATTGGCTCTTCATTCAGGAACACTCATCTTCCTGAGTTCAAATCTAGCCTCAGACACTTACTAGCTATGTGACCTTGAGCAAGTACTTAACCCTTTTAGCCTCCATTTCCTCATCTGTAAAATGAGCTAAAGAAGGAAATGATGAACTACTCCAGTATCTGCCAAGAAAACCCAAATGGGGCCATAAAGGGTTTTGACTCAACTGAAAAATGACTGAACAACATCTTATGTAAACTATCGTATTGCTACTACTAGATTCAAATCCAAGCACGGCATCTTTGCTAGCTAAACTCTCGTCTCAGCAATGTCTAATTCTGTACTTTCCCCACTTAATCACCTTTTGACCTTAGTGTTATATAACTTTTCATTATTCATTTATGGCCTTTGCATTATTTCACTTTCAGTCCAAAGTTTGTCCTTAATGTCAAATTATTCATTCATGAGCAAGGACAGAAATTCAAGTTTCTATTAGCCAGCTCAACATAGCAGATGGGGAATTCTCTGACTAAAGGGATAAATGCAATCTCAGGGGTAGGAGCAGCTCATTCTTGGTTATTGAATTCATCCTCCATTGAATAATAAAGTGAGGCTCTACTACTAAAGATATCAGAAGGTTCTGATCACCATTGTGTGGGGAAGTGGCCCATTAAGGTGATGGTCAATCAAAGCTAGCATGGAAACTTTCTCATCCTGTTCTTAACCTGGTACATGAAGTGGAGGAGCTGAGCTCACCACCAGCCACTGTCTCTGCACATCATCTCAGCCTTCTCCTGTGAAATTTTAATATAAGAATTCTCATTCTCATTTCCTGGGTCTTCAAATCACAAGATTTCTGAGTTTCTGTGTTAGGGGCACTCTTGGATGCCTCTTGGGCCAATGGGTATTGAAACATAAGAATCCACCCCACAGTTCCATTTGACAAATGGTCATCTCTAGACTTTGCTAAACAATGGGGGAAGGGGGTTCAGGAACCCATTATCTTCTGACTCAACCCTTCCCACATTGAGATAATTTCAATTATTAAGAGGTTTTTCATTATGGGGGGGGGTGCAGAATTTGCATCTTTGTACCTTCTACCCATCCGATCTCAATTTTGCCCTTGGGACCAAGCTAAACAAATCTAATCCTTTTCCAGAGGACAACTCTTCCAATCTTTGAAGATAGTTATCACGCCTTCTTTCAGCCTTATCTAAGACTCCTCAGCTTGCTCAACTATTTTCCTTCAGTGTGTCTTTTTTCTTTGCCTTATGGAAAATGGTCATAGTTATTTCTTCTGAAGGCCACCAGACATTTTCTGAAAAGACTTCTCATCAGTCTCCAGACTTTCATTCTTTTCCTTTTCTAATCTATATTCCACAGCTGCCAAAATTATTTTCTTGGTGTATGAGTCTGACTTGGTTAAAGGCAGGTAGGTAGCAAAGTGTTAGCAGCATGTTAAAGTTGGAATCAGGATGATGAGTTCAAATTCTGTCTTGGGCACGTACTAGCTGTGTGACCCTAGTCAAGTCACTTCAATTCTGTCTGGATCGGTTTCCTCAACCATCACATCAAAATAACAGCATGTATCTTGCAGGTTGTTGTGAGGGTCAAAAGAGAAAATATATGCAACCCCTTCCTATATTTTAAGGTGCTATATAAATATTAGATATGATGATGATATTTCCCTGATGAAAAACCTTCAGTTTTTCTCTGTTTCCATTAGGATAAAATGAAAGATTGTTAAGGTCTTTGACATAGTAGAAGTTACACAAATGCTAGCTATTTATTATTATTATTATTATCAAAGAACTTATATTCCAATGCAGAAGATAATTGTTCAAAAAGAAATAAAGACATTTAAGTCTTTTTTACAATCTTGGCCCATTTTACCTTTGCAGATTTATTTCCCATCACTCCCCTTCACACACTCCATGCTTCAAGCAAACTAGCCTACTTGCCATCTCTAAAACTCAACATTCCATAGTTGACCTTATGTGTTTGTCCAAGATAATATTTCTAGTTTTTCGGTGGTGCTTTAAGGTTTGCAAAACACTTTCCAAATTTTGTCTCCTTCAGAACATGTTACCTCCTCAACAAAGCTGCATTGGATCATAAACTTTCTTCCAGATTCAGCTCTATTTCAACTCTTTTGATGAAGCTTCCTCAGACCATCCAATTGTTAATATTCTCTTTTTTCTTAAATTTGGTCATAGCTACTCATTTCTACATATGTCTTAATCTCCCCTCCTCCCCTTGGAAGAATGGAAGCTCTGTGGAGGCAGAATCTAGTTCGTTTGTCTCATTAGTACAGCTGGACAGTATGCCAAATTGGTTTACGTCCTGCCTCTGACACACGTTCATTTGTTTCGGCCATGTCCAACTCTTCATGATCCTAGCTAGGGTTTTCTTAGCAAAGATATTGGAGTGGATTTCCACCTCTTCTCCAGCTCAATTTACAGAGAAGAAACAGAGGTCATCAGAGTTAAGCGACTTGCTCAGGGTTACGTGGCCAGTAAGTGGCCAAGGCTAGATTTGAACACAGGTCTTCCAAACTCCAGACCTTGGGCTATATTTCCTGTACCACCTAGCTGCCCATACCTCTGGCACATACTGGTTATGTGAACCTAGAGTCTTTTAACCACCCATTCTCTGGGCAAGTCTCTAAGGTTCTAAGTTGAAAGGAAGATGCATTGGTAGAAGGGGATTTCTCATTTGGAGCTCCCAGTAGCCATGGGTCCAGTCTAGTCCATATTCCTTTTCTCTGTCCCATCTCTAGTATATTACATAGTAACTTACACATCTGGGAGAGATGGGATAGGGTGGTCTGGCCCTATGATCTCCTCTTTAATGGAAACTCTATTCACTGAGGAATTTCAGGATCTGTCTGGAGCACTGAGAAATCCAGTGACCTGCTCAGAGTCATACATTCCTGACTAAAAGCCCAGCCCTATCCAATAACCCAACATAGCCTCCATATAGTCGCATCTTAAGTAATATTTATTGAATGGAAATTCATTAACGCAAACAAATGAATCCATCCATCAGTACTCATCAATCTTGCTATCATCTTGTAACTTTGGCACCCACTTAATATAGAAAGCCCTCAGGTTTATATTGTCAGTTTACTAGGTTGTGCCTGTTGTCAAGGACTTGGCCCTTCTGTATACAAAAACTGAAATCTGCCCCATGAATTCATTGGTATTATTGTTTTCAAGAAGAGTTCGGTTTGGTCCTCATCAGTGGGAACTTACTAAACACAGTGGGAAAACTCGACTTTCTGGGATGACTGATAAGTCTGTCTCAGTAGAATATCAGCTTTCGGTGGCTTTAATCAAAGGCAGGAGCTAATGGATAGACATCCCTCCCCTATTTACCCCTCCTTAAGTTCTATTTGGTGCAAGATGCTCTGAATTTCAGACTTTGTATGTAATACAACCTTTAAATGCATATGCAATGTAGGATCAAACAGAGACTGGAGTCTCCTTACAGAGGAGGGAATAGAAAATGCCACAGAGCTGTCTTCCCCTGGCCAGATTTATGGCACTATGTCTGGTGCATCTTGAGATGAACATTCTCCAACTCCTATTGTCTCAGAGCTGGCAAAAGCGAAAGATTGATGTGAAGGGGGAGGCAGCCAGGGCTGGATGTTGGAAATACAGATCCTGCTTTTGACTAGGCTATAGATCAAAAGGGCCTCCCAGGCCTCTGACAAGCCCTGGAAGAAGCTTTGCAAAATCAGGGTGAGCCAGCCCCATATCAAGTGTGAAAAAAGAGAGCCTGGTGCAGGAAAATGCATAAGTGCTGAGGTGGGAGAGTATAGAGCAACCTCATATTTTAGCCTGGTCAGCTTCCTGGCTCCTGGAATATGGATGCTGGGAAAGAAAAGAGGAAGGGAAAGGGGGAAGATAATCAGAAAGGGGAAGACGTCTCTATTGGACTGTGTAGCTATGGACATATATCCCAGAGCCTTAGTGTAGGGAAATAGAGTATAGTTTAACTTCTGTTGGACCCCACTCCAAATGTGGAGTTATATTAAAATAAACTAGAGTTTTCTATCTATTTAATTTTATTTATCTTGGAAAAATGAATGAGAGAAAAATAGACCCTGTTATTCTGTTTTATTTTCTTGTTTGTGTGTGTTGGGAGATTTTACTTAATTTTGTTTTGATTTAGAAATGAGACCTTTAAACATTTATGCTTAAAAAGGCAAAATGTCTTTGGAGCATTTTGGTTCTTGTATTCTTCTCTGCTCTTCCTTCCTTCCTTCCTTCCTTCCTTCCTTCCTTCCTTTCTTTCTTTCTTTCTTTCTTTCTTTCTTTCTTTCTTTCTTTCTTTCTTTCTTTCTTTCTTTCTTTCTTTCTTTCTTTCTTTCTTTCTTTCTTTCTTTCTTCCTTCCTTCCTTCCTTCCTTCCTTCCTTCCTTCCTTCCTTCCTTCCTTCCCTCTTCCTTCCTTCCTCCTTCCAGTGAAGTCAAACACCTACAATTCTGATGATCACTAAAGCAAGTGGAATGAAATTAATATTTTAATTGCACTTAGGTTTGGAACCCTGGATCTAACCTAGTCTTGGTAAGCCCATAGAATAGGAAACATAAGAATTTCTTCTTGAGGGGGAAGCTGGGTGGCTCAGTGGATTGAGAGACAGGCCCAGAGGTAGAAGGGCCTGGGTTCAAGTCTAGCCTCAGACACTTCCTAGATGTGTGATCCTGGGCAAGTCACTTGACCCCCATTTCCTAGCCTTTACCACTCTTCTGCCTTAGAAACAATACACACTATTGATTCTAAGACAGAAGGTAAAGGTTTAAAAAAAAGAATTTTTTTTGGATGAGAAAAGAGAGATGTGTAGAAATGTGGTGAGAACCTTTGTATATTCATCTCTATGAATCCCAAAGGCTGATAGAGGGACTTTCAAGGAGAGATGTTGGAGGAGAGGATCCTTTGAACTCTTAGGTTGAATGGCATAGGAAGAAGAAAAATAATTTTGTTCCTAAATTTCATAGAGATCAGAGCTACAATAACTTGGATCTTCAGGGCCATGTCTCTATACCCTAACATTGAAATGTTATTTGGATATTTCAAAACCAACCACCCCATTTTCAAAATAAAAAACATATTGCATTTGTTTTTGTTCTCTCAAGGTTCTCATTCAGCTTTCCTGTTTCAGCAAGGATTTTGAACCATAGTAATTTATTATTAAGATCTTTTTCCTCTTGGAGAGGTAGAGAACTACAGATGTGGAATATGGCATATATCAGCAGGTACTGCTATAATACTGATTGACTTTGCTCAGTGATTGGTTTTTTTTGTTGTTGTTTTTGTTTCATTGTTGTTGTTGTTACAAAGAAGGATTCAGTTAGACCAAAATCAATAAGAAGAATTACTGTGGTGTTGAAACAAAAGGTAGCAACTCAGTTTGTTGTGAAAAAACATACCCAAGTTTGTAACAGGGTTTCACCCCAAGAATGGGAGGCTCAAAAGTGTTCATTCCAGAAATATGAATTTTACTTGAAGAAGAAAATTTTAATATAATATCCTAGACCCGTGGTGACTAACCTATAGAACACATGCCACAAGTGGCACACAGAGCCCTCTCTGAGGGCACATGTGCCATCACCCACCAGAATTTGTTAATAAAAAGGTGGAGAGACTCTGGCTGAGTTGCTCCCTTCCCCTTCTCCATTCACCTGAGGACATTCATCATTTCATCTGCCCCTCTTCTCAGCAGCCTAATGGGAAAGTTTCCTCCCTCCCCTGTCCAGGGTAAGATGTGTGTGTGGGGGGGGTAGGGTGGATGGGACATGACACAAGGTCTCTGAAAGGACAGGGCATAGCACAGGGTCTCTAAAAGTTTCACCATCACTGTCCTAGACTGCTGAAATTGCCTTAGGGCTAGCAGAGTAGCCTTGGAGATAATGGAGTAGTCAAAGAGGTAATAGAATAGCTCCCAGGGGTGTAACTCCAGGTACAAATCACAGTTTGCATATTTATTGAGGTTCTGGGGACTTTTTGCCTCTCATTCAAGGAAAATCTTCACCTTTTCTCAAAAAAGCCCACCCTTGGGGATTCAGGGACATTACAGATATGATTTGGGGTCTGACACCTCATAGGAGATCTTGAGGACATCAGAAAGGGAATAAAGAGCATGTGCAGGTCTGGGGGATTCCCCTGGACTGCCAGAGCCCTTGGTACAAATGTCCCATGTTTCTCCCATTGTTCTGACTGCCATCATTTGTCAGTGTAGGAGACATCTCACTACCATTTTGCAATGCCTTTATCAAAGATGGGAACATAGGGAGGCTATATATAGTACAGTAGACAACCACTATATGTAATTAACAATGCCTAACAGTTCAGAAGGTAAATACAGAACAATATAAGCAGTTAATAATACAGACCAGCACAAAGGTGGCACACAAAAAAAGAATAGTACAGAGCCAATGACGGTGATTAACAATACAGAATGCTTAGCTGATTAATACAGATTTTGCAATTTATGTTTGGCTAATGCTGAAACTACAGAATTTACAATTTGTGCTTAGTGCTAACTAGTAAAAATACAAAATTTCAGAACGTGAGGGTCACTGCCCATTGCCCATTTCCATAAAACTCTTTTTGAGGTTGAGATACATACATATGTGTACACACACATCCCCCAAACACATTCATAATTCCATTGATGCACAAGAATTTTTTTTTGCAAATGTAGATATTTAATATAATTTTATTTTTTACAAGAATCTTTTAAAACTTTAAAATGTTTGTTTTATCCAAGGGGAATTATGGTTCCCCAAAGTAGAAATTCTCAGTTTAATGTCATAAAATGGGGGAAATTGTTGGTCTTGCCTATATAATATGCTGACCCTGAAGTCATGTTTAGTTCAATGAAAATGAGGCTCAATACCCTGAAGAAGAATGTCTTTACCACATAGGATGGTGTTTGAGCAATATTATACATCAGTCCTGGGCATGGCTTAGATACCGGCCTATGCCAAGATTTTTATAGTGGTCACTACTTTTGGACCAAATATTCAGGAACCTAAATGCTACCATTTTCAGATTTTTCTCCCATTTCAATTCATGGCAATCATGATCAGTTATGTGCAAAGTTTGGTTTGGCACGTGTGGTGAAAGCCTAATCAGTTATGGTAGAATATTGCTGAGGACTGGCTTTATGGTGCTGCATCAAACATAGATAAGACCTCAACTTATTTCTTGAAAGAAAAATAGTCATTGGCTAGAAATAGCACTGAATGCCACCTCTCTCCAATAAAGCAACATAAAAACAAAGAATGTTCAGTCAAAAGGGACTTCAGGGGTCTTCACTTAAACAAATAGTCTTCCTTTCATAACCATCAAGCATTTATTAATTACCTACTGTGTGCCATTCAGGCAGTTAGCTAGTATTTATTAAGCACCTACTATGTGTCACTCAGTCAATTAACCAGCATTTTAAACACCTACTATGTGCCCTCAAATCTTTTAAGCAGTCCAGTGTGTCATTCAATTAAGCAGTATTTATTAAGCACCTACATACTGTGTTAAATATTGGGGATATACAGAAAAAAAAATCAAAAACCATCTTCCCTCAAGGAAATTAAATTCTAATGGGTCATTTTTCTGTGATGTTCTTTGCATAAGAAGGTTTTAAAGCATTCTGCCCCGAGGCTCTCTTTCCAGCCCTTGCTGCCTGGGCTGTGACCAGCCCTGTTTTGGCCCAAGCTCAGAGCTCTGCTCCCCAAGCTCTGGCTCTTCAGTCTCTAGTCTTGCTGCTATGGCCTGGCACTGCCCTCAGGTGTAAGTATGAGGTGCTTTCAGCGACTGACTCTCACTGTCTCTGGCCAGGAACATGGTATGGGGGAGAGGTCGGCCAACTCACTGCCTACCTTTAACTCTATGTCCAGTGGGAGAGCCCCTTTACTTGTCCTGCTTTGATTCCTGTCCTATTGAGATGTGTTGTAATGATCTGTTGGAAGGAGATTCAGAAGACTCCTGCTACTATGCCGCCATCTTGGCTCTGCCCCATTTCTCCCACCCCTCCTTGGGTCATTTTTAATTAGATAAAAGCAAATGAAAACCACTCTGAGGTAGCACCTCACACATCAGATTGGCTAATATCACAAAAAAGGAAAATTATAAATGTTAGAGGGGATATGTGAACATTGGGACATGGATATGCTGTTGGTGTGACTGTGGACCAATACAACCATTCTAGAGAGCAATTTGGAACCAGGCCTGAAGGGCCATCAATCCGTGTATCCTTTGGCCCAGAAATAACATTATAAGGTCTGGATCACAAAGAGATCAAAGATGGGGGGAAAGGACCGACTGGTAAAAAGATATTAATATCAGCTCCTCTGGTGGTGACATAGAAATGGAAACTGAAGGAATGTCCATCAATGGGGGAATGACTGAACAAAGTGTGATATATGATTGTAATGGAACACTATTGTGATGTAAGAAATGACAAACAAGATGATTTAAAAAATCCCTGTAAAGACTTCTATAAAGTGATGCAAAGTGAAGTGAGCAGAACCAGGAGAACATTGTACACAGTAACAGCAATAATATATGGTGACCAACTGTGAATAAATTAACTATCATCAGCAATGCAAGGGTCCAAGACAACTCCAAAAGACTCATGGTAGCTATCTGCTACCATAGAAAGAACCGATGGAGTATGAATACTGTTATATTTAAAAGAGTTGTCTGCCATAAACTGTGGCAGTTAAAAGAGTGGGAGACATAAACTGTAAGAGTTAAAATAGTTGAAGATATAAATTGTGATACTATAAGAATTAAAATGGTTGGGTGTGGTAAACTGTAGTGATTAAAATAGTGGAAGACTTAAATTGTAGTAGATATAAGAGTGGGTGAAACAAAGCAAGCTCTATATTTATTATGTCTTCTGTGATTTGGAATTACCTCTTTCAGATGTTTTAAATTGAGATTTATGTATGTTTTGTACATAGTTATACATAGTTATGTTAAGATGCTTTAAAATTAAATAATTTCATGCATTCATAATCATAGTATTTTACATGCCAATTTAAATCTTTTTTAGTAATATTCTGTTTACAGATGTATTAGGGCGATTGCCATATTACATTAAAGGATGAACTTTTTAAACGTATCTGGGCAATAAATGTGAAAAAGCTATTCTTATGAAAAAAAAATAAGAGTGGGTGAGTAAATTGTGACCGCAGAAAATATGTTTTCACTACAGTGTCTTGTTTTAAATCAAATATATAAGTTGGTCGCCAGGGAAATATTCCCAATTATTTAAATATACCCAATTCAGCTGGGTTTTATAGAGATTTTAATTAATAATACAATGAGGAATTAAAGAAAAGAGAGAAAGAGAGAAAAAGGAAATAAGTATGAAGGGCCTTAAGCTAACATGGCCTAGACCTGAGTCTTAAGAGAGAGAGAGATCAGTCAGTCAGTCTTTTATCACTCACCACAAAGTCTGTCTAAGCAAGGATTCTAGTGACAGAGTCTCCTCAGAGAGAGTTCCAGCCAGAGACTGTTTCAAAGGGCCTCTCTCAAGAGCCTCCAGAGGGACAGAGTCCCTTCAGAGGAGCTCCAGCGAGACCTCCTTAGAGATTGTCCTCCAAGAGCTTCCCTTCTCCATAGATCTTCAAAAGATTCTCCAAAAGGATTCTTCCAAAAGGATTCTCCTCAAGCGATCTTCCTCAAAAGGATCTTTCATAAGAGATTCTGCTTTTTCTTATATAGGGGGTTTTCTCCTATGTCACCTCCCCTAAGTTCTTCCATCTACCAATCACAGTAGACGTTTTCCAAGGGACAGCCCATTCTGAATTCACTGCTGGGTTGACTAATCCTTTTAGTATGTTTGAACCAGAAAAACTTCTGAATAAGTTTTCACCTCTTTGCTCCCATTGTAAACTCACTTTGGCAAGTTTACAAGTTGCCTGACCTTTAATAGGTACTTAGCACCCCATTGTATTAATTCTAAAAATAGGCATGGCTTAAAGAACTTTTTGCCTCACTATAAGTATGGGCCCAAGTACCCTCATTGTTCAGCAAGGAGTTTTATCCCCTAAAGCAGTCAAGTACGAGTGGAGCAGAGGTCCTCCCATTTCTGATCCAAGTAGAGTTCTCACTGTCCAAATGGGGAATGTTCCCAGTAGGGAATTGTTCCAATGGAGAATTCCCCAATGTAGAAATTTTTAACATTCACAAGTCTGAGAAATTTCAAGATTTACAATACAGATGGAAGCAAATCATTTTCCACTTCATCTCCTTTGTAAGATTTTTCTTATATAAGTGATATATGTCTTCTTTCCCAACACAACAAACATGGAAATCTGCATTACATAATAGCACTTGTATAACTACATCTTATTACCTGCTGTCTCAAGGTATGAGGAGGAGGGGAAGGAAGGGGGAGAACTTGGATCGCAAATTGTCAGAAAGAAAATAAAAATTTTATTGACATGTAACAAAATAAACAATTCTAATGCAAATGGCAAAATATGAATGTGTAGACATTCATACAGACTGCTCCCAAAAGTCTTAGACGTATGTATGTATATCTCACATAATATATACACACATACATAAATACATGGGTGACTTTACAGGTGACGAACATTCTAGTAATTAGGGAGACAGGAAAGGTCTCTGGGAGAAGGTAGCACTTGAGCTGAGTCTTAAAGGAAACCAGAGATTCTAAGAGGGGGAAATGAGGCAGAATAGCATTCTTGGCATGGAGGAGAGCCAGTGCAAAGGAATAGAGAGGGAGATGGCACCTCACATGTACCCACTAATAGTCCAGCCTTTGATTGAAGACTTCTCACAAGAAGGAATGTGTTACCTCCTGTGGCAGTCCATTCTCCTTTAGAGTGGCTTTCATTGTTAGGAAGATTTTCTTGACACTGAGACTACATTTGCCTTATATCAAATGTCAATCAATCTCTTTGCAATTTCTATCCACTATGCCTAATTCTAGCCTCTGAAGCCAAGTAGAGAAATATAGTCAATAAGAAGGTATGTTATTGAATAATGACCAAAAGCAATCTCTCTCTGTCTCTCTGTCTCTCTGTGTCTCTGTCTGTGTGTGTGTGTGTGTGTGTGTATCTCTCTCTCTCTCTGTCACACACTCACACACCATATAACAATAAAAAGAAGATCTTGGGCAAACACATTCCATTGAATGAACTCAAATAACCAGCATGAGACCACAAAGTCTCTTCTAAGTAGGAACAACTCATTGAAAATAACAAATAGATGGTTTCATATATGCAGTCTAAAAACAAAATATTGTCAAAAATATTTGTGACATATTATTGGCTCATGCAAAAGGTTGGCTCCTTTCATTTCAAGGCCCTTTTAACTTAAAAATATAATTTATGATCGCCTTGTATACTTTTCAGAAACTAACTGAATATAAATAATAACCATCATCGTAAAAATGACTTATGGGGACCATATTGAGGACATGGCCTCTCTGCTCTTTAAGTGAAACTGAACTTGTTTATTTTAGCCTGGTGTCATGGACAACGTTCTCAATAAGACGATTTTTATTGTTGAATAGTTATTGATTAGTTTTAATTTTTATACATCCTATGGCCAGAAACTGCATCATTCTAAGAAAAGGACATAAGAGGTTTTCTCATCGGAAGTTAATATCAAAGATAATGAGCTAGCTGCAGATTGATTTAATTAATTCTGCACTGCCCTACTCCCTGCTTTAGGTGTTTTGAGCTGAATGCAAAATTTTACTGACTCGAGAATTTGATACATGAACAAATCTTTCCTTTCTGCTTGTAAATATTCACAGTAGCCTTAAACACACTTTTTTAAAAAGTCTGTATTATTTATCACATGCTATAACCATACCACATTTCTTTGGAATGAAGTCCTGGGAGGGTTGCATAATATTTTTTGCTTCCAAGGAAGATTTTAATGATGAATTTCCCTCTTGGAACTGTATCTAATCTAGCTTAATTTTGATCTAAATCATGTTATTTTGTAGAGACCTTAGAAACTCCCAACAGTCTCTCTCTCTCTCTCTCTCTCTCTCTCTCTCTCTCTCTCTCTCTCTCTCTCTCTCTCTCTCTCTCTCTCTCTCTGTCTTTCTCTCTCTCTCTCTCTCTGTCTCTCTCTCTCTCTCTGTCTCTGTCTCTCCCTCCCTCCCTTTCTGTCTCTCTCTCCCTCCATCTTTCTCTCTTTCTCTCTCCCCTCTTTCTCGTCTGCCCTTCCATGCTTCTTTTCCTTTTCTGTCTTTCCTGCTTCACCTCATTTCCCCTAGTCCCTGGATGGAAGTTTCCTTCACTCAGTATTATTGCCTCATTTCAGTCATGTCTGACTCTTTGTGACCATATTTTGGGATTTTCTTGGCAAAGATACTGGACTAGTTTGCCATGTCCTTTTCTAGCTTATTTTATAGATGAGGAAAGTGAGGCAAACAAGATTAAGTGACTTGCCCAGGGTCATACAGCTAATGTTTAAGGCCAGATTTCAACTCAGGAGATGAGTCCCAGTTTTCTAGACTCTGTGCCACCTAGCTGCCTTTTCTTCTACTTGACTTCCATCCAAATTTCCACATGGAATCTCAAACAGCTGAGGGATTGGCATGACAGTGGCCAAAATTAGCACATTCACTATAATCAAAGGTTAAATTCAAGAGTGTAAACCAGAAGAATAATGAAATGTTATGAAATGCCACTGCCCTGTAGGTGAAGCCCAGGGTTACCCCAAAGAGGGGAAAGATATCCACTTATCAAGTGGAATTATAAACTGTTTGTTGGTGAAAGAGAAGCCAGTTGTACTGGCTCTCAACATATAAGATGGATCCTCATTCTACTTCTAGGAAAACAATTGGAATGTCAATTTCTTCAAACACTTCCATGACTTATTCATGGAAGTGAGGGACTCCCAGTGCTGAAAACTACATACAGTGTTAAATTTGTTAGGTTGCTTAGTTTCTGGTTGAATCGTTTTAATTGTTTTTCTTTTTTATCCTTTGTTATAGGTTTTGGTTTTCTGGGAGAGGAAGAGGAAAAGCAAACGTTAGGAAATATGAGAGTGGTAAAATCTAGAAGATTTGCTCATTTTTAAGAAAATCTGTTTTTTCTCAATTGGATATTTATAGAAGGTTACTGTCACAGCGTGAGAAGCAGTAGGGAATAGTGGTTAAAGAGGAGAGCAAGGAAGTTCTGGTCTTACATCCAACACATCCTAGTTGGGCAACTCTGGGCAAATCGCTTTACTTATTGGTGCCCAAGGATTCAGGCATTACGACGGTAACATTGAGAAGTTAGCTATCTGCATGGGCAGAAGGAATTTTCACACAAGAAAATTGTTGGAAAGGTAAAATCATAGAACTAGAACAAGAATCGCCAAAGGAATCTCTTATGCCATTTCTTCAGTCCAAAGATGATGGTGAGGTCGGCAACCTGTGGTTTGTCATGATAACCCTTCTAAAAATGGAATGCATTTAACATTTTGATGGCATTCAGCTTCCTCCAACAACCCAGCATCTGTGTTAAAAATGTCCTCTCACCAAGGGCTAATTAAATACCACCTCCATGGGGAAAAAGGGCAGCTCTTCCTCTGAATGTCTTTGAAATTGTTCTGAAATTAAATCTGTGGTAATATATCTAAGTCAAGCCACATTGCATGTCACCACATGTAGCTAATGAGGCATCAAAGGCAAGGCTTAAATAAAAACAAAATCCTTTATTTTTCTGTCATAAGAAGAATCACCAACCTTGACTCAAAATTAAACAAACACCAAAAAAATTAGGGAGTTCCCCTTCCCCCCCAAGATGGAAACTATTTTAAAAAAGAAATGTTCTGGGGATTGTTTTCCAAGGAAAAGTATTACTTCATCTATCATAACCTTTGAGTATTTTCCACGAAAGTGCCTTTTGTTTTTATTTTCTTCTTAGATATGATTTCTCATTTGCCCAAATTACATGCGATCTTATATTGAGGAGGTATTATATTCAGCTGGAGGATTTTAGAAATACCCTTCCCTAGTATTTACATAAAATCAATGCTCTTTAATATATGAGTGCAACAGATAATTTGGAGATAATTCCTACTGAAGCCAGGGCTGGAATATGATTTTGGATATTTTAGTTCAGTAATTTACATGATTGCTTTCATTCATTTATATCCAAGGTGAATCACACAAAGAAACAGCTGCATAATCCTTGGATCAGAAACTCTTGAAACATGAAGGGTCCAGGAACACTGGGAAATGTGCTCATTCTCTTGGCTCTGAGCTCCCACCCGGGAAACTTGAGCCAATGTGTGCCTGGTAACCTTCTCCCTCCCCGATCCCAGTCCAACCAGCATACCAAATCCAATTTCCTGCTTTCAAGCATCAAGTTCACAATGTTATAGAATACAACTTAATTAAAGTTAGGCAAAGAGAAATCTTGACTGAGTAGTCATTAGTCCAAAAGTGGTATGTAATTCCCAAGTACTGTCCACTGATTGATGGATTGAACACTATACATAATCACTGAAGGGGATAAGACTCACAGAATTACAATTTATTACCCCCGATTATTCAGATGGGAAAATGGAAAGTTAGGGACAAATATTTTAGTCCTCGATATCTCTGAAAGGAACCTCAATACATCCATCCTTCTGCCTCTAGTTCACACTAGAGTTAAACCAACCTTATTGAAGTTCTTGGAATTTCCTTTACAGTGTCTCATCCTGCTGTCAAAGCTCTTTTCTGCTCCACATGATATGTTAATCCAGTCCTGGACCTTTTAAAATAAGCCCATTTCACTTCTGAGTTATTGCTGCTGGGTGATTTACAGTGACCCCTGGGACGCTGTCATACTCCTCCTGTCTGGTCCTCTCTTGCATTCTGAGAGTTTATTCTTTGTGCCTAAGTGCACTTCCTTGGTCCATATCTCAGATCTGTCAGGAGGTTTGGGATTTTAATCATATCCTCCAAGGTCCTGGTTAATGCGGTGTCATCCACAAACTTAATCAATTTAGTCTCTACTCCCTTCCTTCCAACCATTGGTGAAGCAACAATGATCAGCTAAATCATAGCAGACCCAGACCAGACACCTGCAAAATATCCACCCTTGACATGACGCCATTGATATGTTCAGTTTGTGTACCATCCCTCAACCCGTTGTGCTCCCTGTCTTACAGTCTGAGACAGCTTTTGTTGGAATAGGTCATAATGAGCAGTTTTCTCACAGTCAAGATTGCCAATGTCTGCCAGTTCCTTCCCATGCATTCAATCTCAGAAGAAAAATTGGATGGGGTCACATAGGTTGTTGGGGACTTTCAAGGTCCCTGAGATTTAGTTGCAGAAAGATCACATAAAGGGCAGGAGAAAGGAGAGGTTCATGGTAGGAATGTGCAACACTTTACATGCCGGGAAGGACACAAGAGAAACTGTGCAAAGGATGCCACTGAAGTAATGTGAATGTAAAAAGGGATACCTGAGCATATGAGTAGAAGGCATAATAGATGGAATGTCCAAGTCCTATATTCATATCCATACATATTAAGAGAATTCCTTGAAGACTAACCCCCCAACCACTATGGATGGGACCTTTCAGTAAACTTAAAGGAGTAAGTAGATGTGAGTAGCCCTGGATGGACAGGCATATTAGTTACAAATTCTTTCTCTGAAAGAAATTCCCATGTCAGGGAGAGCACACATCAAGGATTGGAGCATTGATCTCCCCTAATGGTTTGTCCTTGACTTTTCTATGACTGCTATGAAACACCATCTGATCCAGTAGAGCCTGGGACCTGGGTTTGGGACAGGAACTGGTAGGTGCAGCCATTTTGTGACATGCTAGATGGACAACGTGAAAGCTCATATGGCTAACTTGCATACACAAATTATCATGGTTGGACTGAAATAGCTAAATCCAGAGTTCCCCCCTTTACTACTTTTAAAGCTTGGAATCCCATTGTACCTTTAGAAGACAAGGGTTAAAATCCAATATCTAAAATACTACCTATGTAACCTTGGGTAAGTAATTTCCTTTTTCTGGGCCTTAGTGTCCTCATCTGTGAAGACATGTTGGACTCTGTGATAGATAAGGTGCCTTTCAGGTCTAAGTCCTATGATCATTTTTCAACCTTTGATTTTTTCTCTGATTTACTATTTATTTTCAAAACCAATAGCTAATAGCTCCCAGATCATATTTCTAAGTTCCACATGTTACATATTATATACTCTAAATTACTTGAAAACCTCCAACTTTTAACAAATGATTAATGATTGACTTTAGACTAAGTTGGATTGACCTTTAACTCCCTGTCCATAAATGATACTGGTTCTAGTCATCCATGTAGTGTGGATATTTGACAAAGTCTAAAAAATTAGAGAGTTGTCTCCTCTTTCACTTTCTTTAAATGAGTTTTTATCGATATTTTCTGTTTCTACCACCATGATAGTATCCCATGACACTACTCTATCTTTGTTCTCCTTTTACTTGTCTGATTGTTCCTTCTCCTTTGTAGGATCATCATCCAGGTTATTCTCACTGAACATGGGTGGCCTCCAAGGTTCTGCCTCAGGTCCTCCTCTTCTTCTTCTCTATTTTTGTTGGGTGATCTCACCAGCTATTATGATTCAATTATAATTGTTATTCAGATCATTCTCAATTCCCTTTGTCCAGCCTCAACCCCTTTTCTGAACTCCAGTCCTGTATCTCAGAAGACCAACTAGACATCTGAAACAGAATGTTCTGTAGACATCTTAAGATGTACAAAAGCAAATTCATTATCTTTCCCTTCCAACCTTCTCCTCTTCCTTACTTCCCTGTTACTGTCATGGGTAACACCATCTTCTCATTCATCTAGGCTCCAAATCTATGTGCCTAGAAATCTCGATATTCTTCACTCTCTTTCCCCCATTCTCCATATCTAATCTGTTGCTCGGTCTTCTCCTCTTTCAAACATTTCTCATAAGTCTCCTTCTCTATTCTGGCATTGCCACCATCCTGGTGTAGCTCATTATCAGTCCTTTATGGGAAGAGAAGTATTTTTGGTTTTGCTTTTCAGTTTTTGTTGGTTTGCTTGTTTGTTATTTTCTTGCCTTTCTCTGTATTCTTGGCATTTAGCACAGTGTCTGAAATAATATTGTTGTTCAATTGTATCTGAGTCTTCCTGACCCCATCTTGGGGATTTCTTGGGAAAAACACTAGAGTAGTTTCCCATTTCCTTCATCAGTTCATTTTACAGATGAGGAAACAAAGGCAAATAGGGTAAAGTGACTTGTCCAGAGTCATACATTTAGTGTCTGAGGCTAGATTTGAATTCATGAGGATGAGTCTTCCTAGTTCCAAGGTCAGTACTGCCCAGGCTGTTCCATCTGATATATACTACACAATATAATAGTTAAAATTAAATCATGAGGCTGCTGGTAACTTTAGCAGCTTTATTACATCAAAGTAATGATAGAGAGGGAAATGTAGGAAAAAGGTATAGAGTAGGTTAGCTTACTACCTTGTTTGCTGTTTGATGTATTGAAGCTCACCACAGACAGGGGCTCCTTCAGGTTCCAAGCTCCAGACAGAAGAGAGCGAACAGTCTCCTGGTCTCACCTTATAAGCAGTTTCTCCACCTACAAGTTCTCCTACTTCACATCTCAGGAACCAATCATAGTTCCTTCATTTGTCTGGCACCACTCAGGGTGGGGGGGAAGCGCCTGTGTGATCAGTTTCCCTTCTCATTGGTTTCAACTTCCTTTCTCAGAGAGTTTGTCTATATCTGCACATCTCAATAGTAAATGACCTCCAGGTCACTGATTGATGATATCAAACAAAGTGACATAATGGAGAGAGAAATTCCCTTCCAAGAGTCCGTAATAAATGTGTGAATGCTTGACTTTATTAGAATGCAATCCCTTATAGCAGAAGTACCTAACCTCTTGGCAAACTGGAACTGAGAAAGAGACAGAATGGGGCAGCTAGGCAGTGCAGTAGATACAGCCCTAAACCTGAAGTCAATAAGATGTTTAGGCACTTATTGACTCTGTGACCTTGAGCAAGTCCCTTAACCTCTGCCTACCTCAGTTCCTTCATCTGCAAAATGGGGATAATTATAGCACCTACCTCCCAAGATTCTCATGAGGAAAATGTAAGATATTTGTAAAGTACTTTGAATACTTTAAAGTGCTAGTTATTAATAGAATTGTGGACATTTTAGATATTGAAGAGCCTTTCAGCTACTTCATCATCCATACCTAAAAGGAACCCCCATTTTGTTATATATGACAAGTAGCTCTCCAGTCTCTAATTGAAGATCCCCTAAGGAGGACCTTCTTGTCTGGTTATGGTAAGAAGGGCTAAGAAGAGTGGGAGAAAAATCCCAGGATCAGTCTAGGCATCATAAAACATGGAAACCCACTGCATAAGGAGAGAATTAGTTGTTGAAAGCATTACCTCAAGCCCAAAGAGGAAAGGGCACGAGGGAAGTCACAGTCAAAAGCCTCAAGGGTTCTTAGAAAGATAAAAGGGCTGATTGAAACTTTTTTTAACCAGGAACCCACAGAAGATTCCTTGGGGGGAGCCAGAAAGAAAAGGGCACATCTAAGTTATCATAAAAAGGAAACCAGACCATAAAACTATGCATACCTTTTAACCAAACAATACCACTACTGGGTCTGTATCAAAAAGAGAACAAAGGTAATGGGAAAGGACCAAGTTGTACAAACACATTTTTAGTAGTTCTATTTGTATTGGCAACAAATTGGAAACTGAGGCCCTGTCCATCACGTTAGGAATGTCTGAATAAGTTGTGGTATATACTTGAAATGGAATACTATTGTGCCATAAGAAATGACAAACAGGATGAGCTCAAAAATATGGAAAGACTTATATGAACTGATGCAAAATGAAGTGAGCAGAACCGGGAGAACAATGTAGACAGTAATAGAAATTTAAACACTGATGAACTGGGAAGGACTTAACCATTATCAGCAAAACAAGTTTCCAAGATAACCACAAGGGACTTATGCTGGAAAATGCCATCCACAGCCAAAGAAGGAACTGTTGGAATCTGAGTACAGGTCAAAGCATGCCATCTTCCACTTTATTTTCTTCATGAGTTTTTGGTTGTATATGTGATACGTGTCTTCTATCACTACATGAGCAACATAGAAATATGTATTACATGAAAGCACTGGCATAACCTATATTAGACTATTTACCACCTCAGGGAAGTGGATGTGAGATGAAGGAGAGAAAATCTTAATCCCAAAATGTCAGAACACAATTATTAAAAATTATTTCTAAACTAAAATAAAAATTATACTTAAAAAGTAAAGGAAATGACTTTTCAGCCCCTCAAAATTATTTCTATATATATCAAAAATTATTTAAAAATAAGAAAAGAAACCAAGGTCTTTGTCAAGTAGTAGAGTCATTCGCATCTGGAAATTAAGATGATAGATTTAGAGCTGGAGGAACTTGGAGGTCATTTATTTGAATTCCCCCCCCCCCATTTTACAGAAGAGAACACTGGGGCCAATGACTCGCCTCAAATCACACAATACATAAATGATGGAAACAGGATTCAAACACTGGTTCTCTGATATTAGAGAGTATGCTTTTTCTGTAGCACCAAATGCCTCCTGTATTGGTGAATTCATTCTACAATAGATGAGATGGTTGAAGCTTTGGTTAATTGTATTGTATTCATTATCTTGAAATTAAAAAGTGCTTTACCATTTGATAAAGTTATCACTAACATGTTGGGTCAATACATTTTTTCTCTCAGATTGTCCAAAGAAAGGCAAAAGGGAGTTTTAGCTAGAGAGGAAGTTTCTCAGACAAGACTGAACCTTTCTTGGAAACATCATATGAGACTTTTTGCTTGAAATGATGATTTTTAAGATTGGCTGCTGCAAAATCAGGGATCCAATCCCCATGGCTATCTGTTGTGTTTACCCTGTTCCACAGATCCAGTTGCAGATTCAACTCTAGTCAGCTACCTTGAAAGAGTTTGTGATTATGAAATGGAGTGGGTAGTAGAATATGGAAAGATGAATGCTTTCTATTCACATTGTGGCGGGCAGCAGTGGAGGGCGAGAAGGAAGATCATGGGGAAGGCTTTTTTTATCCCCATAGGGGAAAGACATGTACTACCAATGGTGGATCAGGAATCATGCTTCTGGATAAAATATTGACTGACTAACTTAATTCAATGGTAGGACCAGGAAGAAAACAATTCCATTTCTTTTATTGTCTCATTTTCATTTTCCTTCCTAGCTCTCTTCTGAAATAGCACCAGGTCTTGAGGGAGGAATAAGATGCAGCATGTTCCAGATGTGACAAATCACCCTCACCCTACCTTTTCTTGGACCCCAGTGGAGACAATGTAGAAACTTGTGTTCAAGTGCTCCAAAGAGTAAAATATGGCTTCTCCAGACTACCATTGCAGATTCTCATTATCCTACTCCCATCCCTCCCCATCAAAGCTATCATCAGGTGAAGAAACCTCTGTGGAGATCCTGGATCTGTCATTACAGCTGCCATTAGCATCAGTTGCCCCAAAATGCCACATATGGATAGGCAAGACCCAAAGTCCTGTAAATAGCCATTCTCTCTAGACTACCAGATGTTGTGTTGTGACCTTCACAATCACAATCCAAGAAAGCAACCTCTGTGGAAAAGAGCACACCCTGGCTGCCACTGAAGCCAAATACTGACCAAGTTCTACCTAACTGATAAATAAACCAATCCCAGTGGAGCAACAAGTCTTCCTTAGGGACAAAAGTTGGCATGGGCCATGTGAGTCAAACCATTTATGGAAGCAACCCCTTTGGAGAACTTTCATCCCTGCCACCAGCTGTAGGTAGTAGGCTCAAGAGCTGCAAGACCACATCAGATCTGTCCTCTCCACCTCACATCTCCAGTCATTGGCCAGGGGAGCAGCCCAGTGTGATTGCAAACTCACAACTACCTTCACAGATGTTGCAGCTCCAGCCCCTTTATCATCCACAGCTACTAAAGAGCCAAAGCACAAAGATTTCCCCACCAAAACCCTTAGAGCAGTCAAAGGGGTCAATAGCTATGTTTCTTATCAATGGAGGGGACACTAAAAGGAATGCTTTGCTATATTTTCCCATTATACTCTGGGGTCCACAGACCTTTCCAGGTGACTTGCAGCCAGATAAAAATCTCTATGTGATTAATCTTCCCCTCCCCCCAAGAGGGTGAGTTCATTGAGAGTACTATCTTGATTTTCTATGTCTCTTTAGTAATTTATTAATTATATTAATAATTGTATGTATTATATTTATGGATTTATATTTATAAATAATAATAAAATTAGCATTTATTTATCACCACTATGTGCCAGGCTCTATGCTAAGAGATGAAGATACAAAGAAAAGCAAAAGACAATCCCTGTTCTCCATGAGGTTACAGCCTATTGGAGGAAATAACATGAGAATAACTAGGCACAAATAAAATAAAATGGGGATAATCTCAGCACGAAGAGACTAGCATTAAAGGCATTCCAAAACGTTTCTTGCAGAAGGTGAGTCTTTAGCTAAGACGTGAAATAAGAGGAAAACTAGGAGGCAAAGAGAAGAGGGAAAGAGTTCTGAAGATGGGGGAAATTCAGTGGAAATGGCTAAAGATATGCCAGGAGATATGTGTTGTACTAGCAAAGAGGCTAGTATCATTTGATCATAGAGTGCATGGGGGATGGAAAAGGGTGGGGTCAGGGTATAAGGTATAAGAAAAAATTGGAAAGATAGCAAGGAGCCAGGTAATGAAAAGCTTTAAAAAAAAACAAAAAGAAGATTTTATATTTGAAAGTAGAGGCATTTGGGACAAAGTCAGATCTGTTCTTTAGGAAGGACAGTTTGACAGCTAGAGTGGAGAATGACTGGAGTGGGCAACGTCTTGAAGCAATGAGATCCTTCAGCATCAACTATTGTGATAGTCTAGGTATGAAGCGATGAGGCTCTACACCAGGGTGATGGCAGCATCAGAGGAAAGAAGAGGGTATACATAAGAGAGAGTGAAAAGGCAGAAACAACAGAAATTAGCAACTGACTGGATACAGGAAATGGGAGAGAATGAGGAGAGGATGACACCATCATGAGCCTCAATAAATGGGAGTGTAGGAGTGACCTCCTCTATAACTTAGCAAGTACTTTTTACATAGTAAGCACAATAAATGCTTTCCTTTGCAGCCTTCCATTTTTCTAATCTCTTCCTTTTATTCTATTCCATTTCTTTTTATTTCCATTTCTTCTCTTTTTCCTTCCTTAGTGTTTTGCTTTCTAGAACTCATAACTAAGTTCCTTATTTAAAAATATTGGAAAGACACTCTGAGTCTGTGAGGTTTGCTTATTTGGTCATGAAGATAAGAATTTAGAAGAAAGAATTAGAAGTGGGGGATGTCTCAACCTTCATTTTTCATTTTTTCCATCTTCTGCTAAAATATTTGCATAGGGAGATCCACTTTATTTGGGGGAGGGGGATATGGCTAGCAAGTTGCTTCAGACCCATATATATCTTCATAGATTATTGAACTACATCTTCCTTCACCCATTAAAATATTTTATAATAATTCAGGTTGACAATCAAATTTAACTAGTTACAAGAGAATTTCTAATTCTAAATCAGATGGAGGCTTTATACAGAGACATTGACCCTACTAGTAGAAAGAAATACATTCAGAATACAAGCTAAATGCCTTCATGCTCTATTCTATTAGCTCATTGTCTAGCTGCCCCTGGGTCAAGAATATGGCATTTCTCCTTAAGAAGAGAACTATTTTGCCCTATTCCAGCAATTGAGTTTGTGGGTCTCAGTTCTGTCCTTCTCACTTAAAGACCTGAAGTTTATTCTCAGCTATAGGCTAGAAAAACAAGATCAGAGTCAACTCCTCCTTTTATAGGAAAGAGATAACAGTCTAGTTAAAGAATATAGTTAATGAATCAAAGATGAAAGCTGTGAGAATAGCTCAGTAGAAAGACAAAGTGATGAGAATACCTGCTGGGAAGTAGTGCTACCAAAAAGTGGATCAATATGATGACATCACAAAAAGATTTGAAGCTCTGTATCATCAACAGTCATGAGCTTCCCCTCCCCTTCAAATATGGACTCTAACTAAAAGTATTCCATATGATCTTCATGCATGTTGATTATTCCCACTAATATGTATTTGTGGAAGAACATATCCCATGTTCATAGGACTATTTCATCAGGTTACTTCATTAAATGCACTTACTTTGAACTAATTGTGTCCTCTGTCTAATAAAAATAAATACAATTCATGTGTGAAGAGTAACACAGGTACCATATAATATTTTTATCTTTTTGAATACTTTTGTGTCTTCCAATATTTCTCCAAAGAAGGAATTTTTTCTTTGCTTTTGAAATCCAGATTTGCTTTTTTTCCTACTGGGCTCCAATGTCAAGACAAACAAAATGACTTGGCCATGCTTTTCACAGACTCAACTGGATGTAATTCCATTGTCAGCTGAGAGAAGAATTTCCTCATGAGTCATTGGGGTTCCCTTTGAATGCTATGCTCATCCTGGGTTTATCCCATTTGGGAGAGTTGAACATATACTGTGCTGAAATTAGATTGTCTGCCTAAACATTTGGAGCAGAGGCTGATGCTGAAGCCACTATTGTTCTCCATGGAATGACTGTTTTGTTCAGATTTCTGCCTTTAATTTTCTTATTTACTTTTCTTCCTCCTCCCTGAATTCTAGCTTGAGCTGCACAAGTCTACAACAAATTCACATGGCTTTGTCAACCACTTGAGCCAAATTGCCCCAAGCATCTTTTAGTCCTCTCAGCTGTGGCCTCCACTTCCTCCCTCCCATCCCTCCCTTCTCCTCCCCACCCCACCTCCCACCCCACACACTCTTATTCGATTTTACAGTAACACCAGTGTTAGAAAAACAATGCATAAAAGCACATTGAGTGGGGAATGGGAAACCACCGAGTTGGCCACCACACAACCAATATCATTTTTCATACTGAGCCTTCTCTTTTGTCTTACACAGCCTCCCATTATTATTTCAACAGAAAAAAAGATGTCAGACCTCCTCCTCCTCCCTGCTTCTTCCACCCTCTCTGCTCTATTCTGAGGAATCAATAGAGTTACTCAAATACATAACCAACTGTTGGCGAAAGATGATTGGCTTCCTCCTGCTACCACTGATCAATTCTTCTGATATATAGCAACCATCTAGACAGGAACAGTTCACTGGAAGGGAAAAGCCCTTGAGATCATATTGGTTAGCACATCAAAACACCAATGTTTGATATTGCTTCATAGGTTCAATCACACATTACTCAAAATCTTTACCCTTTAATCCTTTGAGAAACCATTTGTAATAAACTTTGAAAAATCACATGTAACAAATATTCAAAAAATGTTTTTCTAAGTCAAGAACCCACTCCAATGCAACAAGCACTTACGTGTTTGCTATATACCAAGCCTTATGCTGAGAAATGAAAATAAAAGGCCAAGGCAAAGAAGAGTCCTTCCCCACAAGGAGGCATGCAACATGTAACAATTATAGATAGATAGATAGATAGATAGATAGATAGATAGATAGATAGATAGATAGATAGAGGGATGGTTGGATGGATAGATAGATAGATGGATGGATGGATGGATGGATGGATGGATGGATAATTAGATAGACAGATAGATAGATAGATAGATAGATAGATAGATAGACAGAGAGATGGATGGATGGATAGATAGGTAGAGATAGAGATATATAGACTGAGTTAGGTGATCCATTGGATAGAGATTTGTTATTGGAGCCAAGAAGAACTGAATTCAAATAACCCTCAGACATATTTACTAGTTTTATGACCCTGGGAAAGTCACTTAACTTCTACTTCATCTGTAAAAAATAGGAACCACCTCATAGGCTTGTTGTCAAGATCAAATGAGATAATACATGTAAATTGCCTCATAGTCTTAAAAACTATATAAATAATAGCTATAATTATTCTTAGCATTTTATAATTTGAAGATAAAGAAGAGAGGAGAAACAACCAAGACAACCACTCTCTAAATGGAGTGGAACATGAACTGAACTTTGAATGTAGTCAAGGATTCTAAGATGGAGAGGTGAGGAGAGGATGCCTTCTATATATGGGAAAACAGTCTATGCAAAGGCTTAGAGGTGGGAAGTAGAGCACCAAATCCAGAAAATAGCAAATAGGTAGTTTGGCTGGAATGCAGAGAGTGTGAAAGACAATAATAATAACAAATAAATCTTGAAAAATAGTCTAGAACCAGGTTGGGGAAAAATTTTAAGTACCCAACTGATGAGTTAGTTTTATTCTAGAGGGAAAAATATCCTCTTGTCTATTGTGTTTTCTTTATATTTCTAAAAGATAAAAGTCTGTATTTATGTTTTGGCTTATGTGCTATATTAGTAAATTATACTTCATGTAATAACTAAAATTTGTATTATTCTTCATAGTTTGCTAAAATAACTTTCTACAAAGTAATCCTAGGAAGTAAGTGATAACAGTATCTCATGTTGATTTTTATCATTAAGGTTACAAATTCATGTTTCCTTACCAGGACCCTGTAACATGGGGATGTAAGATTAAAATCTTTATTTGATAAATGAAGAAATTGATTGTCTGACAGCTTAAGTGAATTTCCCATGGTCTCAACAACTATCAAGTTTCTGAGCCATAATTTGAATCCATGTCTTCTAACTTCAATTCTATTGGGGGGTGGGGTGGGGGAGAGAAGGCAATGTAGGACTGCAAACAACATGTAGGGCTTAGAGTCAGAATTATCCAAGTTTGAACGCTGCCACAAACTCATTAATTATATGACCCTCAGTAAATCGATTAATTTCTCTGAATTTCAGTTTCCTCATCTGGCTAATAATAATAGCATCTACTTCACAGGGTTGTTGAGAGAATTAAGTAGATGAAGCATGATGCACTTTGCCAATTTTAAAATATTATATATGTGCTCTTATGACTACAACTAGCCCAATGTTTTCTATTGGAACTAATGCCAAAATGAGTGATAGAGAGATGAGGGGCGAAAGAGAGTGAGTCAGTGAATAAAGAAGGCATAAAATAATTTGAGAAATGGGATGGTGGCAACTGATTATCAGTAATAGCAGAGAAGAGGTAAGAAGCAGTGTGAAGGTAGATTGTATCAGAAGATGTTCAGTAAGATCAAAGGATGGTGATAGTGATCTTATTGAAAATCAAATATCTCAGTAGAAAGTAGCACCAAGTAACATAAGAAAAAGCTGCCAAACTCCATGGAAAAACAGATTATGGCATAGAGACATCAAAGGTGATTGGAGAGAAGAAGGTATTCCTAGAAGCTAAGAAACATTCTCATAGACAGCAAGGTGGCACCATAGAGCACAGTATTTGGTTTGCAATCAGGAAGACTTGAGTTCAAACCCAGGCTCAGACAGTTACTAGGTGGGAAAACCACTTAACTTCTGTTTGCCTCAGTGTACTCAACTATGAAGTGAGGATAAGAACATCCCTATCTCACAGAGCTGTTGTGACAATCAAATAGATAATATTTGTATAATGCCTCATATATCAACTGGTGTATAGTAGATACTCTATGAATAATTACTCCCTTCCTTTCCCTCTCATAGATAACAGTTGAAGGCAGCTAATATTTTCAGTAGGGCACTAGAAAGAGTTTGGGGAAAAAAGTCAAAGGAGAGACCCATATTTATGGGAGACATCCATAAATAGAGGGGGAAATCCCACATAAAGATCAACCGATGAGCCGTTGGCAAACATTTATTAAGCATCTGTTCTGTGAGGTGCCAGAGGTAGAGACTGGAGGATATTTAAAAGTGTAAATAAAATTTGGTTTCAACCTTCCAGAAGCTTATAGGAACCTCAGTAACTTCCTTTCAACCAGCACACGAGTCAGAAAAGATAGACAGGATGCTATGATCAAAAATCATATGGGAGTAACTGACTCCAGAACCTCTGAGCTAGCCACAACATAAACTGGCTTGGCCAACAGGCAGTGTGCCAGAGTATTTCATACTAGAAGCTGGACAGCCCACAAGGGCTACCACTGACAACAACCAAGGACTGAAGATTTAGATCCAGCAAACCCTGAGAACAAAAGGAATTTCCCAGTGACCTGCAGAGAATTCATGATATTTATCTTCCCACCATTGCCAACTAAAACATGGTTTGCCCAGCAAAATGTAGGTTGATTTCGTTTCTAGAAGAGAAAATGAAAGACTAGAGGTCCAGTTGTCTTCTAGCTAGCTATAAGGGAAAATGTTTCTTGAAGAATTTGAAATTAAAATTCAAAGGAGAAAAACTATTTAAAGAGAAAGGAATCCTAAGTTGTTTGGGGAATTGGAAGGTGGGAGAATAGGACATAGAAGAGAAAGATGAAGAGGACAACTGAATGTCTGGGAGTAAGTATTAGGAAAGAGGGTCTTTCTGTTTTAGAGAGAGCTGAACCCTAAAAGGAGGAAGTACTGCATAGGTTTGTACTCCAAGAAATGGTCCCAATGTAGCTCTTCATGTAACCTCAGGAAGAAAGTCATCCAATAAGGGTCAGAGGAAGAAAAGATGAGTTTAGTTGATTAGTGACTTGCTGCCCCAAAGGTACAAAAGCAGCTCTTTGTTAATCCAACTTTAACAACAGAGAAGCCATTTTCTCTCTATAGCATGTATTTGAGATAGGATATGACAAATCTGACAACCAAAATCTACTTCTGGGAATTCATGTGGGGCAAATGAATGTGCCAGCAGGGACCTAGAAAGCATTACTAGTAATTATGAAGACCTGGGTAAGAGACTGAACCTCTTTGCAGCATAGGTGGAAATTTGATGACTGCTGCTCCTGTTAGAGGGTAGGGACATCAAAAGAGAAAGGGAAATTGGGGAAAGGAAAAGCTTTTTAAGTGGGTGGCATCAGAGAAAAGGCTTTAGATTCCTGGGCTTAAAGCATAAGGATGGTAGCATATTGGACTCATATGGCACCACACTATGAGGGCTGGTACAGCAATTATTTACCTGCTTAGAGCCTTACATATTCAATAAAGAAGAATATAAACTGAAAAGAGAGAGGAAGAGAGAAACTAAGAAGGGTATGCTCCTCTCTCTCTCTCTCTCTCTCTCTCTCTCTCTCTCTCTCTCTCTCTCTCTCTCTCTCTCTCTCTCTCCTTACTGATCTCAAGTCTCTCCCCTATCCAATATACCTTCCATCCAGGGAGCAAATTGATCTTCCCAAAGTATAGGTTTCACCATTTTCCTCCTCATCCTCAGCTCAAAAATCTTCAGTGGTTCCCTGTTGTTTCTAGGATAAAATAGAAATTCTTATGTTTGGCATTTCTAGCGTACCACACTTTGTCTCCAGGCTACCTTTCCAGACACTTCATATTTACAGGGCTCAGATGCAGCTCTATAGCTGAACTACTTTGTGGGTCAAACTTCACTGTGACTTCAACTATATCAAGCATCTCCACCTATATATTTCTTTTTAGTAGACCAATCAAAGACTTCATTAATTTGAAGAAAAATACATTTGATGAAACAACATAGAAAAAAATTATAATATTGATTCCTTCACTGTCTTCTCTGCCCCCACCAGCCTCCAAGTTACCACAGCACTAGTTACTTTAGGATGGTATGGGATGTTCAGGGAGGACTAGCTCTACTAGTGTGATGGCTTGCCAAGCCTGTCTCAGGGCTCCTCATCTACCTTTGGTGTCTACCTGTCACCTAGCTCTCACCTTTAGCTCCAAGAAGCTCTAACATGAGCAGAGGCCACACCCCAGGAAAAGCATCTTAGCAGATGGGTCAATCCCAGGTTTTAGAGTGATAGGTCTCAAATCTGTCAGCCAGTGCCTTTGTGGGAAGTCTATGCCAAGTATATGATGACTCCCTATTGGAATGGGTAGATAAGAATCATTTATTTCGATAACCATGAAGGCAGCTGAAGCAGATGCTATGGAGAACCTAGAGCTTGGTCAGACATCAAAGAGACCAAGATCATTCATTGCAGTCATCTTGACTTTTGTCCCACCACTGAACTTTGATGACACTGGAGAAGAGAATGAGGTTGAAGACTGTGAAACTCTCTCTCTCTCTCTCTCTCTCTCTCTCTCTCTCTCTCTCTCTCTCTCTCTCTCTCTCTCTCTCTCTCTCTCTCTCTCTCTCTCTTCCAATTCAGGCACAAGTCAATACATCCCTTTGGGATGTCATAGTCTTCTGAAATAAATGAAGGATAAACATGGACCTTAGGAACACATAATATCTAAGGAACACACATGAGGAGCTCTTATTTGTAGAAGAAACACCTTTATACTTTCATAAACTACACATGGAGGGGCAGCATATAAATAGGAAATCCTCATGGTTGGACACAGTTATGCCTCTGAGGTGGAATTATTGATGCTACTGAGGCACCAGTGTCTTTTGGTGGCACCATTTTGCTGCTCTCTTCAGGGCATCTCTTCTGAGAGGTTCTCTCTTGGGTACTTCCATCTTCTGCTCGCGTGTCTCTTGTTGCCAACTCTGAACAATTTCCATTTTCTGTGGGGCATCATCCCCCCTTGAGCAACCACTGCTCTATGCTACCACCTACAGCCAGAATGTGGCTTCTTCCCTTTTCTTCCCTGGAGAAAGAATCTGTCTTCTCTAATTCATAGTTCAAGGTGTCATCTTGGGCTTTGTGGGGATAGCTATCCCAGTTAGCCACACCTGATCTATTAGCTAAAGATGTTCTGAGGAATTTGAGATCAGCTTCTTAACTCTTTTTTTCCCCCTTAATTTTTCTCTTGCCATTAGGGGATGAGGAAAGTGCTCAGTCAGAACTCTTAATTGAATTTAGAATGAGAAAATCTCTTTCATCCTTTCTCCACTTCCAAAAAAAAGTCATGATCTAACAAATCACAAGGTTTCAGTAAAATTGACCGAAAGGGGTTTACATTCTATTCCTTCATAATCATTCTGTTAGCTGTACCCCAAACTACACTTAACCATCTGCTGTCTCCATGATTTTATTCAGATGTCGCCTCTGCCTGAAATGGACCGTCTCTTAGAATCCATACTTTCCTTCAAGGCTTAGCTCAGATGCCACTTCCTTCAGGAAGCCCTCTGGGATCCTTACAGTTCTTAATAATCTCTTCTTATTCAGGAGGATATTTTCATACCTGAATGTTTGTATCACTTTTCCTCACTCCCCAGACTCCAGGAGACTGTAAGTTCTTTGGAGGCAATTCCTGACTAATTTTTTTTCCCTTGTTGCCTAGTACAGCACCTTTCATAGAATAGGCAGTTAATCAGTATTTGTTGATGTAGGACAACTAGGGAAGGGGAGAGAAGAGAATAAGCATTTATTTAGATGATACTATGTGCCAGGTACTGTACTAATTAGGGTGACTAGTTGGATGTTGAATAAAATGCTGTACCTGGAGTCAGGAAGACTTGAGTTCAAATTTGGCCTCAGACCTAAAACGAGTCATCTAACTCATCTCTAAAATGTAACTAGTAATAGCAACAACCTCCCTCAGAGCTTATGAGGGAAAATGAGATATTTATAAGGTAGTTTCTAAATTTTGACATGCAATATAAATGCTATTATTGAAAGGAATTAATATATTCCTTAAATGTCAACTACTATTAATATGGGAGGAATACTTTTAATGTCAACTTCTCAAGGTGGGAAGAAAGTGGCTGGTGAATTGAAAGCAGTCTAGAAATGGGGGTTTCTTTTGGATTTGTAATTTTTTTCTCTTGTTATAGTTTGGGGTTCACACTCCATATCTCCATGATGCGTCCAAATGAATCTTGAAGGCAGGGAGCCTATCTTGTTCTTCTTTGCATTCCTCACTGCACCCAGGATGGTACCTCACATATAACATGTTCTGAATAAATATTTCCTTAGCGAATGAAATATTATACGAGTTCAGTTAAGTAAAAGCTGATTCCTGGCAGCTAGTGTATTTGTAAATGACACACCCCAAATGACTACCATC